>NW_006399756.1:7544839-7558458 GCF_000299155.1 Elephantulus edwardii | reverse complement strand
GGTGGTGGTGGTGGTGGTGGTGATATACTGGCGAGTCAGAACTGACCCATAGCTCACCCTCCCGCAGGTTTTCAGAGGCTGTAAATTACTCAGGAGGAGAGTATCCAGCCTGTGCGAGCAGAGCAGACAGTGCGTTCAAACCCTGTTCCTTTGGGATTCCAGCACAGCTTCTTACCACTAGGCCACCAGCACTCCCCTGTATGTGTAATGAGGATATGCATACATTTCCTCCCTGCCACGGATTCCATGTAAAGGAAGGAGAAAGCCCATCCTCCCGCTGAGGAGCTGCTGGTGGCCTCACAGCTGGAGACAGGCCTTTGGGTCATCAGCACAGACAGACGACGGACTCTGTCAGCAGATGCCAGAGAGATCCAGACAGACAGGGAGAAAGAGGACATCGTGCCGTTTTGGAACCAACTCACAGCTGACCCTCCAGATGGTTTCAGAAGCTGTAAATTGTACGAGAGGACAGGGCTCATCTTTCTCCTGTGGAGTGACTCGTGGATTTGAACTGCCTACCTCTGGGTTGGCAGTGCAACTCCTTATCACTAAGCCACCAGAACTTCCTGTATATCTGGGTGTGTTTGTACAGGCAATCCCAAAGACAGAAGGCTCAAATCCACCAGCTGCTCAACAGAATGATGTGCAATCTCCTTCCATGTGATTTGCTTCCTCTGAAAACCTGCTGGAGGCTCAGCCATGGGTCGGTTCTGACGCAGCAGCACACAACAACATACAGACGTATGTATGTATTTAACCGCAACAAAGTTTTAATTACCTTTCCCTTAGGGAAGAGCCAAGTGGGCCCACAGGAGCCACACTGTGTGATGTGCGACAGGCACCTTCACGCGCGCCCAGCCAGCTCAGCCTCTCGGCACTCCCCCATCAGCTGGATGTGCTCTTTGGGGTTTTGGTTTTGGTTTGGTTTTTTTATACTCTCTTTGGTTTTATGCTTCCGCATTCACGGTTGGGTTCAGTGTGTGAGACACCTTGGGGGACAGGAGAGCCAAGCAGGGAAACAGGTGTCTCTCTCCTCAGCCTTCGGCACTCACCTCTCCACGGGGTCTCTGAGCATGACAATCAGCTTGACGTGGGGCTGGAAGGCATGGATGAAGTCCTGGATCAGGAAGGGCGGCTCGCCGTCTGTGCTGTTCTCATAGAAGAAGGTCCAAGCGTTGTTGTCCCACATAGTGGACGCGCTGGCCTCCCCTGCAGGTGAAGCACCACATGTGAGCAATTGCTGGGGACAGTCTTCCCCATCAAGCACCTGAGAACAGAGGCCAGAGCTGGCTCTAGGGTCCCCCTTGGCCTAGCCATGGCCTCAGGAGGGTCATCCAAGGTCAGCAGGGGCTGACGACCACCTGCTCCCAGAGGCACCCAGAGACCTGTGTCTGGAAAGCAAGGTGAGGTCTGCCACATAGATGGTCCCACCTCACAGCTCCTGTCTCTCTGGTGCACTCACGCTTTCCCAGGATTCATAGAGGGGGCTCACAACCTTACAAAGTGTCCTTGCATGTCGTGGTACGGCATTTTAAGCCAGGTAGCCCACTGAGAATGCACTGGGTGGTTTTCTTCAGAATGTGCAAGGGCGAATGAGTGGGAACCTGGACTCTTACCAGAAGTTAGGAAACCCCTCTGAATAAGTCACCAAAACCACAACAGTGGGTCACCGAGAGCCATCCCGAGATCAGGTGAGAAGAAAAGGCTTTGCCTGTAGGCTGGTAGGACCTCAGTGTTGGATTCTGCACCCCCAAAAGTCACTTACCTCACTACCCTGAACAACCTCCAACCCCATCACCTATACAGCCACTTTCTCATCACCCCCCACCATGATCACCTTCCTGTCCCCCGACATGACCACCTACATAATTATTCTTTGCTATCACTCCACCTGGTTGCCTTTCCCACCACCCTGCAAACAGCTGTCACGCAATCATTTGTGACAGGGAGGACAGAGGCTATTCACTCTAGTCTCTGCTTTATCACGAGCCTAGGCCCGAGGGGGGAGGACCTTAAACACCCCGTGTGGGAGGGGCAAAGGCCAAGACACAGCTTTGTCAACAACATAGAACCTTCTCGGGTAACAGCACTGCTTCCTTCATTTTTCTTTGGACACTCTCCAGAGAACAAGAAAGAAAAGCAAATCAATGAATCAATTACACACTGCTTTCTTAACATTTCACACAGGACAATAGGGCATTGCAAAATCCCTTATTCAGGAAAATGTTGGCCAGAAGTCCAAGTGTCCTGACCAGTGAAAAGGGCATCAGAACAGAAGCTGGCTGCACGCAGCCACCCCCGAGGGGGCACTTCTGCTCTGGCCTTTCCTTTAAGAGACACCCAAGGACATGCAGGAGACAAGTCAGTCAGAAGTCCTTTGAAAGACATGCTCAAAATGAATAAAGAAAGAGAAAAGACAGCATCTAAATATAAATTTCCACAAACTCAGTCAGAACTCAGATGAAGAGCTGATTCTACAACCATAGAAACATTTTCCATCCATCTGTCTATTCATCTATCTATCCATCTACCCAGTCATGTACCTGTCTATCCATCCACCACTCATCCATCCATCCACAACCACCCACCCCTCTACCCATCCAGCCATTCTTCTACCCATTCACCTACCTATCTACCTAACCCCCATCTACTGACTTGCTCACTCACCTATCTACCCACATCCACACCCACTCATCTATCCAGTTAACTGTCCATCCATATACACCCATATAAATCGTCAATCCAGTTCTGATTTGGCATCTGATATATCTATATGGCAGGCATCTCATATATATGCTCTGCATTTCTCAAGCTGAGAGAACGAAAAAACAAATTCAAGCCTCAAGTCGTGATGTTGAAAGATTTTATGGGCAATCTATGGAATGACCCAGAAAGCATCAAAAGAAGATGGAGAATCACTATACTAGAAAGAACTGACTAACATTGAAAATTTGTAGGAAGTATCGTATGAGCAGGAGCCAAGAGTAATGTAGGAGGAAGTGGAAGCTGAATTGAAGGCAGGCCCCAGGAATCTATGGGATACCAATCGACTTGCTTCAATTAACAGACACAGCCCTGGATGTGCTCACCAGTCTATGCCAGAAAATTTGAAGGACAGCCGTCTGGCCAATGGATTGGAGGAGGTCCGTATTTGTTCCCATTCCCAAAAAAGGCGATCCAACAGAATGTGGAAACTAACAAACATTATCATTAATATCAAATGCAAGCAAAATACTGCTGAAGATTACTCAAAAACAGCTAGAACAATGCATAGATAGGAACTGGCAGAAGTTCAAGCAGGATTTAGAAGAGACCATGGCACCATTGCTGATGTCAGATGGATCCTACCTGAAAGTAAAGAATATCCAAAGAATGTCCATTTGTGCTTTACCGATGACACAAAGGAATTGACTGACTGTGTGGATCCTAGCAAGTTATGGCTAACATTGAGAAGAATGGGAATCTCAGATCACTTAACTATGCACATGCAAAACCTGTATTTAAACCAGGAGGCTGTTGTGTGAACAGAGAAAGGGAACATTACATGATTTAAAATTAAGAAGGGAGTGTGTCAGGGTTGGCTTCTCTCTCCACACCTGTTCAATCTGTATGCTGGGCAAATTCTTCAAGAAGCTGGACTCTATGAGGAGGAATGTGGCATTAGAGTTGGAGAGATACTTATCAATAACCTGTGTTATGCAGATGACACAACCTTGCTTGCTGAAAATGAGGAAGACATAAATCACTTGTTGCAGAGACCAAGAAATGCAGCCTTCAATATGGATTGCATCTCAATGTCAAGAAAACAAAGATTCTTACCACTGGACCAAAAGACAGCATCATCATGGAAGGAGAGGAGATAAAAACTGTCAATAACTTCATCTTACTTGGATCTACATTTAACAGCCTTGGTACCAGCTGTTAGAAAATCAGGAGGCTGCACCGGTAAAGTCTGCAGTTAGGGACCCCTCCTAGTTACCGAGGAGTAGTGATGTCACTTTGAGGACTAAGGTGTGTCTGATTCACGCTATAGTCTTTCCAATCACTTGCTATGCATCTGAAAGCTGGACAATGAATAAGGATGACAGAAGAATTGATGCCTTTGAGCTGCGGTGTTGGAGAACACTGAACATCCCAAAAGAAACAGCAAATACGTCTTGGAGGGTGCAGCCAGAGTGCTCTTTGGAGGCAAGGTTGATGAGGCTTTGCCTCACATACTTCAGATATGTTGCTATGAGGGGCTATTCCTTGCAAAGAGACATGAGGCTTGGAAAGGTGGAGGGTCCGTAAAGGAGAGGAAGACCCTTAACCAGGTGGATTGACACGGTGACTCCCACAATGGGCTCTTATGTGTCAGGAAGTGCGAGGATGGCACAGGATAGGACAGGATTCAGATCTGTTGTTCATAGGATCATCGTGAGTCATACTCAACTCGACTGACAGCACCTAACAACAACATATATGCCAGGTATGGTGCTCGGCATTGCAGATATTTGAGCAAAACAGGACAGACATGGACCTTCCATTTTTGAACCGCATAGTCAAAGGACAGACAGACAATGTAAAAAGCAAGCCCAGTACCACTTGGTGTCTCACAGGGTTGAGTGCCATGAGGGAAGAGTTGGGTGCCTTTCAATGTGACTGAAGTCCCAGCCCCAAAGAACCACTGATTCCAATCCAGAATCTTCTGTGAGATTCCTGCATTAGCAAGACCACAGAGGAAAGGCGTCTCCTGACCCAGGGCCCACGACAGCTGAGAACCTTACACCTCCACCAAGCACCCAACCAAGAGGAAGACGAGGCACAGCTGAAGCATGAAGAGTTCAGGACTGATCTGGTCCAAGAATCCCATTTTACAGATGCACACACTGAGTTCAGGACCACGAAGCCTGTCTTTGTCACACAGCACAGATCTGCCGGTCACACCAGCGGCGTAGATCCCAGCTTTTCACAGGCCTCTCATTCTTGCTTATCCCGCCACCAAGCCACCAGGCAACACACCAAAATCTGCGTTAGGTAAATAGAAACAGTAATCTTAGTCTTCTTTTTTGAAAACCTACTGTTGTTGGGTATGTTGGAGTCGATTTCAGCTCAGAGCAGCCCCATGTGACAGCAGAACTCCTAGAAGGGGATCTCTAGGCTGCAATCTGTTTGAGAGGAGCTGGGTGGTGCCATGGTTAGAGTACCTGGCTGCTAACCCAAAGGTCATCAGTTCAAATCCATCAGCTACTTCAAGGGGGAAAACGCGTCAGTCAACTCCATAAAGATTAGAGTCCTGGGAGCCTAATGGGCTGGTCCTATTGTCCCACAGGGTCTCTGAGTCCCAGTTGACTCAACAGCGGCTGGTGAATAGTGGAACCTTTATGAAAACATCACCCTAAAGAGCCACTGGTTGGGTTCAAACTGCCAACCTCTGGCCTAGCAGCAGGACATTAAAATCAAAGCAAGCTCTCTCTTTTCACTCCGTATCTCGTCTCCACTCCCTGGTTCTGGAGCACATACTCTTCACTTGTCAGAACTTTGGGGTTGGTCATATCTGCACCCCCAAAGCTGCAGAAGATGGCAACCAGCCAGGAGTGGAGGCACGGCCCCACCTGGCTGACGAACTTGGGGCTGTCCCCTTGCACGTGAGGAGCAAGAATAAAGAGCCACCATCCTAACGTGACCTCTGGCCCCAACAAGCTCCTTCCCTTGGGAGAGCAAAACGCCACAGCTCTGGGGCAACGGGAAACAAGCTGCCACCTCAGCTGACCAAGTTAAGCAAAATATGACTTCGTTTCTCGCTTTTGAAAGTAATAAGTGGATGCAAACTTCTAAGATCAAGACAATGAAAGAGCAATTATACTTTTTTTTTACATAACACTTGTTAAAAAAAATTATAAACCAAGCAGCTCTGAAATCTAAAGGTCTGGGGTTGACAAGGGCAGCTTTTTAAAGAGCTATTAGTCACAGGTTTTGAAGGGAGTCTTTTCAAAGACATGTTCCCTCTGGTCTTACCTGTCAACATTCACAAAAGCTCCGAGCATGAAATTGATGACTAATCAAGTCATTGCATTGATGATCCCCACCTGAGCATACTCAGATTCCCTAGATCGTGAAAAGTCAAGTCTGAGTGCTGCCTTTAAACAAAGCAGGGGTTTCCAGAGAAATGGCAACTGTGGAAAGGAAATTCACACCAGGTGTGCACTGGCAAGTCCAGGCTTTGTGCTTTAGTGAGACTACCAGTGACGTGAGCATTTTGTGCAGGAGTTAGACTGACATCATCAGTTCAAAGCCTTCAGCTGCTTCAAGGGGGAAAGATGTGTCAGTCTGCTCCACAACTCCACAGACGGCCTCATGCTGGCGGGCCTGGCCTGCAAGGGGAGCAGGTGCAGGGGAGGCTGTCCCGCCCCGGTGAGAGAAGACTCCCCTCCCCTCCGCCGGAAGCTGTGTAGGAATCCTACCGATGAGGATACTGTTCATCTTGCTCTCTTCCTGGGCAGAACCGGTCTGTAGTCCTTGGTGAATCTGATGTGCAGCCAGGTCAAAAAGGTCCAGATAATCCTCCACGGGGTATCGATCCCGCAGTCCATCCCGCAGGCGGACAATTCCTAGGAACAAGAAGCAGGAGTTACTGAAACCAACCTGCCACCCTTCGTGCCTAGAACCGAATCCACCGACTCAGCGTTCTCCCAAACAACGGACAAGCCTGTAAGGTGAACAGAGCGCCAAGAGGTGCTCAGCCCTTAGAACCAAGCACCTGAGCAGATCAGAAAAGCAGCCTCTGGGTAGGGGCAAAGCCCAGAAAGTATGAACGGATGTTCAGAAAGTATGAGAGGATGAATGGAAGGGGATACACAGAGGGGAGGGACTAGTGATGCCACATTGTGGTGTTGTTAGGTGCCATTGAGTCGTAGACGACTCATAGCGACCCTCTGAACAAGAGGCCTGGGCACTGTTCATAGAATCTCTGGAGGCAAGCCATTTCGGAAGTGGATGCCACTCCTGCTTCCAAGTTTTTTTTTCACTCGGAAAGCTCCACCAAACACTGTCCACCATGGGTAACCATTGTCGCATTTGGCACATCAGTGTCAAATCTGTGCGAACCCCACATTGTAGGGACTGCAATCAACAGCACCGGTTTGTTCTGTAAACTTCCACCCAGATCAAAAGACATTTTTAAAAAGACCAAGTTGCACCGCTCAGGTAGTGACGCTGAGAGTAACTACAGATCATGGAAAGTCAGAGTCCCGCCCAGAGCAGCTGAGCCAGGTAAGCTGGCAGAGGCACCACTGTCATCTGTAAACTGACCACCTTCTCTGAATCAGTGGAGGTGCCGCGCCGTAGAAGACACCACTGTTACAGAGTCACAGCTGCTCTCTGGGGCTGTTTGTTGATAGCAGGTGTCGTCAGGACGCCTGTGATGCACAGCGATCCCATAAATGACAGAAGCCTTGCCCTCCCCTGTGCCATTCTCACAGTCCCCTCTGTCCCCAGCCCCCTGCTGCAGGCATTGTGTCAGACCATCTTGTTGAAGGTCCTTTGTTGACCCTCGACCTGTTCCCACATGACGTCCTTCTCCAGAGACTGATCCTTCTGAGAAAATGTCCAAATTTTGTGAGATGAAGTTTCACCATCCTTGCCTCTAATGAGAACCCTAGTTGCACTTTCTTCCAAGACATATCTGTTTGTTCTTTGAGAAGTCAATTGCATATATTCACGACACTTCACCAACACCTCAATATAAAGGCATCAATACTCCTGTGGTGGTTCCTTGCTCATCAGAAGCCTGTCACGCTCATAGGAAGCCACTGGAAACACCCTGGCTTGACGCAGGCAGACCTTAGTCTTTGAAGTGGAAGGCCAATTTCGACCCATGTGTTCCAGAGTAGAATCTTTAAGGAAGCGGATCACCAGGCTGTCTCCTTAATCTCCTCGGGTCTCGGGTTTAAAGGAATGTGGGGGGCCCACCTATGATTCCGACAAGGGGTCTGGGCTGCACAGTGGGGACTGGGAGGCTAGATTCAGAGGCACCCATGGTTCCCCTCCTCCTGGCTGGTGGGAAAGGAAAACCTTCCAAGGAAGAAAACTTGAGGTGTCCGAGCTTGGTCAGCGTCACCTGACAGCCATGAGGCCACAAAGGGGCCACCACACTTCCCCGATATTGTACATGTGCTGTCCAGTAGGAAATGACCCATAGCTGACCCTCCAGCAGGTTTTCAGAGGCAGTAAGTCACACAGGAAGAGGTTGTCCATCCTGCTCTCACAGGGCAGTGGTAGAGTCAAACCTTGTGCCTTTGGGGTTGCAGTGTGAGAAACATCAAATGGATCATACGTCAAGCAGGAGACACTTTAGGGCTGGCCTGACCCTGCCTTCCACTAAGGAACGTTTAAGATGCCTTCTTAGCCACCAGGGCCCCACAGCACAGTGGATTCACGAGGAGAACACGTGGCAGGCTGCACTTGAAAGATGGCAGACTTGAAGCCCAGTGCTAAGTCCTCCTCTGTCCTGTGGGGTCACCATGAATCAGAACCAATGTCAGGCAGTGGGTTTGGAATTGGATTTTCTGTGGAGGTAACGCCCTTTGCACCGCCCACCTCTGGCTGACGTCCAGCCAATGGTCATCTCAGGCCGCGTGACCAAACATCTCCTGGCACAGGGAAAGGTCAAGAGGAGGAGACAACGGGAGGTGCCCAGCAGCAGGACACAGCCAGGCTGCAGGGTGGGTGCGGCGCTGAAGCAGGGCCCCAGATGGCCGTCCACTCCATGAGACACTCGGGAGGGCGAGGCAGTAGGACATGGTCAAGGCCTCTTGCTGCAGGAGGGAGGGAGCTGAAACAGGTTTTCTTCTCTCTCCTCTGTCCTGGGGAGTAGGCTCTGGTCGACAGCAGAGTCACGAGCAGACACCCCCACATGATGCACCTCTTCTCACAGCCCCAACACCTGGTAGATTCCCCTTCACGGCTGGTACCAAGTGTCCACTCTCAGGGGCAAGGAGAGAAGACAACTTCTGTGTCCCTTCCCTGCCCGCACTCCTCTGGCACCGCAGAAAGGCTCACAGCCGGGGTCTGATCTTCTCCTTTACCAACTTTCAGCACACCTCGTCCTTTTGCACTTCTTTCTTTGAGGGGAAGCCAAAAGCCTATCATCCAGGTAACTAGCAGACTACAATCACTGTCAAGAGAGCTGCTGACAGGTGCTGACAGGTGCTGACAGCGACCTCAGCCTTGAGCCTCAAAGCTTCAGGCCGCCTTACAAAGCTCTCAGGTCTACCAGTTATGGCTCTCCCCCAGATTTCCTACACACTTGGGCAAAGGCTCGTAGCCCTGGTTCCTTGGAGGAAAGCAATCCAAAGGGCAGCCCCCCTTCATGCTGGGCCTCTGGGCCTCTGCTTCCGCCATGGCTCCTGCTGCTGGAGGTCTAGCTGGAGTGAGAATCCCTGACCCCAAAGAATGCCCTCTGCATGCCTGCTTTCCCTTGGCTGGGCACAAGGTTCCCTCCCTATTGCACTTCTTCGAAATGCAGTTTACTGCCTCTGAAAACCCACTGGCGGGTCAGCTGTGAGTCAGTTGTAACTTGACGGCACACACGGTAACAATATAAACAGAAGGCGAGTGGCAGCCCTGCACAGGGAAATCAACGGACTTTTCCCCAGTGCCACTTCCCCAGCAGCATGTGCTTACTTCACGTCTCCGTGTGACCTTTGCATGGTTCTCACCACCATGCAGACTTTCCCATCATGCTGTGACTTACTTTACAGACCACCCAACTCCAACCAAAGCCGCTTCCGGGCCATCTCCCGGAGATCTTGCATCGGTTTCCACGGCTCTAAACTGCCCATCCTGGGCCAATGGAGCAGCTGGCAGATTTGAACTGCTGACCTTTTGGCCCCAGAGCTCCTTTACCAGACTCTAGTGTAAACATACCAGGAAGATGTCCACTTGTGCATTACTGACAATGCAAAGGCGTCTGACTGTGTGGATCATAACAAATTATGGCACCATTCTTCCCAATGAGAATCCCAGAATACTTAGCTGGGCTCATGCAAAACCTACACAGAGACCAAGAAGCAGGTGTTTGACTAAACAAGGGAACAAGACATGATTTAAAAGCAGGAAGGGTGTACTTCATCATTGTATCCCTTCCCCATTCATATCCAGTCTGTATGTTAAGCAGACCATTCGAGCAGCCGCAGTCTGTGAAGCCTAGACAGTGTCAACACTCAGCAGTGAGGGGTGAAGTAGTGAGGGGTCTCTGCCCTCACCAGGGGGTTCTCACTCCCACCAGCACTACCCTCACTCACCAAACCGCTTCCGGGTCCACCAGTGGGGCTCCTTGATGGCGGAGAACTTGACCTCGGGGTGCAGCCGCAGGCGGTCATAGAGGTCCGTGGTGCCACACTTGGGCTGCCCTATGATGTAGAAGTGGGGCAGGCAGCGCAGGCGGAAGTGCCTGCCGTTGGCGTGGGACAGGTGGCCCCAGAAGACCTTGCGCAGGGCGTCGAAGGTGGAGCGGAACCTTCTGGAATACAGCACGTAGGAGTTGCGCAGGTAGGGGTCGGTGGTGTTCCTGCCCGAGAACTCCTCGTACCAGCAGGGACTCTTGCTGTTGGGGAGGAATTTGCTGGGGATGACGGAGAACATCTGCAGAGAAATGAGAGAGGCCCCAGGATGAGGGGTATCAGCAACCAAGAACGGGCATGTCCTGAAATTTCCACAACGTCCACATTCACGTGTCCTCTGACAACGATCCCAAGTGACAGAAGGCAAACAGAACCGGCCACTCCTGCTCTCCTCTCAAGATAAATAAGAACAGCATCATCTTTATAAAAATAAATATAGAAGTAATTTTAAAGGAAAGAACTAAAACTGTAAATAAAAAAATGAACGAATAAATTATAATTCTCTTCTAAAAATTAAAATTTTAAAAGAATACAATATAGCATTTTTATTCTTTTTTATCTCGGGATAAAATGTGGAGAGAATGAAGGGAAGAGTTAACTCTGAAGCCCTTCCCTGCTGATTCGGGGGCGGCCAGCGGCTGGCACAGAGCTGGACACACGTGGGCACTGCTGGGTCCCGCGTGTCAGGACCATGGGAGTGTGCATTTCCGTTGTGCACATTCCCACAATGTGGAAACATAAACCACCCAACGTGATAATGGACACACTGCAATCTAATGAAATTGAGCAGTGGGAATCATTTTACTTGTTGGAGAGTTCGAGGTCAGTGCTGACAATAATACTAATTATAACAGAGCAGGAACAGGACAGCCAATGGACCTCAACTTTAGACTCCAGACGACGGTGATCGGTGGTCAGCGACCGGCCACAGCAGCATGGCGGCCCTGCTCGGTTTTCATGGAGGCAGAGCCGGGAGGCGCTGTGAGAGGTGGCCTGGGACATTTCCAGCCAGTGGCCAGGACACTGAGGCTCCGGGATTCCCAGCATTTCACTCTGCCGTGTAAGCTGATCCAAAGACTTTGCAACGACCCGTGGTTTTTAAAAACCAAGCCAATTCACTGCTGTCAACTCCGACTCGTAACAGCCTCTAAGACAGACTCTAGGGGGCACTGGTGGCACAGTAGTCAGGAGCTGCCCTGCCAACCCAAAGGCAGGCAGTTCAAATCCACCAGCCGCTCTGTGGGAGAAGGATGGACAGTTTCCTCCTGTATGACTTACAGCCTCTGAAAATCCACGAGAGGGTCAGCTACGAATCAGTTCTGACGCGTTAATACACAATAGCCACAAAGAACAGCCCCGATACAACTACCCCATGAGGTTTGCAAGGCTACAAATCATTTTTGGAGATTTTGCAGGAGGCTCCCTGGTCCAACCAAAAAACACTCAGCCATCAAGCTGGTCCCGAGTCATGGATCCCCTCCCCCCTTCCAGTCGGTTTTCTGAGGCTGCAAATCTTAACGGGAGCAGATGGCTCCACCTTTCCCCGATAAGGCAGGTGGGGGATTCAACAACTGACTTTTCAGTTAGCAGCCCAATGCTTGCTTCACTGTACCACCAGGGCTCCTTGTTGCCTTGAGAAACATTTTGGTAACTTACTTCCCGTGTTCCCAAAGACAGTGACTTAAGGGAGGACACTCATTCATTCCTCAAAATGAAGATGATTTGGGAAGAGAAAGTGATACTTTGATCAAAACCCCATGATTTGGGAAAGGACAGGGGAATGACTGGGCGAGTGGAAGAGGAGCTGAGGCGTCACATATCAGTCCAGCCAGTGGTGACTGGGCCAAGGCTACTCACATGCATCTCCTGCTTCTTGAGGTCTTCCAGGTCTGGGAGCTGTCTGGTTGTGAACTCGACCTTGGCCGTGATGCTGTTGATAATCAGTTTAATGCTTGGGTAATCCTTCACGTACGAGATGTTATTTACAGAGGGCTGGTGGTGGTGGCCTTTTAGGTCACCTGGGCTTTCACTGTCCATCGCACCGGGGTTACTGGGGAAGCCTCCATAATGGAAAGGCGAGGGGATCAGGAGTTCCTGGTGGACCCCAGAAAGGATATAAGATGCCATCACCAAGGTCATGATCACCAGCACAAACACGAGGCTACATCGCTTCCCCTTTTTGAAGCGCAGAAACCCGCCCCAGCTCTCGTTCCCTTCCGTCCTCACTTCGAGCACAGCCAGCAAGTTCATCTGCCTGCTGCCCACACGGAACAGGATCTTGTTTTCTCCTCCGCACGCGGGACACGCCTGGCTGCTGGGGTGGGGGCCCCCTCGGCAGCCGGCCAGCGGTGTGTGCGCCTCGTCCGGGAACAGCTGGATGCAGCAGTTGATGCAGTGTCTCATCTTAGTGCCCCTGGACTTCTGGCCTAGCGGGCATGGGCCAGCCCGAAAGGTGTCCAGATGCCAGCACGCAGTGCTGGCAAACTACGGCCGTCTGGTGACTATATACAGTGGCCAGAAGGCACACACAGCAGAAACAATCAGGAAAATGGACAGAAGCACCGGAGAGTGAGGGTGGGCCTTCTTTGGTTCAGCTCTGAAAGACAAGGCAAGGCTGGGCTCCCCAGTGGTCATACTCCACAGAGGTCACGAGAATGATCGGGAAGACACAAGTTCAGGAGGAGGTGTGCCTCTCCTTCAGGTTTTCCCCATGGAGCATAATAATGTGAAGGAATTATCACTGGACAACATGGAAACACACAGGAAGTTAGACGCTATCATGGTCTTCCCATGGGTCCATGCGCGGAGATGCCCGTGAAGACTTCTACATTCTGCTGCCTTTGAAATGGTTCCTCTTCATTGGAAACAAAACGTTTCAAATGCCAGATGACCTAAAGGAAAAGAAAGAAGTTTTATTACATAAAGTGGGAGCAGCAATACCTCAAGAACTGTCCTTCAAGGAGAGAAGCCCACTTCTCACTTCCATCATGTGGTCCACCATGCAGACTTGGTTACCAGCACGTCCCACAGAAGCAGACGGGGGAGGCAACAAGTCCTACGTCAACTCTAGGGTGGACCCTGAACACCAGCACCCCATCATAGACCTCATATTCTGCACACCTCCACCTGACCACTTTTGAACTTACACCTTCATCTTTAAATGGATATCCTTGATCTTCAAAGATATCCTTGACAGTAGCTAAATGAAAGCTTTGGTGGTGGTGATGAGTGGTGGTG
>NW_006399756.1:7533187-7543724 GCF_000299155.1 Elephantulus edwardii | reverse complement strand
CCACCAGAGCTCCCTAATGAAAGTTGTTGTTGTTATGTGCCATCGAGTCACCTGTGACTCTTAGCAACACTATGTACAAGAGCTCTGAACCCTGCTCTACCCTGAACCAATCTCATCATCTCCAACACACCTAATCCCATTACCCCAGTCACTGTGTCAATCCATCTCATCCAGTGTCTTCCTCTCCTGTGCTGTCCCTCTACACTTCCAGGCATAGTGTCCCTCTCCAAGGACTGGTCCCTCATGGCCATGTGCCCAGTGTATGTGAGATGGAGCTTTAAAAGGCTTGCCTCCCGGGAGCAGTCTGGTTTCACCCTCTCTGGGACAGACCTGTTTGTTCTTCTCACAGTTCACAGTATGTTCAACACTCTTCTCCAGCAACACAACTCGAAAGCACCAATCCTTCTATCATCCTTAGTTATTATCCAGCTCTTACATGCAAAGCAACTACTTTTATTAAGCAGTGTATTAAGACAAATTGCATTGGCAAAGTCTGTTGTGAGGGATCTCTCTAGAGAAACGACATCAGGCTGGAGACTGTGGTGCTGCTGCTGGGGGTCGTTTTTTTGCTTTTTTTTTCTGTGTCTCTAAGGTCCCTGACAGCAGACTTTCCCAATGCAATTCATCTTAATACACTATTTAATAAAAGCAGTGGCCATGAATTTGGGAAAATAGGACTGGTGTCATTATCTCCATTCCTGGAAAGGTCTGTCTGTGTTGTATTTATGCTTTAATAAGAACTTCTATAGAATATCTCCTGCTTTGGCGTATCCAGAGCAAGATCTCACTAACTTTATTACCAGGGAAGGGAAGAAGAGTTTAATGGAAACCAAGAAACAATGAAACGTCCTTCAGTGTAACGTCCTACAAAAAGCTGTTTGACTTTGCATTAAGAAGCAATTAGATCCAGTGGGTAATATTCCCCTGAGTAATATGACACTCTAGACCCCAAAATCATTTCTCAATTTCATTATCCTGGGAGAAGACTGAATTCTTAAAAACCTATTCACATAATCCTGCGGTTAGAAAATGTGTTGTTGCCCAGATGACAGCACGTTCTCGGTTGGGTGCCACAGAGAGCACGGGACGAGCGGAAAGGGGGCCGGCTTTGACACTAACCGTGGAGGACACCACTAAGCAGCTGTGGGACACTAGCCAGAGCACATAATGTCTCTGAGCTTCTGACCCTCCACAAGAAATCAGGTCACAGGAGTTCAGACACCCTGCGATTCCTCCTGCCTCGCTCCCCTGGGTTCAGCAGACACTGTGTCTTCTGCCAACGGAAGGTCTGTGGCATTTCTGCCTCGTGCACATCTCTCGGCTCTGTTTTCCCGCAGCATATGCTCACTTTCGTTCCTGTGACGCGCTTTCATCATTCTCACGAGCTTTCCCACTTTCTCATTATGCTATCACATAGTTGACAGAGCAGAGCATGATATTTTTTTAAAATACCAACAAACCACTGTTGTCCAGTCACTTCTGACTCACGGTAATCCTCTCTTAGGTTTCTGAGGCTGCAAACTGGAATGGGAGCAAAATGCCCATCTTCCTTCTCCAGAAGCGCTGACAATTTCAAACCACCAATCTTTCGGTTAGTAACCCAACTCTTAACCTACGATGCATGCAGGTCTCCTAAGATGACAGGATCGGGTAAATACAGCTGTTGCATGCACTGAGGAAGCAGCAAAGTCATGTGACTCAGTGTGTTGTGCTCTTTGCTCTGTTGTGGTGGTCTGGAACTGAACCCACAGAATTCCTAGGTCTGCCTGTCCCTCCCTACGCTGGGTAAGGAGTGTGCCATTAGTCCACATGACGGAAGAGTTTGCAAACACTTGACATGTATCATGAAAATGGTAGATAGCATTCACTATAAAACACACCGCAACCATTATTACTGATAGCACTTTTCATTATTGATGACAGCCAAGAATATGAGGAGTAGAACCAAAACTGGGAGATGTAACATTATTTCCCTTCTTTGTCTGAGAATAATCCGAGGGTGACGGATCATACCCCATTACAGACACATGCACATACTTCAAACAACCCTACCCTCACAGGAGAGCACAGTTCTAAGGACCCAGGTAGCAAAGCCTCCTCGTTTAAGCTGAAGCCTTCAATCGGATCTGAACTCACTGGCAGAAATATTCATGTCTTTAAGAGAGAAAACAACAGTGGCAGGGACCCGGTGACGGTCACCACGAGTCGTAACTGGCTCAGTGGCAGCGGGTCTGGACTTGGGTTCACTTTCCTAAGTTCACAAGGAGCTCAGGGGGGAGCAGTGGTAGGCACTCACCTTCCAACCAGAAGGTCAGAGGTTTGAACCCATCAGACTCCACAGGAGAAGAGCTGGCAGCTGCTCCCACAGAGCTGACACCTGGGGTCCCCTCTGGGGCAGTTCTGCTCTGTCCTCTCGTGTCACCCTGCTTGCATTGACTTGACACAGCGGAAGTCTAATAGGCAGATGGAGTTCTCGGGTGCTGCAGACCACATAATGCCTTCAACCTCTACCTGAAAGGCTGGCTGTTCTAGTCCACCCCGGGGCACGATGGAAGAAAGGCCTGGTGATCTACTCCCATAAAAGCAGGCACGGAAACCCCTGGGGGAAATAGTTCTAGGCTGACCCGCGTGCACCCTCACGAGCTGGAATCCACTCGACAGCAATGGTTCAGGTCTTAGACGAACGAGTCCTGGTCCACAAGGTGGTGGTGTCCGCTGCCTGGAGCTGATTACGACCTCTATGAACCCTGTGAACAACAGACTGGCAGCTTGCCCTGTCCTGTGCCATCCTCAAGCCTCTGTCAGAGTCACCTGCCAGTCCATAATGTGGGAATAGAATACACAAAATTTAAAAAAAACAAAATGGCCAGGAAATTCTCCCTAATATACAAGGAAGCAGTTTGAAGAACGCTGATCAGGAAGGGCTGAGATAGGGGGAGGTGAAGGGTCACGGAGCAGGGGAGTGTGGGAAGGAAGTTCTGGGAAGTCAGGCCAAACATGCAAGGTCTCAACCGCCGCTGGCCCATCTCTTGGCACAAACAACTTTCAACCCAAAGAAACAAAAGGGCAAGTCCCCTACTTGGAAACTCCGTCACCAAAGTCAAGAAAACAGCTTTTTACAAGCCAAACACAAGGGCGAGCCGAGGTTAAAAATGAGGCTTCTACTAGGGTCGCAGCGGGGGCCAAGTTCACACCCTTCTGTCCTCCCCCGTAGAGGGCTGATTAGATTTTTAGAGAAAACACAAGACTTTGAAGCTACAAGGCAAAAATGCACCAGATCTAGATCATGCTGCTTTCCGAAGCAAGAAGAGGGACCTTGTTTCAAGCAAAGTAAATAAATAAGCCTGGGGACGTGGGCAGCCCAGGGTCACACCAGAGGCCTGTGGGTGGACACAGGGCTGGGCGTGGGAGCCACCCCTCTGGCCAGGCCTCCCTCCCCGTGCTGGGAGCAAAGAACTGGGGAGATGAGTAAAGCTGGGAAAAATTCTCAGATGCAGGGTTTTTACACATTCTAAAAGGATGGGCAATCTCCTCGCACGCAATTAACGGCCTCTGAAAACCTGCTGGAAGGTCAGTCAGTTTGACTTTACAGTCAGCTGTGGGTCAATTCCGACTCTATAGTACACAACAACAACATTAATCTACTTAAACAAGCATCTTTCGAAGGCTGACACGGTGCCTGCACTCTGTTGCAGGTGTCAGACAGCTACAAACGTGCATGGCCTGAAGGGCAGATCCAGGTGTGTCAGTCCAGGTGTGCGGATCCAGGTTTGTGGGACCTGTGGCGTGGATCCAGGTGTGTGGGTACAGGTGTATGGAGCCTGAGAGGTGGCTTCAGGTGTGTGGATCCAGGTGTGTGGGTCCAGGTGTGGGGGGCTTAGAGAGGTGGATCCAGGTGCATGGATCCAGTTGTGTGGAGCCTGAGAAGCAGCTTCAGGTGTGTGGGTCCAGGTGTGTGGATCCAGGTATATGGATCCAGTTTTGTGGGGCCTGAGGGTTAGATCCAGGTGTGAGTCCAGGTGTGTGGATCTAGGTTTGTGGAGCCTGAGGGGTGGTTTCAGGTGTGTGGATCCAGGCGTGTGGACCAAGGTGTGTGCAGCCTAAGTCAATGCACAGGATAGGAGGGAAGTGGGAAAAGTGCAAAGGGAAGAGCATATCTGAGAAGGAAAACAAGCATCTTTTTTTCACTGCCTTTGAGTTGAGCCAACTTACAGCTGAGACCCACACAACCGCCCCAGCCCTTGTGTTTCTCAAGCTGTAAACTGTGAAACAGGAAGTTGCCCACCTTTCTCCCGTGAAGCATTTGGGAGATGTGAACTGCCAGCAAATCAGCACCTTACGTTAGCAGAATAATTCCCTACAGACTATGGTACCAGGGCTCCCTCTGAGGAAAAATAGGAAACCGTTTTATGTTTACAAATTTTACAGAACCACACAAGCACTGCAGAGTATGGAAAATGTATTTCAATAAAGATGACAGAACCCAACAAGCATGTGACCAGGGGAGTAGGCTGCCAGGGGCCCATGGGAGGAAGGGAGCCAGGGCTGAGAGCTCCCCAGCAAAGCCACCTTGAAGTGCACAGGTCACAGCACCTCGTCCCACCTGGAGCTGGTATTCCACCAGGGCTGCAGGGCAACAGCCAACAAAAAAGTGACCAGAAAAAGGTCACAGCTCCAATCCCATGTCTCCACGGAGTTACCACCAACAAGGAAGAGCTGGTAGCAAAGCATGTTCTTTGGATCCAGGGTTCCTGTGCTGAGAATCTCCAAGACCCAGGGGAAGAATGATGCAAACTTTCCCCTGAGCCAATAAAGAGAGAGAGAGCCTTTTTCTAGAACTGAGGCCTTGAAGGTGGGTGGCTTAGTGCAAGGAGCTGTGTAGTCAATTCAAAGGAACGCAGTTTGAGTCTACCAATTGCTCCATAAGAAGAAAGATGAGCAGTCTTCTCCTGCTGCCCCTAAAAACCTACTAAGTCAGTTCCAACTTGACAGCTCATAACAAGAACAAACTGTGAGAGAATAAATTTCTGTTTGGAAAAGTCATCTCCTTGTGATCTCGCTGTTATCACGCTAGCTAACTAAGCAAATGGTGTTCCCTAAAAAGTCACATTCACCTTGAACCTATATGTACGACCCTATTGAAAATAGGACCTTTGCAGGTATGGTCACATAAGGATGAGGTCACACTGAACCAGGGCGGCCCTTAAACCCAATGGCCATCATCCTCATAAGAAGAGGGCAGTTTGTCAACACAGAGACGCTCAGAGGGAAGGTAGCTGTGCACAGCTGCAGGCAAAGCTGGAGTGATTCGCAGACAAGTCATAGGAGAGGGCTGCCTGCGACTTCAAGGAGCAGAGTCTTCCCTGGGGCACTGGCCCTGCCAACCAGTCCCTTGCTTAGACCTGTGGGGGTGAGAGCTGAGAGAATAAACTTGTTGTTTCAAGCCAGCTAGTTTACGGTGTCTTGTTACAGAAGCTCTATGAAACCCATACATTGTATAACTATTAAATGACATAACACAGTGAGTGCAAATCCGATCGCTGAGAAGGCATTGAAAGAAGGGGAGATTGCTATTATGTTCCTTAATTGCCCTTATCTAACGTTGTAAATTATCCCAAGAACAGGCCTTTTAGAAACCTAACGCTCAAGTGGTCTTTCCAAGAAAATAAAAAAATAAAATAAATAGGTGGTTTGTGTGCCTTGTACTTCGTGTGGCTGGAATGGTCCTGTCTTGGTGCAAGAGGTCTCAGGGTAGTAAAGATGCTTGTAACTCCCAGAGGGTCCTCAGGTGTCTAGTGTGGTGGGACTGTCCCCTCCTGGGCTCCATGATGTCCTCTGTGGATACAACCATAATCCTGGGAACCTGGCCCCACTGTACCAGATCAGAGATCGGTACAGAAATAGGAAGCATTCAATTACCAGCCCTCGCTCCATGCCCCCTATTAACCTCCACCCCCAAAGCATCATTAGCAAACCATTTATAACAAAATTGTAACTGAGAGACCAGAAATAGCACTTTAGATTAAGTCACTGAATGCCCCTTCCACTTAAGATCAATAAAGGGCGTCTAAGCCCACCTCAGGAACAACGGATTAAATTATAGTAGCTATAAGCTGATATCACAGAAGAAAGATGTATGAAACCTCTAAAGAAATCGAGATGAATTTAAATAA
Source organism: Elephantulus edwardii (assembly GCF_000299155.1). Taxonomy (NCBI): domain Eukaryota; kingdom Metazoa; phylum Chordata; class Mammalia; order Macroscelidea; family Macroscelididae; genus Elephantulus; species Elephantulus edwardii. The sequence continues at coordinate 7,537,551 of NW_006399756.1, read as the reverse complement.
ATAGCTTCACTTTGGTTGAATGCTTATATCAGCCCTCTGGGACAGAGAAAGAAGGGGGGAAATAGCTAATTACATTATTTGACTTTTATGCTTTAAAGAAGACAAATTTGAAGCATGATAATTAACCTTTCCTAAGATGTGAAGACATCTTCTGATTACGGTGTGTATGTAATTGCTGACATCTCTCTTTGGGCTATGTATATGGAAATGCATTTTCCCCCCAAGAAATATTAATCAACAAGTGGGAAACAGAACACAGTCCACTTTTAGCTCAAAGATAAAGTATAATTTGCTGGGACTGAGGACAGAAAGCTAATGAGATTGGTGAATTCTGTACAGACAACAAATTAGCATCTTAAATCCTACCCCCAGAGTCGGCCGCTCCTGAGCACATGCTAGCCCACAAACAGAGCAAATCTTTATCCCTTGTTTGTCCTCCAGCACTGTGGGGATGACCATCCACACAGTTCCTTGAACAAGAAGCCCAAACTCCTGTCCATCTAATGACCATAAACAAGTCACTTAGCGGGGCCTCAGCATTCCCAGCAACCAACGGGACTTGCTCAACTATCAGCCCAAAGGTTGTATGTTCAAATCCACCCTGAAATGCCTCAGAAGATCTGGTGATGGATATATGAAAGGAAAAATAATAAACTATTAAAAACTCTACCATGTGCTGTTCTACACACAGAGATGCCAGAAGTTACAATCACTTTAAAGGCAATGGTTTGGCCATTTTCTTCAGAAAATTCCTTGTCAGTAACAGATCACACAGAGCATCCCAGTTAAGAGTGTGCTAGAGCCAGGCTGTCTGCGTCTCACCTTGAGCGAGTCACTAAATGTCTCTCCTCCTGATTTCCTAGCACATATACTCAGAAGCAGCACATAGTCACTGCTGGCCACTTTATGTGAGTTAATTCGTGAAAAATGCTTAGCAAAGGCTGGGGCACAGAAAGTGCCAAGGAAAAAGTAGCTATTACTATCACATACTTTGTTAATCAGAATTTCTCAATGGAGAAAGACATCATGCCTGGTGAAGACGACAGGCGTCAGGAAGAGGACAATGGTCATCGAGACAGACTGACAAACGGGCTTGAGCACAGTGTTGACCGTGAAGGTGATCTGCAGCCAGGCAGTGTCCTGCTCCGTCCTGTTATGGATAAGGTCGCTGTGGGTTGCTACTGACTAAGGGGCTATGTGTTTGGGTTTTTGTTTAAGTATCTGATATGCCAAATGTGATAATGGTCACCCATGGTGGACAGTGTTTGGTGGAGCTCCCCGATTAAAACAAGCTTGGAAGAAGGAGTGGCATCCACTTCCTAGATAACACGCCTCCAGAAACTCTATGAACTTTGATAAATGTCAATAGTTGTAGAGAGGCTTCAGGCCTTTCGTTCATAGGGTTGTTGTGAGTCGTGCTCGACTCAAAGGAAGTCAACAACAGCAACAACATTTGGGATAGAGGGTATCATCAACCCTGATTATCCCTCTCTGAAGTCACAGACTTTGTCTTATGACTTTGTGACTCAATCCCACTGAAGGAGGAAAATACCAGCAGTTCCTGGATTACAACTGAGATCCATTTCTAACTGGGTCCTATGACTAATTTGCATAAAATTGTAATGGGTGCATATGATACTTATGCAGCCTTCAATGTAAGAACAAGTTTGAAGCCTTTTCAGTGATTTAAAAGTGCAGGAGGTGTACAGATATATTCGTCCAGAGACTATATACAAGAAACATGACTAACTGAATAAGATTCTTTCGGGGGGGGGGGGGAGAGGAAAATGTGCAACAATGAATGAATGGAAATCCAAGCTTTCTGTAAACTTTCATTAAAACCTCAGTTTAAAAAAGGAAATATTTGTTTTAAAAAAGAGAGAGACATTACTAATTGAACAAATAGAAGTACATGTTCATGAGTTCCAAAAAGCGAGTCTATGAATAAAATGCACATAAAGAAATTCAGGTCAAAGCAATTCATCCAAAGATCCACGAACAAATGTATTTTTCTTTCAAGAATTCCTTGGTTAATATCCAAAGTGGATATTCTAAAACAATGCCAGGAATTCAGATGGAAGCTGTTCTCAAATTAGACCCAACTGCCCCAGGCTTCTCACAAAATATGTTTATGACAACCACAGCTGTTGTGTTTAACTGACCAGGACAACTGACTCCCCTGGCCCCCACTTCCTGGTGAAGAGCACTTCCGCCCTGACTCTGGTTTAAAGTTACAATTACATCCTCCTTGTTTCCTCTCCTTGAGCAAGCCCTTCCTGTAGCCCACCTCCTTAGGGTTTCCTTGCTGGATGCCACCTTTCCTGGTGACTGGGACACCTTCACATTTGCTCCCATTCCATCTGGGCTTTGTCTAAATCAGTGACTCTCATCCCTGACATGCAGGAGCTTCCAGACAGATGGACCAAAATGCATGAAGCCTGGGCTTTTTCTAAGTTATTTTTAAAGCTTAACTCTCATTAATGCATCAGCAGCACCACTTCTATTCACAACAACTGCTTTACATGCTCAATACGAAGTGCTGATGGTGAAATAGCTCAGCTGCAAACCAAAGGGTCGGTGGTTCACGCCCACCCAGTGACCTCACAGGATAAAGGCCTGGCAATCGGCCCCCCTAGAGATTCCAGACAGAAAGCTCCACGCGCAGTTCTGCTCTGCCATGGGGGATCAAGTGGGACAAAAGCAAGTCAGCAGCAGCTGGGAACAGCCAGAAGCTTGGTCCTCGCTGGCAAGTCAGAACCGACTCAGGGCTGATCCTCCCGCAGATTTCCCGAGGCTGTAAATCACACCGAGAAAACTGCCCATCTTTCCTCCTCAGAGAGGCTGCTGGATTTGAACCACGGAAGAAAGGCACCTTTGAGTTAGCAGTGCAATTCCCTACTCACCAGAGCTAGAGAGTAGATACTAGGCTGTACTCCTTTCAACAAAACAGACCCTCAAAAAACAGGCACAAAGCATGAGAGGCATGAAGAGAGAGAAGTAGTGGAAACAAGAATCACATGGAAGAAGTGGGAAGAATTGCAGGCATTGTAACTCATGCCATAAAATGAAAGGGGTATGAAAGAGTGAGGGGGAAACAATGGGTTTTTTTGTGACCTTTTACTCAAGTGATAATATAAGAATACATTTTCTAAAGGCATTCTGGCTGAAATACAGCGTCTGAACTGCTCAATTCCTTGGTAACATGCTGTTGGGGAGCCCCCCAAAAAGTGGAGCCTCGCAAAGCAGGGGTCACACGCTGCTCTGGAGTCCGGCAGGCCTGCATTTCAATCAGCATCTCCGTTTGACTTCATGACTTGGGCAACTGACTCCAACTATCTGACTCATCTGGGAAACAAAAGTAAAATGGTCCTGGTCTCCCAAGGTGGGTTTGAGGAAGACCTGAGGCAAAATACATAAAAATGCTCAATGTCATATATGACACAAAGGTCCCTATCACCAACTCAATCCCCACCGGTCCCAGCAATCCTGCAGAATGGAGCAGACCTGCCCCACGGGGTCCCAAGCCCGTATCTTTATGAAAGCAGAGTCATAGCTTACTCTCTGGTGGGTTCAAATCGCCGACCTTCTGGTTCTCAGACAAATACTGTAACCACAGTGCCACCAGGGTCCCTGTCTGGTAAACAGCACACCTCGATAAACAGCCCATTTAGTGGTGTTGGCAAAGATATTAAACAGATGACCAGAGCGACAAGTCTGCCCAGAAGGGGTACAGCCAGAAGAAGGCTCCTTAGGAAGCAGGATCACAAGGCCTCGGAAACACTCCCAGGAAGGACCAGTCCCTAGAGAAGGACGTCACAGTCGGTAAGGCAGAGGGTCAGTGAAAAGAGGAGCACAGCAAGACGTTATTAGTGTTATCACAGGTGGGGCCCGGGCCCCACGCAAGCCTTACTCGCTTTCTATATATATAATTTCAATATCTATATTCTAGGCATTGTCACTGTTTTAGATGCTGTCAAATCAGCTCCGACTCATAGCGAACCTCTGAACACCACACTGAAACCTTGCCCTGCCCTGAACAGGACCATGATCTCCGCCACGTCTGGGCCCCGACTGCTATCATCACTGTGTCACTCAATCTCACTGAGGGTCTTCCCCACTTTCACTGACCTCCGACTCTTCAATATAAACTCGAGATATGAGTGTGCAACTGCCCTTTCTACTACTACCAAGTACTGAATGAGTGAGGGAACAACCAGGGGTGGGGGATGCTGTCAGGTGAGTCTGCACGGGACGGAGGATGCTGTCAGGTGAGTCTGCATGGGACGGGGGATGCTGTCAGGTGAGTCTGCACGGGACGGGGGATGCTGTCAGGTGAGTCTGCACGGGAGGGGGATGCTGTCAGG
>NW_006399756.1:7494247-7533087 GCF_000299155.1 Elephantulus edwardii | reverse complement strand
GGAGGGGGGATGCTGTCAGGTGAGTCTGCACGGGAGGGGGATGCTGTCAGGTGAGTCTGCACGGGAGGGGGGATGCTGTCAGGTAAGGCTGCAGTGGGAGAAAGGGAGTTGTGGGAGGACCGTCGGGTGAGTCCACAGGCAGCCTGTGAAGAGGGATGGAAGGCTCATTGCAGGCTCTCCCCGAAGGGACACAGGCCCCCCCGCTGCCCCCCGCACACATCCAAGGGAAGGCCTGAGTTCCGCAAGGCTGCACAAGCCCAGTCAGCCCCACTGGGCTGCCAACCTCAGAGCTCTGCAGGCCGGGCAGTCCTGAAAGACACCAGCACCCAGGTGTGGCCCGGCCAGGACACCCTGAGAAACTCAGTCCAGATGTGCTCACAGCCTGCTGGCAATCGCAGGCCTAGTGAGATACTGAGCTGGGGGCCACTCTTTGAGCCCTGACCCTCCTGGTGTATGACCTCTGGTGGGTGCCCTAATAAAGAGCCCTAGTGGCGCAGGAGGTTGAGCACTGGGCTGCTGACCGAAAGGTGGGTGGTTTACCACCATTCACTTCTTGGAGGAAGATGAGGTGGTCAGTGTTTGTGAAGGCAGCTGGGGGCAGTTCCACTCTGTCCTGCAGGGTCACCAGGAGCCCGAAGCACCTCAAATGCCCTGAGTTTGAGTTCCTGGTCTCCCTGATGGAAACCCACTGTCATCACTTGTTACATCCAAGCCCAGGCCTTCCAGGAGCATGGAAAAGCCAGTATGGTCCTTGGCTTGACCTGGACACAAACTGGACAGTGACACTGAAGACGCACATGCATCCATCCATGCGCACATGCTGACCAAGGGCCCACCGTGCACGGGGAACTGCATTTACTGAGGTTCCAGAGACAGACGAGCACAGCCCAGGTCTCAAGACACTCCAGGGAAATGCTCACGCTCTGGATTACACATTTTACTTCAAGCCCTCCCCAGCCCACCACAGGCCCCCCTCAAATCTGCAGGTGCGAGAAGTCGAACACGTCCTATACACAACAGCCATGACTCCCAGAGCTGCCTGATCTTCCACTGCTACGGTGCAGGGCAACGGATCCTCTGCGACTCGTGCCTGGCTCACCACCACCACCATCCGCCCCGCGTCCCTGCGGTGACCACCCCATTCATACGCAAAACCAGTGAGATGCCTCGGTATCCCCAAGATGCACAAGCTGATCAAGGTTCTCAGCAAAGACCCAGGTGGACAGGAGACTTCACGTTGCAACTGTCATCTGATGTACATAAAAGACAAAAGTTTCTTGTTGCACAACCAATAATTTTCTTTTTCTACACCACTTGAAGGGAAAACTTATTTCTAAGTCCTCATCTCATTACTTGCAGTGGGAACTTAAGCAGTGTAGATCTAATTTCCCAGCCAAGCCCCCCTGCCTTCTGACTGGTTTTCCAGAAGTCTTAGCGCCCTGAAGATGTACTTCCATGGTTTAGCTCAACACTTGCTACTGAAAGGTTTGGAGATATAAAAAGAAGCTACTGGTCAACATGTGTGAAATCAAAACTTGAATGTCACTCTTGCTGCAGGTGGAGACTTCACCTTCCAAACCGGGACTGAGTTTCAGGGTTACGTGGATCCAGAGAAGGAAGAAGGGGAAGGGAGCGACAGAATTCCAGCGTCCACCAGGGGCTGAGAACCTTGCTGGCCATCCCCCGAGTCCAGCACTGAAATCCCAAGTTAAGTTGGGAAATCTGGGGCAGCAGGGTTAGAGCTCAGCCACAGAGCTGTTAGATTCATAATCTGGGGTCTTCCTCCCGCATCACACCATCGTGGAAGGAGGCAGCAAGCCAAGCTGTCACAGGCAATCCCAGGGAGAAACCTGCAGGGTACAGGTAAGAAGGTTAGCACTGCCCAGCGCTGGTCTCCTGTCTGCCAGGTGAGGAGGAAGGGGTGGAGCTGAGTGACTTCCTGCTGGACGGTAAGGACAGCAGGGGCAGGTCACATCTAAGGACAGCAGGGGCAGGTCACATCTGCGATGCTCACCCCTGACCAGCACAAGACCTGGCACGGCGTGGGTGCCCAGTCCTGGTCACCTGTCTGTCAGGTGAAGAGGTGGAGCTGAGTGACTTCCTGCTGGACTATAAGGACAACAGGGGCAGGTCGCATCTGCAATGCTCACCCCTGATCAGTACAAGACCTGGTACGGGTGGATGCTCAGAAGATTGAATGAATGAGTGACCAGAGGGGCTCCAGACGGCATCACCCATTCCCAGCTCTCAAACCCATTGCCAATTCCACTTGACAACTAACTGTGACAGCCTCTAACATGCATTGTTGTTGTTCGGTGCCCATGAGACTCAAACCAGAACAACAGATTGAACCTTGCCCCACCCTACCTTATCCTCTTCGTCTCAGACACACTCAAGCCCACTGATAGGTCACCAGTCACTGTACTAATCCATTATAAAGGTCTGTCTCTCCTTCACAGACACTCAACCTTCCCCGTATGATGTCTTTTTCTACGGATGGTCTCTCCTGACAACACACCCTAAGCATAAGAGACAAAGTCTCACCACCCTCTCCTTTCAGGAGCACTCTGGTTGCACTTCCGCCAAGAGAAGCTTGTCCTGTTGGTGCCAAGGTTCCCTCAAGTAAGTCCAGGCACCACGACGCTCAGTGGCTGGAATAAATTCTGGCTCACGGCGAACCTGTGAGACAAAGTACGACTGGCCCTAAGACTGGCCCAGGTGGTTTTTGGTGACTGTGACCTTTACGGGAGTCATCCCTCAAGCCACTTCTCCCAAGAAGTCCCTGGGTGGGTCCTGATGTCAACTTTTCTGTTAACTCATTCATGCTTAACCACTGAACCCTAAGGCTCCCTCCCCACGCCGAGATCCACCGAGGAACAACGGGCAATCTCCTCCCGTGCGATTTATGGCCTCCGAAAACCCGCTGGAGAGACGGCACACAGCAGGCAGACAGCAATATCATGTCTAAACGGCATGGCCCTCTAAGAGGGATATAGAACTATTCTTTCCATTTTGCAAGCAGGGAAACTATGACCCACAGAATTTAATGCTATGCTTCACCCCTGCCCTTGATCACCATATGGAGGTGAGAGAGGTCCGGGGGTGGGTCAGAGGCCCTGCCATGCCACTTCACTCCTTAAAGGTAGACAGTGCTCACCTGTATTTCCTGTCTCTGGGGTTTAGTGGGAATAACTGCTCAGTGGGGTTTGTCCCACTTTTAGTGCACGCTGTTGTCTGGTGGGGGGGCTGTGTAACTGCATGAATGTGAGGAAGCAAGTCTCATTCCATCAATCCCAGCACCAGATACCACTTGGGACATCGATGTCCCATGAGGTATTCTCAACAATGGGCTTAGTAATTCGGAGAGTAGAGACTGTGAGAATGACACAGTAACAGCCAACATTCTGCTCTGTTGTAAACAGGACCACCTAACAACAACATGTTTCAACACATGACCTCGAAATCTTGCTTTCCTTTCATTTAAAATTCATTTCCTTTCAATCACCGAAAACAAAGAGCTTTAATGAAAAATTCAAAGCAGAAAATAATTTTGTCCAGGAAGAGTTAAATAGCTGTGTGTATCTTTTTACCACCCAGAGCCTTACACCAGGGGCCCTGATCCATTCTCTGTCGGCACACGTTCTTGCCTCACATGTGGTCAAGTCCAAACAGATGCAAACTCTAAGCTTCCAGGAAAACCTGGTACAGGCTGGACCAGGGGTTATTTGGGCTTCCACGAAGCTGGCCCGTATGAAGAAGAGGACCTCTGGACAGAATGGCCCGATCAACAGAGGAGGCACAGGAGCAGAGACTCAGTCCACAGTGGGGGCCCCAAGCCCTCTGCCATCTCCCTGTGCCTCAGCGAGGTGAGGTGAGAAGGGGCTGGAGAACCGCAGACAAGTCCAGCCAGATGTCCTCCAGGATGGGTGGACTAGAAAGGTCCAGTCCTTGCAGCGTACATGGCCAAAGCCAAGTGCAGCGAATAACGATGCCGCAGCCGTACCCGAGCCCAGATGAATAAATTAGAGAAGGCACCGTGAAAGGCAGCTGGGCTCTCCCAGCCAGAAGGCCTCCAATCTGAGCAGTCTGAGCATTGTTTTATTTCCAAAGAGAAGCACAAGCAGCATCCTGTTAACCCTTCCATGGCAGCCACCTGAAACTTCTGTGCGATTGTTCCTCTGTGACGGAAAGAAGGAACGAGCTGCCTAAATTACAACATCCTGCTCCACCAAAGCCAACAGGATGTCTCCAGGCCATCACCGTGGGCAGCCGACACTCACCAGGGTCACCTGGGCTCACAGACAGAAGAGACCTTCGTAGATGCCACTGAGCCAGTTTCTGACTCCGAGACTCCCTGAGACAACACCCAGTCTCACAAGTGACACTGTGTTTGCACTGTACAGTCACTGCGTCAAACCATCTCGCCAAGGGTCTTACTCTTGTTCACTGACCCTCACCTTAGCACACATGGTGTCCTTCTCCTGGGCCTTCCCGGTAACATGACCAAAGTTTGGGAGACAAAGCTTCACCATCTGTCAAACCATCCTCTCTTCTACGGAGCACTCCGGCTGCCTTTCTCCCCAGGCAGATTTGTTTGTTTTCTGACAGTCCGTGGTATCCTCAACATTCTTTGCAGACACTGCAATTCAAAGGCTGGAACAGGTCTGGCAGAAGGCAAGTGAATGCAAACCCCCGGTCCACCTGCCCTCCTGGGAGCAGACCAGAAGGGCAAAATGCACCAGGGCTGCAAGGAGCTTCGAGACAATTCCTCCCAGCTGTGTGCCTTCCGCCAACGTGCTTCCGAGCCTCTGCTTGCCTGTCTGCACAGCAGCACTAGCAACAGTGCCCACCACAGAGAAGGCTGGAAGGGGCCCTTCAGTCTTGGACAAGATCGGGCCAGAAGGCTTCTCAGAAGCTAGGACAGTGTGACCTCATGTCACATACTTGAGACTGTTTTCAGGAGAGGCCAGTCCCTGGAGAAGGACATCATGCTTGGGAAAGTAGAAGGTCGGTGAAATAGATGACCCTCAACGAGGACGGACAGGACACAGGGGCTGCGGCGACATGTCCAGGCCCCTGAGGATGGAGCAGGATGGTGCTATCTCCTTCTGTGGTGCGTCGGGTCATCATGAGTTGGGACCCACTCAGCAGCTCAGAGCCCTCTGTGGGGAGCTGGAGGATTGAGATGGGCGAACCATTCGAATGCACAATAATCAGCAACCATGGCAACCACCCTCCTCTCATTCCTCCCACCCTGCTCTGCACAGGATGCTCCTGGCTCAGCCTGGACCCCAGCAAGTCCCAGTAGGAGGCTGGGTATCTGAGGCAGGAAGGGGAAGTTGGAAAGAGTGCAGAGTAGGACTGACGCAGGATGGAGGGGCCGAGTGCGGGCACCTTGACAGTCCCACCTCCAGCCTCCAGGTCACCCCACCCAGGAGCTGCTTTCTTAATGAAAAGAGAGATCCAGAGAAGAGCCCCATTTAAAACCCTGGAGGGGAGGCCCCCTCTCCTTTTATACTCTCAGAAACCTGACCTGGCTTCTGGTGGCCTCACTTAACTCTACAATCCAGATTGTCACTCTCTGCAATAAAGACCAAGTGAGTATTCGGGCCTAGACAGCAAGTGTGGCCACATCTGGCCCAGCAGGAAGAAAATGGGTCCACCGAGTGAGACATCTTCTACAGGTGCTTGACAGCCAAGAATTGTTGCAAACCAATCTCCCCACGTTTTGATATTTGATACTTGATGCTGGAGGAGGGAGCATTTGATAAATAATACAACAAAGGCATTTCCTCCAGGAATACTCACTGCTCTGTGGAGCGCAGATAAGGAATCCAGCTTAATACACTGTCCATGCTCACCTTGTGAATGGACTAGGGCAGTGCAGGCCAGGCGACAGAAAGCTTTCTTCTATAACTAGCGATCCCAAGGTGGGCACTGGGGGGCTGGGAGAGGGTGGAGAATGCAGCTAATCAGCTCCTCAACTAACTGAAGACAGAGTCTACTCAGAAGTGCCTCGGAAGAAAAGCCTGGTGATTCACTTACAAAAGTCAGTCACTGAAAAGTCTACACAGCAGAGTTCCACATTCAAGGAGTCAGCAGTAACCGGTGAGGTTGAGCAGGGATGGAGGGGGCAGGCAAACATGTAAAATGAGGAAGCTGGTCAACAAAAAAACTGCTCTCTGTCCTCAAATCTGTGTGAACAAGTAAAAAAAAAATATTGTTCAAAAAATACTAAATGGATGTTGGCTCAGGGTTAACCGCCTCCACAAAGCAAATGATCTGTGATACGAGAAATGGGAACTTCTCCAAATTCACCACAGAAGAGTGGAATCGTTCTCAAGAAGACCTGGAAGGCCCTCAGGCCTCATTAGGAAGGTCAAGGCTTGTGTACAGAGAGCTGACTTCCTCCTGGGCTTAAAAAAAAGGGGGCTTGTGTTTGGATGGGGGGCGGGGGGGGGGAAGGGATGTCTTTAAAATAGCCCTGGGAACTGTCTTTCTATCAAGAATCTGTCTGGTCTCAGATTCGGAAGAGTACATATTTGGTCAAAGCACACAATTGTCCAGTCCTAAATAAAGTCACCAAGAAACAGCTTGTTTCAGTCCAAGCCCAGGAAGGGGGGGGGGGGAGTCCTTACGGAGCAGCAAGTGCTGGTGAGGAGACCGTGCGAATTCATAGCTCAGGGTAGGAACACGCAGTGGACAAGCACCAGATAAGGAAGCCACCGCCGCACCACGACCAGAAGTCACCTAGCACCAGGCACCCTATGCTGCTCTGCCTCCCAGTGTTGCTGGATTACAGGAGAACCGAAACTCACCCATGTCCGCCTGCCCCTCTGGCCATCTCCAGCCCTCTGTCTCTGGTCCTCTATTAACATCTTCCAGCCTCAGGCAGCCTTCCACAGTCCCCATGCTGGACCTCACATCTCAGACTATCAGGCTCTGCCCTGTGTCCTCCACAGCATTTCCATCTCCCAGGGCCCCCTGGGCAGTGCAAACAGTTGGCATGCTTGCCTGCTAATAGAAAGATTGGAGGTTCAAGCCCTCCCATGGCACCTCAGGAGCAAGATCTAGCAATTGACTTCCAAGAAAACCAGCCACTGAGAGCCCTGGGGCACAGTGTGCTCTGACACACGCTAGGTTCCCGTGCAGACTCTGCTCCTACGCAAGCGTGTGGACAGCACCACTGGGCCAGAGGCTCCTGCCGCTCGTGGGTTTGACAAATAGGACGTGAAGCAAGAGGGGGTGTCACGTAGAGTGAAATTAGTCAGGCTCAGGAGGACCCACGTGGTCTGATCCCATCGGTCTGAATAACCTGTTGTTCTCAGGTGCCCTCGATTCAAGGATGACTCATACCAACCCCATGACCAGATCTGCACCCTGTCCTGTCCTGTGCCGTCCTCATCATCTGACATACTTGACTCCACGGCTACAGCCACTGTATTGACCCATCTGGTTCAAGGTCAACCCTCTTCAGCTGACCCTCCACCTGGAAACAGCAAATAGACACTGACCAAAGCAAGAGCGGGAGTCACTGCTTTAGGGACACTAGCATCTTTTGAGGACGATGGAAAATTTGGTTTAGGGGTAGTTGCATAATATATAATTACACAGATAGAATATCTAATTATATATAATTAGGAAAAAAAGGCAAAAGGCAAGCAACACCTTAAAATACAGCACAGTAATAAAGAATTCCCAGCGTTCTCCTTGCCCCAACCCGGTCCCCATCTACAATCAAATCACAAAACCAACCCTGTTGCCCTGAAGTGGCTTCTGACCCACATCATCACACAGGACAGAGCAGAGCCGCCCCATGAGGCCCCCCAACCTGCCAGCTTTCTCCTTGCCCTTGGAGCCGCAGGTGACTTTGAACCACTGACCTTTTGGTTAGCAGCCCAGTGTTTGCACCTCTGTGCCACCAGGGCCCTCCATTTACAAGACTTTAACATTTGGGAGCCTTCGCCCCCTTCCTCTCGTGGACTAGTCTGTCACCAGACACAGCTCCCCAGGCCTAGCTGACCTCTGCTGGTGGACAGTTCAGGGCTTCCTGGGCCCTGGGGGGGGGGTCCCCATACATCCACATGGGGCTCCACCTCTGTCACCCCAGTTCTGCTGGGAGGACAGACCGGCACTCAGGGGCCTGTTACTACGTTTCAATCACCCCAACCTCAAACGTTTTCCTCTCCTTTCTCAGAATTAGCTTTCCTACTTAAGAAAACCCCCAAATGATAAGCCTCAATAAATTACAGGGTCTTTCTCTTCAGCTGGAAGTTTTGCCCGTGTGTGTGTTTGCTCTTGGTTTTTAACCCATTCTTGGTCCTCATGGCCCATTGGGAACGCCTCTGAATGCACAAAGCCCACGGAGTGCTTCAGTCCAGCAACAGAGGGCGGCATGCGGACACAGGACAGAGGCAGGTGTCCACTCCTGCGGCACTTTCACCCCCTCCCCGTGAAGGAAGCTGGAAAGGCTTCAGAACCATCAAGGAGACAGAGGCCTGAGAGCCCAACCCCCCACTCCTGCTGCCTTTCGAAGTGGCTTTCCCCACTCGGCATCCTGCCGTGAGTGTGAACAGGAGCCTTGAGGAGAAGCCCTCACAAGAGGGGAAACACAAATTATCTACTACGTGTTATGTGTACTCCTCCTACGCATTTGCTGGGTTTGGGGCCCACACTGTCCTGTAAATCTGCTGTCAAGGACGTCACCCTGAGGAGCAAAGGGTGTCAGAAAACACCCCACTGTGGGATCTTCAACAGCTTCATAGGCATGTGAAACTTTGGACAATGACTAGGAAGACCACGAAAGAATGTATGCTTTTGGATTGTGGAGTTCACCAAGAACATGGAACAGATCACAGCTGCCAAGAGAACAAACACTCTCTCTCGGAGGAGAAGGAGGCCCAGCCAGAGTGGCCCTCAGGAGCAGGGACAGTGAGAATTCACCACACGCTGAACATGTGACCTGGAGAAGGACATCATGCTTGGTCAAGTGGACAGTTTCCATGGAAAAGGGGACGGTCCTCAATGAGATGCCTGGCATGGTGGCCACAGTGAGTGGTGCAGACACGGGGCGACCGTGAGGGCAATGACTGGACAAGGCTCTGCTCGGCTATGCACAGCCCACCATGAGCTGGAGCCGAGTGGACAACAGTTCACGACACTCTAACGGCTTGATATTCTCACAAAAGGGGAATTAACTGCACCACAGAGTCCTGGTGCTGGACTGTCCAGTGGTTCTCCATGAGAAAAAAGGGTGGCCTAGTAGCAAGGAGCTGTGCTGCCATCCAAAGGTACACGGTTCAAATCCACCATCTGCTTAGTGGGAGTTATGTTGTTGTTGTTGTTGTTGTTGTAGTTAGAGGCCATCAGGTTGAGTACAACCCACAGTGACCCTATGAACCCCCAACGTGAACACCCCTCACAACCTTGGACACACTCAAAGATGGCCAGTCGCCTCCTGTGTGATGAACTGTCTCTGAAAACCCGCTGGAGGATCAGCTACATGGCAGTTTCAACCTGATGACACACAACCACAACGAGGAGAAGAAAAGAAAAAGAAAATAAACTAAACCGGTTGTTGAGTCAAATGGATGGCAGCCTCGTGCATGCGTGCAGGGCACGGGTGGTCCCCACAGAGGTCTCGACGTGGACATCTACACAGCAGCTCGCCGCCAGGCCTGTCTCCTAGGCACCTGAGTGGGTTCCAATCACTGACCTTCTAGTAAGTGACCACATGCTTAGTATATGTGCCCCCCAGGGACTCTGCGGGGAAGGGAGCAGGGAGAAACTGAAAGAAACTGGTATTTATCAAGCATCTTAGCTAACAGGCCACAGAACGTCGATGTGAACCCAGGGCTGCTTGGAGTGACCACCAGGCTGGGTTCTGGTATCTGCGGCTGCGAAGATCCCTCTTCTTCTGAAACTGGTTCCAAGAAACGTGTGCACGGCTCTCCGCAGCATGCAGGCCTACCTGGTGCTTTCCTGTGCCCTGCAAGGATTTCCCCGGTCACAAATAAAGGCCTGTCACAACACTGTGTCACCAGCACGTCCACCGGCACCAAGTTCCCAGCAGCCTTTGCTCACGTCATGTCACATTTTGGTAACCATCACACTATTTCAAGCGTTTTTATAATGCACACTTAATGAACTACAGCATAGAGCAAACATACTGTGTAACGTCCAGACCCACTGGGAAGCCGTACACCTGGTGGCCCCTGTCTTACTGCTCGGTGGCGGTGGGAGGGCTCCGAGCCAGCAGGAGCTCTTGAGTCTGCCTGACAAGGATCTTCTCTCCTCCATCTTCATCACCTGGATGGCTCTCACCTTCTGATGGCAAACCTTACAACACGGCTGGGCTGTCTTTGGGGGTCTCAGTTTTTAAAATGTTCACTCTCTTTTTTCCATGCGGAGGAGTAGCTGAATCAAGCAGTTAGGCACTCAGCTCCTTATCAATAAGCTGGCAGTGTGAACTCAGCCAAAGGCTTCTCAGGGGGACCGTCTGCTGTGTCTACTCATCTGGAGCAAAGAAAGAACTGGACTGACTGCAGGATGAGGAGCCCCATGAACCACAGCCTCATCTACCCCGAGAACAGAAAGAGACAATGCCCAGGCGCCACACCTGACCAGTCCACCAGGGACACACAGACAGTTCTACCAAGAACGGGAAAGCATGTCAAACAAACCTCAAATTCTCTAAAAAGGTCACTTATTGAACTGATAGAGAAACCCCATGGCCATCACCCGGAGACAACTTTAAAATATATGCTGAAGCCACACTTGAAGTAATTTTCCATTAAATAGTGGAGTGGCTCATCAAATAAGCAAAATCACCCACGAGCCTAGTGCTCCTTTAAAAGACACATCCCTATGGGACCAAACAGTCAACATTCACCCTAATGCAAAGATGAGAGCCAAAGAGGTGAGGCAGACAGGGAAGCTGGAATAATGGAAACAGAACAATTAGAACAGAAATAAGAGGGTTGACATGTTGGGTAAAATGTAACCAACATCACAGAACAGCAAGTATCAAAACTGCTTCCTGGGAGCCTAATTTGCCTAAAGCACCATACAATAGTCTCATTTCCACAGGAAGGCCTGTGGGTCCGTTTCTGAGAGGTCACAGCCCGGGAAATGCCATGGAGAGGTTCTAGTCTGAAAAGCGACTTGGAATCAAGCTACTTGTATGGTGTTTAAAGGTCATTCTGTTTTGCGGTCATAAATCATGATGAATGAACAATGCTGAGTAAGTAAAGATACTTTTTCCTTAGAGACAGCTAAAGAAGTATGGAAGACTTACTTTGTAATGTAAAGAAGTGAGGTGGTGGTGGGGGTGTCCGTTCCAGGGAGAGGCATCTGTCCCAAAGGTTGGATTCAGCACAGACATGGTCCTCCGGGCTTCCTGCTCCCCTGACCCGAGCTCACGCTGTCTGAGTGCCCAACGCCTCTGAAGGCAGCAGGACTCCATCACAGGCCCAGCCTCCTCCTCTCTTCCCAGAGCCTCCCATGTCTGGCAGGCCCTCACCCACCAGGAGGGGTGTGGTAGTCACAGCAGAAGAGTCACCCTCACCTGGACCTCTGAGAGCACCATCCAGGGGGCCCCACCCCAGGGCAATGAGGTGGCAATGCCTGCCTGGACCTCTGAGAGCACCCCATCCACGGGGCCCCACCCCAGACCAATGAGGTGGCAATGCCTGCAGTCACCACATCCTGCACTCTTGCCTGAAGATGTGATTAATGTGCTGAGACTCCGGCACACAGCGCACTTCCTGCCCCTGGAAAATGGTCTCCCAGGATCACAAAGCGGAGATTACACACATTTTTCAAAGGCAGCATGAAGCACTTAGATATTTATCTTTTATGGCTAGCTTCCGGCCAGAAATTTACACGCCTGTCCTTCAGTGAGGCCTGACACCCTAATGCCTGGCATCGTGGTAGTGGTCAAGGCCATCCTGGTTCAGGGTGACCCCACAGGACACAGCAGAACTGGCCCATGGGATTGTCAGCTCCATGATCTTAATGGAAGCAGGCTGTCACGACTTTCTCCGGAGGAGTGGCTAACAGTTTCTAATGCTGACCTCTGGGTTAGCAGCCATGTGCTTTAATCACTGTACCACTAGACATTGTGCTTAACCCAAATCGACTACTTGAGTAGATTCACCTCATACCCCACAGGGTTCCTTTCAAAGGTTGTGATCTTTACACAATGACATTATTCATCCTTCTCCCTTACACCTGTAAGTAGTTTCAAACCACAGACCTCCTTGTCAGCTGAGTGTTTTAATCCAGTGTTGTTCACTGCCTTCAAGTCAAGCACGACTCATAGCGACTCTATGAACAAAAGGCCTGAAGCCTCTCTACAACTATAGACATTTATCAAAGTGCATAGAGTTTTCCGGAGGTGTTGTTTAGGAAGTAGATGCCACTCCTGCTTCCAATTAACCACTCGACTACTTGCAAAAAACATAAGGTGGTCAACTTCTGTTCCAGGCCCCTAAGAAGTGTCGTCCAGCGCCAGCACAGAGCCATCAGCATGGAGCCTTAAGCCCAAACAGAGGCCTGAGAAGCCGTCATGTTCAGAGTCCGGGTCTGGACAGGGATCCAGGGTCAGTCCATCTGCCTGAAATCAGAAGTCACCTTTCAAGACTAACAAACAAGCCAATGAGAGAATTTCCATGTTGAGCAATTAAGTTTGAAATCAGAAGCTGAAGCCATAAAGTCCTTTGGAGAAGCAAAGTTAGAAATCTAAATTTAATATCATGTCCCCCAGCAGAGCTGAGTTTTCACATTTCATTAGAGGTTATGTCTAAACTTGTAAAGTGAAAATGATACATCGTGGCAATTATTCAGATACTTAATGTCAAAACTCCTCCAGCCTTTGGCTCAATTAGAGAAGTAAGCGAAGCACAACAAGAGCATATGGCAGACTGGAGGAGGCTGCGAGCCCCTCTCTCTCCTGGGTCAGAGGTGGCGGGGACCAGTGGCAGCAATGACAGGTGCTGGCCATGGGGGAGCAGAGTGGTGTCACCAGCGCAGGGTCATCCAGACAGTCTGGCTTTGTCCTGACTCCACAGCTGACACCAGCCTGCCTCCAGCTCCTCATACGAAAAAGGTGCTACAAATGGTGCCTCAAACGCGCATGTTAGTGCAGACAGACTCACCACCCTGCAGCAGTTGGGAGGGACAGGCATCGCCATGCAACTCCAAACCCACAGCCACCGAGTCCTTTCTAGTGATCCTGGGGGACAGAGCAGAATGGCCCCCAGAACTTCCAAAGCTGTAAATCGTTACATAAGCAGATTGCCCCATTTTCTTCCTGTGGAGTCGCTAGGGGTTCAAACTACCAACCTCAGGCTAGTAGCCGAATGTCTTAGCCACTATACCACCAGAGTTCTTAGTAGGCTACGAAGAGCCCTCCACCAGGTTTCCAGGGCTCTGGCAACGCTAACATAACTGGTGCCCGGTGCAAATAGCAACACATCCAGCCGTTAACCGAAGGGAGGCCCAGAGGTGCATGTTACCCCCTTGGGAAAGCTCTGCCCCTGAAAACCTCGGAACACAGTCCTGCCGACACCTGGGGCCACTGTTAACTGGCTTGGATGACGACCGGTTGGTATTCTGACTGACGATTTTCATCATCACCAGCACTGCTCCATCTGCCTGCACTTGGGCAGCCTCGGCTGACCCGCGGGCTGTGGCTCTGGTCCACAGTGTGCCTCACCCACTGTTCTATCTCATTCTGGTCTCCGCTCCTAGTAGGCAGACTGGAGGACAGGAATCAGAAGTGAATTAACCCCACCGTCCAGTACAATACCTAAGCCTTCGTAGTTTAACACGGAAAAAAAAATGTATCATTGAACCAAGCTCAAAACACATGCATCTTAATGTCTTCTGAGTTAGATGTGAGGGGGAAATTGTTGAGCTTTGATAGAAAATTCTGCCCTCATACCAGCAGCTCTTAAAATTCTGGGCATGTGCGCGCACGCACACACAGGTTTCATTTTCATAAGAATCACAAATTCCAGTGATAAGAACAGAAAGATTTTTCACTTTGGAACATGGAGTATCTGGGTATTTTGTTTCCCACATTCACAGAGAACACACAGCAAGGAAATAGTGCAAGCCAGGAAGAAAGATCCAGAACATGCCTGAGCTTGTCTCACTCGGGACCAGCGTCCATCCAGGTGAGAACTGTCTCTCAGAGGTGAGGGACACGGGTCCAGCCCAGGATCATGTCAGGAGGCCCCTCCACAGAGGTGACAAGTCTCGGCAGCATTCTAGGCACGGCCCTCCCAACAAGAGACGTGGATTCCCCTCAATTCTGCAAGATCAGTGGAAACACAAATCGATGCGTCACAGACCTCACTCCACAGAACACCGAGCGGCTCAGACACTCATTCCCTGCTGCCCTGCATGGAGAGGACGGAAACACAGAGGGGCCCAACTGATGTCACACTGTCGCACCTGAGGCAGCGGCTTGGGCTGGCACTTGGAGGGTTGGGCAGTGGGAGGCCCGCCCCCACCTATACTGGGATGTCAGTTCAGGGCAGGGGAGTCAGGGTGACTCAGTAGGAGAAGGAAGCCGTACGCCCTGGGAGCGAGGGAGCAGCAATCCCCACAGACTGCAGGTCCCTGGGTGGACACGTGCAGTCCAGCCCAGGCCCAGCAATTTCAGACCCTGAGCATAAGGGGGGGGGAGGGGGACAGGACAGAGGACCCTCAACCAGGACCATCACCCCCTCTGGCACCTCCACAACAGAGGTCAAACTAGGACCTGCCACACCAGACCCCAAACCTGTCCCCTGTCCCTCTCCACCTCCTGGAGAAATGCCTGTCCCCCAGCAAGGCCAACCCAGTGTGCCCATTACCAAGCCCACAGCCTGTCCAGTCAATGTAAGTGACCCTGTAGAACAGAGAGCTTTAATTATACTTATTTGGTAAGTATAATTAAAAAACTTGGGTTTCCAAGGCTGGGAGCGTTATGGACACAGACTGCCACATCTTTCTCTCAGAGAACAGCTAGTCGCTTCACACCGGTTACTTTGGGATGAGACATACCGATTATCCGCTACGTTCATAAGGCTCCATAGGACAGAGACAGAATCCTATCAACATGTCTGGTGACATGGGGGGTCAGCAAGCGCGAGAAGTCCAGTTAGACAGATTGACACAATGGCTGCTGCGGCCTCAAACAAATCCAGGATTTGTGTCTAACACCCAGCTGGCCGGACCGGCCGTGATCTGCCTACCTCAGGATGGGGACATGAGAGACACGTGGGCTATGACCGCCAATAACAGCATTCCTCAGACAGGTGGGGAATGCTGCATTGATTCTGGGAGCTGTGATCCCTCCAAGGCCTCAACCACAGGCAGGTCAAGGCCACAGGAGCTGCCCTTGCAGAGAGACCGAGGAAATGCCATCCTGCTCCAGACGGCAGGCTAGGAAGGCCCTGAGCTCCAGGGCTGGTGGCCCATCAACTCCACACCGTGCGTGCAGGAGGGCGGGCAGAGGGCACCCAGGCCACAGTCCACAGCATGCCATTGCTTTTGCTGGAAGCCATCACCCGGAGGTCGAGGGAGGGGCTGACACTGGCCCTGGCCACAGACGCAGCTCATCAAAGACGGAGTCTCTTTCCAATGCTGTTGTTATGTGCTGTTGAGTCGCGTACAATACAGTGACCCTGTGAACAACAGGTCTGAGCTCTCTGCCACCCTTTGCCGTCCTGACAACCTCTGACTCTCTTGAGCCCTTTGCTGCCGTCACTGTGTCGACCCGTCCTCGGTGGGTTACTCCACAGCGTCGAGCCGATACCGCCTCACCCTGACCTTCCACCTGGGGTTCTACGACCGTACACCTTGCTCACCATTCCTCCACGGAGCAGCTAGTGGATCTGATGGATTTGATCTGCCAACCTTTAGGTCAGCAGCCCAATACATGATCCCCTCTGCCACCAGCGCTCCTTAGAAGAAGGAGCTTGACTATCTGTAATGAACAACACCCCCTGGATGCCACGTAGGGTGACGTGGTGAAAAGCAGGTAGGTGAAATTGTTCACTCTGGTCTAGTCAGTAAGTATAATTAAAGCGGTTTGTCCTCACTTCCCCTAAGCCGGCTCAGACCATGCTGATAGTGCCATGCGGTCAACCCGACTGCTAACAGCCGTAAGGACGATGGAATGACAGGCAGGCCAATGCCACACCCTCCTCGTCCCCTCCTCCACACGGGAGCCCATCAGTCTGTCTCATTGAGGGTCTTCCCCTCCTCCACTGACCCTCTATTTTCCCAACCATGATGTCGCTGCAGAAGGACACTCTAGCTCACCTGGCTGTGGCCCTCCAGCTTGCCCCTCAGCGTGAAGGACAGACAGCCGCGGTGGCCCTGGGCCTACACGACTCTGCCACTCAGCTCCGGTCCCCCAAGCCATCCCTGGCCTCCAACAAGAGGCCCGCCTGCTCATGCTCCGCGTCCTGTGTGCTCAGTGTCCTGCGGGCTCACAGACGAGGTAAATGTCACTTCTCACTTCCCACAGTCTGAAATAAGCACCAGTCACAGGGGTAAGGTCCTGGGGGACACTCCCCGCTCAGCACCTGCTCAGATCTGGGGGGGCCACAGTCACCGCTGCACAAGGGCTTGTGGGGAACCAGCAGGCCTGAGAGAGAACTCTGCAAAGGGAGCCCTCGCAGACGGGCCAAAGGCAGACCCTGGCCACCCCCAGGAGACAGAACCTCGGCAGGATACAGAACCCCAGCAGAACAGGTTCTTCCCACGAATCAGCCTGGATCCATCAGTTCAATGAAAGCAGACACCCAAAGGGCTGGGACAAAGCTGTGGGGGTTCTGGGGCTCCTGCCTGAGACCAACAAGTCCCCCCACACTCAGATACAAAGACCAGCTTCCCTAGAACCATGGCCCCAGGTCAAAGTGCTGGCTGGGACCCGTGTCTTGGCATTCCTAGAGGGCCTCTCCTCCTCTAGGGTCCCAGTCTACCCATCCAACGCATACGTACAAACGGCTTGGGGTACTTCCTCTGGGGTCTCTAGGAATTCAGGGCAGACAAACCACCTCTCGAGTTCTGTTCTTGCTAAGTGATTCAAATACATGTGTAAACAGAAACACCTATTGAAACTACAAACCCTTGGACCCAAAGATCTGCAGTCACGCCTCGAGGGGTGCAGCCCACAAGCAGAAGGGCCTCCATGGCTCACCCACAGCTCCCCCAAAAGGCCAGAGCTGGGGACTGCAGCATTAGCCCAGGCAGAGTGGACACACACCACAGTGATGACTACAGCGCCACTGGGGAGCCTCCCAACACTGGTCCACCTTAAGGCAAGCCCGTATATAACAGAATGAAACACTGCCCTTTCCTGCGCCACCATCATCACCCCGCTCTGCTTGAGTCCACTATTGAGGCTACTGCCCATTTTGAATGCCTTCCAACCTATATGAGGGAGCTCTGGTGGCCTAGTGGCAAGAAGCTGGGCTGCAATCCTGAAGGCATGTAGTTCAAGGCCACCAGCAGCTCTGCAGGAGAAAGATGGACAATCTCCTCCTGTGCAATTAACTGCCTCTGAAAACCCACTGGAGGGTCAGCTATGGGTCGGTTCCGAGTCTACAGTACACAAGAGCACAACACCCAACACAACCTATACTGGCGAAAACTCTGTTGTGAGCCATAGGTTTCCATGGGCTAGCTTTCCAAAGTGGATCACCAGGCCTTTCTTCCTAGTCTTAAATAGAGCTCTACAGAAATCTGAGCATCAGATCTAACCTTGATGGCATTTTAAATACCACAGTGTAACAAACTGACTGACAGACAGATGGGAAAATTCTTATTTACTCAGCCCAGCCCCTCCCGCTACCATCAAGTCAAATCCAAGTCATGTGACCTCAAAGGACTGAGGAGAACTGGCTTCCAAGGCTGTCCATCTCTACAGAAACAGACTCCCAAGAGTCTCTCCTGCAAGAGTGTCTGGTGAGTTCAAACCAGTAAACTTTAGGTTAGCAGTCACATATGTAACCGCTGTGCCACCAGGATTCCTCAAAGGAGAGCCGCTCACACCCAGCGAGTTCTTAATCTCTGTGAACGTCGCAGCCTGTCATAAAAGGCCTCACACCTCAGGCTGAAGGTCCTTGTGGTAGGCATGGACCCTGAAGGCCTAGCTCAGAACCAGAAGTGTCCTCCATGCATAAAAGTACAGTTCATTTCATCTACCCCACTGATGGGACCGCACCTTCCACATGGTCTAGGCCTCCTCAGCACTCAGGAGCGTCGGGGCTGCAAAATTTAAGAGCCGCAGCTTCCACCCTTCCAGCTCCTGTAACAGGCACCCTCTGCATGCACTGGACGGTCACTCAGTCCCACGACATTTGGAGAAATCGAGGACCCACTGCCAGGTTTAACTACCATCCCCAAGACTGCACGATGTAAACCCTGTTTGCAAACAAGCTTCACGTTAGTCTTTCGTGGTGGAGAACCCCCAAATCAATTATGAATGCACAGTAATGCCCTCACACCCCGCTCAGGGGGCTTCTCACAGTGAACGCTGTCTGGAGACCAAGCCTGACACCTTCTACAGCACATACCACCCACTACAGCAAACTCCATCCCATCTAGAGCTGAGTGGGTGCCTGGGCACAGCATGCCAAGAGGGGAGCCTGCACCTCAATGTAAAAGGAAACCAGAGGAAAATTTGGAATAGAGGCGCTCATCAAATCCAATCAGGCAGCAGAACTCCTCCAACCTCCCAAGTTCCTACCATGGAGAGTGGACACCAGCTCAAACTCTGAGCACCCCGCCTTCACCAGAGGGGCTGCGGCACCCTCACCCTGAACCTAGCAAGGAGAGACTCGCGGGGTCTCCCAGCTCAGGACCTTAAGTTACACGGGAGGAAACAGAGAGTCACAGGGCGAGAGAGGTCACAGGCAAGAGAGGTCACAGGGCGACAGAGGTGACAGGGCAAGAAGGAGGATCAGTTCACAGAGCGGCAGTGAGAGCTGGAAGCAGGGTGCAGACCTGCACAAAGGAGAAGGCTCCTAGTTGGTACGAGTTAAGTGTGCTTGGTTGCTAACAAGAAGGCTGCAAGTTCAAGTTCATCAGCCACCCTGCGAGAAGATGAAGCGGCAGTGCACGCCCATGGAGACTGCAGCTTTGGAAAGCCTGGCGGGCAGTTATTATCTGGTCTTGAACTACAGGGCGTTGTGTGTTGGGCTGCGGTACAGGAGAAGGGTAAGCTCATAAATATTTATAGCTTTGGGAACTCAAGGCAGGATCAACACGAGTCCGAATCTAATCCACAGCAATGAGTTAGGTGATTTTTAAAACAGGGTCGCCGTAAGTCAGAACCAACTCAGCTGCAACATGTTCTGGTTCTGAGGCAAGTGGCCCCATCAGGGAGGAACTGAGTGCGTCACCCGTGAAGGAAGACTGCTGGGGTGATGTTCCTGCTGCAGCACGTGTGTCACAGGAACTTGGAAAGCGGAACCATTGTGTTTCAGTTGTCTCAGATGAAAATGGGAATCTTTGTGATTGTCTGTGGAGCTTTGACGACACAGCGCCTAACACTTCATAACCAGTTTATCAGTTCTGACCCACCAGCCGCTGTGAGGGAGACAGACAAACTCCCCCCACAAGGATCTAGAGCCTCGGAAACATGACCGTGTGTGTGTGTGTGTGTGTGTGTGTCCGCACGCACGAGTTGATCTCAGTGCCCTGGCAGTGGGGTCTGGATTGTTTCGTTGCTGTTCTTCTGTCTTTTCTGTTGTTTTGTTTTGTTTTGTTTTTTCCAAGAAATCTTAATGGCTCAAACTGTTGAGCTGTCAGTCAAGGGACTGTCCACTCCACTCCAGTCAGGAGCAGCCCTGGGAGAGCCCTGTCCATATGCTGCCGTAGAGACGACAGCCGAGGACGTTCTGCAGGGTGGGTCTTCTCCATCACACGGGGTCACTACGAGGCAGAAATGATTCACTACAACTACCCACCACCTAACGCTGCTGACATAAGGTATATAAAGCCTGGCCCACACTAAGTGCTCAAAACCTGCTGTTCACAATGACCAGAACCCAGGTGTTCGAATCCCAGTGCTGTGTTCTGTTACACCAAACTGCTTTTTTGTAATCTCAGAGAATTTTTCACTCACCTCTGAAAGGAAGGTTATCCTTGGGCACACACCAGGGGCAATGCACCCACAAAGCTCATGTGGGCACATGGAACCTGTGAAATGTGTCCTGGGGCCTTCAAGTATTTGTGGACCAAATGAAAATGTGTTTTATTGATGGGCAGTTGGAAGGGCCCCCAAAATAATATCTTTAAAAAAAAAAAAAGACAATAAAGTTAAACCATTCTAGGCCTTTTCCACAGTGTTGTGAAATCTGTCTTCAATCAACTTAGGAAACGGCAGAAAAGGTCTGCAGCACAGCTTACGGCGTTGCAGCAGCTCTGATTTCCTGGCTCGGATAAGAGTCTACGGTTACGTAAGACACTATCGTAGCGGGAAGCTGGGTGAAGGGCACACAGGAACTCTGAACTATTTTTTGCAACTCCTTGTGAGTTTAAAATTAGTTCAAAGTAAAAAGTTTTTCAAATTATAAGGTAGCCTCTAGAATGCCAAAGGAAAAGGAGGCCTCTCAATAGGCCACCAACATGTTTACACGGCCACTTTCCAAACAGCACGAAATCATATAGACTTGGGAAGGGATGCTGATAAAAACTGAGAATAACTCTAAATCAAACCGTCCAGGGACAAAAGAGTTCTCTTTCATCTCTCTATGTACTAAAACACAGGTATGTCTGATTTGTCCAGGGTTTAAAGACAAAGGAAAATGAAGAGGTATCTGACTGTCACTGTGTATGGTCACGTCAGAAGAGACCCCCAGCTGACCTTCCAGGGGGTTTTCAGAGGCAGTAAACCACCTGGAAGGAGACTGCCCATCCTTCTCCTTCAGAACAGCGAGTGGATTCAAACCACTTGCCTTTGAGACTGCAACACAGTTTCTCACCACTAGGCCACCAACAACAAATGGATATTTATATTATCACCACAACTACAGGTGAGTGTTGATTTGGAAAACTGTGATGTTACATACATGCTTACTGGTGTTGAGAGAACATGACCAAGGAGAGATGTAATATTTAGAGAAATAACTGATAGAAACAATCGGTTGTGGTCCTTGGATGAGGTGGGTCAATTAGCTGGTACCTTGGGGCTGGTTAACATGATAGAAAGGAGGTCACTAACACATCATCAACCTGGTTTGACAACAGTCTGTGTGGAGCAGTCCTGTGTGGACAAGCTTAAGGCTGTCCTTGAGGGAAAGAGGCCAAAGCCCTGAAAGGGTCATTCCCATGAAGGCCACGGTCTAGGGCAGGAGGCAACCTGAGGTCCAGGCAGCCAAGAGGCAAGGAGGTGACTTCAACAAGGGGAAAGAGAAGGAGGGACAATGAACGGCCGGCCTGCAAGGAGCTGAGAGAGAAACCCACCCATCCTCCTGGCCAGAGACAACAGAAAAAAAAGGAGGGGACCCAACATGTCTCGAGAGGAAGCTTAGTCCTTGTAACCCCCTGACATGTTCCTCAAACAGCCAGACCACACCCAACAGGCAGCATCTGTCCCAAAATCAAAGCTCAAGGGGCAGAAGAGGCAAGAAAGGACAAATTGGAACAGGGAGCCCAGGGAGGAAATGAGAAGAATGCTGCTACCTTGAGGAGGCTGCAACCAACAAAAGGTGTCACAAAACAAAAGGAGTACACTCTTTGATGGGAAATGAACTTGCTCTGCACATTTTCAAGCAAACAATAGCAAGATGCTCAAAAAGGGGGGGGGGGGGGTAATTCCAGGCTTAAAGGAAGCACTTTGCCAAAGCAGGGCCAAGAAAGGAGCGTCCAAGGCAGAAGTCCGCACAGCAGAGCCTGGATGCGTCCGTCCTTCCTCCACTCAGGGAATCAGACCTGTCAGTCCATGATGTACATGAGACCATGAGCCTGGATGCGTGCGTCATTCCCCCACTGCTCACCTCTCAGTCTGTCGTGCCCTGACGGCTATGTGTTGCCGTGCTGCGGAAAGCTATGTCACTGAGTGCTTCAAATATCAGCAGGGTCCCCTACAGTGCACAGAGTCAGTGACACGTCCAGGAAGGAAGACCTGGCGTTCACTTCTGAAAATAAGCCGAGAAAACCCTTATGGATATGAGCAGAACATCAACTGCCTCTCCCGCTTCAGACATGTCATCAGGATGGATCCATCACGACAGGAGGACATGGAGTTCAACAGAGCTGAGAGCTAGGGAGAGTGACGTTGACCCTTAGTGAGACGGGCTGGCCACGCACAGCCCACGGGTGACATGGGACTGGGCAACATTTCATTCTGTTGTAGACACTTTTGCCGTGAGTTGGAGTCTGCTCACTGGTAGCAAACAATTCCTCTCCAAATAGCTCCCTCTCCGCTAGGCCAGGCAACTTGGAATTATCAACAGCTGTGTGCTCACCTAGGCCACCTCTCAGCCCTATTTCTGTCCTGTTTGCATTAGTGTGGTTTCAGCTGCTCACCCCAGACTTCCCTCTTCAGGCATGTGTTTACATAAAAATAACTTCTGCTCACAGCCAGACCTGAAGTGAGAGGAAAAGGGGGCTGGGCTTTCCGCTCAGTTCAAGGGTGCTCACTTACTGCTCTCTGTCCTCTGGGGCCTGGGAGCATGTCCATCGGCTCTTCCCAGAAAGCGTGCACTCGGAGGGCAGGGACCCATCGGTCCTGTCCATTGCTGGGCATCCCGCTCCTAGGACAGGGCCTGGCACAGAGTAGGCCCGCACAAACAAAGTTCTGGATTGTTCACCAGAGGCCGACTCTCAAGGAAAACTGCAGAGGTGGAGCCAGGAGACAGAAGATGAGGAGGCAGGCTCTCGAACACTGTTTCTACCCATGAAGCTGAATGGATGGAGGCAACTCACCTCTCCTCTGCAGTTCTCTTCTTCCCTGCTACAAAAGGTGGTAAAAAGGGAGTGGCTGGGGTGAAGAAAGAACCAGATGGTCAGCAAGACCTTGGCTATTCTTGCATTTAGGTGTTGAGGTCCTCAGTACTCACTGCCTACACTGCTTACACCCATCCACCATCTATTGACCCATCTATCTGTGAGTGTGGAAACTACAGAACAGTGTCATTGATTTCACATGCAAGCAAGATTCCACTGAAGATTATCCAAAAACGATTAGAACAGCACATCAGCAGAGAACTTCTGGAAGTCCAGGCTGGGTTTAGAAGGGGTCATGGTACTAGGGATATTGTTGCTGATGTTAGATGGATCTTGGCTGAAAGCAGAGAATACCAGAAGAATGTCTATCTGTGTTTCATTGATTATGCAAAGGCATTTGACTGTGTGGATCATAACAAACTGTGGCTGACTCTGAGAAGAATGGGAATCCCAGAACATTTAATTGTGCTAATGCGAAACCTATACTTGGACCAAGAGGCAGTAGTCAGAACAGAGCAGGGTAACACTGCATGGTTCAAAATTGGGAAGGGCGTACGCCAGGGATGCATCCTGTCTCCATACCTTTTCAACATGTATGCAGAGCAGATTATCCGAGAGGCTGGGCTCTATGAGGAGAATTGTGGCATCAAGATTGGTGGAAGATCTATTAACAATCTGCGTTATGCAGATGACACAACCCTGCTTGCTGAAACTGAGGAGGACCTCATGCACTTGCTGCGAAGGGTCAAGGACTGCAACCTTCAGTATGGACTGAGGCTCAATGTCAAGAAGACAAAGATTCTCACCACTGGACCAATTGGCAGCATCAGGATGGATGGCGAAGAGATTTAGATTGTTCACAGCTTCAGTTTGCTCGGCTCCACAGTCAACACTCTGGGCACCAGCAGTCAGGAAATCAAAAAGCGTATCGCGATGGGAAAGTCTGCTGTTAGGGACCTCTCTAAAGTACTCAGGAACAACGGTGTCTCTCTGGAGACTAAGGTGCTCCTGATACAGGCCATGGTCTTTGCAATCACTTGTTATGCATCAGAGAGTTGGACAATGACTAGGGAGGACAGAAGGAGAGTGGATGCTTTTGAGCTGTGGTGCTGGAGAAGAGTACTGAATGTACCATGGACTGCCAGGAAAACAAACAGATTCATCTTGGAGAGGATTAAACCAAGCTACTCCTTGGAGGCAAGGACTCTGGGGCTTCGTCTGACATACTTTGAACATGTTGCCAGGAGGGATGGGTCCTTGGAGAGGGACATCATGCTTGGGAGGGTGGAGGGACGGCACAGGAGGGGAAGACCCTCTATGAGATGGATTGATTCAGTGACTGGGGTAATCGGGATGGGTGTGTCAGAGGCGGTGCAGTTGGTGCAGGATAGAGCAGGGTTTAGGGCTGTTGTGCATAGGGTCGCTATGAGTCGCAAACAACTCGACGGCACATAACAACAACATCAAATCTGTTTATCCACTCACCCATCCATCTACTCTCTCATCCATGCATCTATTCACCCATCTGTCTGTCCACTCATCCATCCAGCCATCTATTTATCCACTCATCCATCCATCCGTCATCCATCCACCCATCCATCCACCTGTCCACGCATCTATCCACCCATCTGTTTATCCACTCGATCATCTATCCACCCATCCACACATCTATCCATCCATCCACGCATCTATTCACCCAGCAATCTGTTTATCCACTCATCCATCCATCCATCCATCCATCCACTCACACATCCTCCATCCATGCGTCTATTCACCCATCCATCCATCCATCCACTCACACATCCTCCATCCATGCGTCTATTCACCCATCTGTTTATTCACACATTCATCCATCCATCCATTCACCAATCTGTCTGGTCTGCCCATTTATCCAACCACACACCTTTTTATCCATCCATCCACCTATCTGTTCATCCATTTATCCAATCATCTATCTTTTTATCCGGTCAGCTATCTATCTGTTCATCCATTCATCTGCCCACCCAGCCAGCCATCTATACATCCATCCCTGCATCCACCCAACCATTCAACCACCCCTCTAACCAACAGATCTATCTTGCTTTCCCTGAGCTAACACTGGGGCTACAACCTTGAATAGACATACTTGCTTACCTAATGGGACTAATTTCCAGTGACAGAGAAGAAATGGTACCAGCTCCTATACTGACCAACCAAGTGTCAAAGGACTGTCCCTTCTCCCTGGCTTCAGTCTTTGTGGGGGGAGTGGTGAGGCCACTCAGGAGAAGGAAAAGGGATAGGAAACCTCACCGTTTCTGCAGTGATGAAAATGCAGTTACACTGGGGGGTTCTGGCTAAGCAACCCACAGACAGTAGGTCTGCAAGCCCTGACACAGACAGGGCAGAAGAAGCACTGTCCTGAGCTCATGGGACGGGTCTTCCTTGCTGTCAGTCACCTGGAGGATCTCTGCAGAATGGTGATAATCAGAGCTAAGTTCCACCAGGGGTTAGTCCACACATGCACACATACACACACACAGGTGGCCAGGACCCTCTCCAGAGATCCCCGCTCAACAGAGCTGCTGTAGGGTGGGGGTGTATGCTTGGTTTCAATAGCTCCCCGGGGTTCTCAGCTGGTCCCCGGTTCTAACAAAGCTGACTCTTTCCAACCACAAAGGTCCCTTCTGATGTCAAGGACAACATGATGTATGTCCAGGACCTTAAGAGATGTGCCTTCCTATCAAAACAACTATGAGATATATCATCTCACCCCAGTCAGAATAGCAAAATTTAACAGAAAATGCTGGCGAGGTTATGGAGAGACTGGAACTCTTATTCACTGTTGGTGGGAGTGTAAAATGGTGCAGCCACTGTGGAAAATGGTGTGGCGCTTTCTCAAAAAGTTGCAAATAGAGATACCATTTGACCCAGCAATTCCACTACTGGGAATATACCCCAAAGAGACCATGACTGACATCCAAGCAGATATATGCACACCCATCTTTATCGTGGCTTTGTTCACAGTAGCAAGGAGTTGGAAACAACCCAAGTGCCCATCAACAAATAAACGGATAGAGAAGCTGTGGCATATTCACACAATGGAATACTATGCTGCATTGAAAAACAAGGAACTCATGAAATATTATTAAAAATGGGTGACCCTGGAGGACATTATGCTGAATGAAATATCTCAGTCACAAAGGACAAATACTGCATGGTGCCACTGTTGTAGAATGGGACTGACATCAGGGTTGGGTAAGACTGAGAAAAACTGGATAAATTATGTATACTGCATTGAAACAGATGAGGGAGAGAACACTTTAAAAGCAATATATGATAGGGTATTATAGTTATCACAAGAGTCCAGAATTAAGGTTGCATAGTGGAGTGTACTGGGGGGGGGGGTTGTGCGAGGAGATTGTACACCAATGAAAGAATTTTTCTTTTCTTTTATTTTCAAAGAGAGGAGCAAACTGGGGGGGGGGGGTGTGGGCAGGGAGAAAAGCGCACAATGAATAGAAATCCAAAATTTCTGTAAGTGTTCATTAAAATTAATAAAATAAAATTTTAAAAAGATGACCCTTCCTGAGCACAGAGCACATTCCCACCACCAACACCTGCACCCACACAATCAGGACACACATGGAGCACAGAAACCAAGGGCCTGAATGGGTGGTTGTGGGGACACAGCACCCCCAGTTCGTGGGCATCAGCCTAGGCCACCCCACAGAGTTCTCACAAAGCTCAAGGGCAGCATAATTCTTTAAAAACAACTTCATAATGTATCCTGGAGGCACTGGTACAGCCCATGTTTATGGGCTTGGCCAGATCAGATAAAATTTCATTCTCTGAATTGGTTCCTAATTTAATTATTCCCCGGATAAGCAGGTCGGCCTTCCGCTGCCACAGGGGTGGGGAGGGTGGGGGGGTATAGGGTGGGGAAGCATTAGAAGGCTCCGGCGCCATGAACAGCCATGTTATTTGGTGGTTGGTAGGGAATGAGGTGTCGCTGGACCCTTTATTGACTCAAAGGGGGAGAGGACGGTAGCTTGAACTTGGTGGTCTCCAATTGGCCATCCAACTAGCCTATTCTCTTGGCATCTGCTAAAACGGGATCTGAGGGAATCCTAAGCTTTCAGGGAGGATACTGGGATTAACTGGACAAGGGTACAATCCTGACTCTATATGGCCCTGCGTATGCCTCAGTTTCCCCACTTACAAATTGGAACTGTAATATTCCTCTAGAGGCACTCCTAGTCCTAAAATTCAACCAGTTCAGCATTTTGACTAAAAACACAAAGAGGGGGCTGCTCAGCACCCCATGAACCATGTCTTCTCTGGGACCAGGGCTGTAGCTGCTGTTGATTCTGCGCCCATTCCCTGAGACCCCATGTACCAGAGGACAAGTGCCCCCTGATCCCGCCCCAGCCTCAACCATCTCCGCTCTGCTCACACCCATTGTTGTAACCACTGGGTCACCTCCTTGAAGCTACTGCTCTTTGTCCCCAACCCTCCACTTCTCCAAGCAGGATGTCCTTCCCCAGGGACCACATCCCCTGATAACATGGCCAGAGTATGTGTGACAAGAATCTCAGCATCCTTCCCTCCTTGAAGGTGTACTCGGGCTGCACTTCCGCCAAGATAAATTGGTTGCAGGAGTGTATTTAAAAAAAAAAAAAAGAAAGAAAGAAATGAATCCAATCTTTAGAAGAAAGTAAAAAATAACTCATGAAACAGAGCCCGGGGTAGTTCCGCAGCTCCACAAATATCCAAAGGTGCAAGCTGGTCTTCAGTGGACAAACCTTCCCCTCCAGGAACAAACATGCTGACTCAAAGGATGTGGGCTCACGCTTTTCTATCAATTTAGTAACATTTTCTCGTCCCAACACAAATTTATTTTCCACTGCCCAAGTGGCAAGTGAATCATCATCTGATTTTTAATACATCATTTTTATTCTCTGAGACGGATTGTTTACATGGCAAAAGGACATATGAATTTTCAAATACCAGCTAGTGGGCAAAACACGTTTTTTGGTCTGGGAGGGAATTTCCAGGGTGCTTCTCTTTTGTACATCATTCCATATCTCATTTCTCAGATCCTGCTCGAGAATGAGTGAAGATAAATAACTCCTCAAAGTGAAGACGGCGCCAAATGTCAGCCTGATGCTGACCTTGTTAACCCAGCGTCCTCTCAGCCTTCAGTCATCGTGTTCACAGCTTTCTTGGGCAACCTCTGCGTGTCCTAAAACATCCTCCTTCAAAACGAAGTTCTTGGATGCCTGACCTGCTCTAGAATGGGACCAGGCCTCTCTCTCTCTGGAATACATCATTATTAAATGCTGTGACATAGGATGGACTGGGGTCACGTCGTCATCATCCGTCAGCCTTCAAATGGCCACAGGAAAAGTAAGAGTGAGTTCCTCACAGCTGGAGAACCTCAGGGCTGAGTTGTCTGTGACTGTGAGAGTGTCTCAGATAAGACCATCGCTGATGAGTCCCAGGAGGGTGGGGGAGAGCACAGCGTAGGGGCTGCAGCTTATGGACCCCTCCCTCCTTGCCTCCTCCTCTGTGTGGAGCTCATCCCTGGAGCCTGAACAAAGGAAAGGCTCTCAAGTTAAAGAAGACCTGACTCCCCACAGCCAGGCCCTGGGGTCTCCTGCAGGATGGAAGTGGAGAAGGAAAGATGGGGTCCCTGCTACCTCACAGCAGCCCTGCGGGTCCAAAAGCATCATACACAGTGGACAGAGGAGCTGCCCCCAGCAAGAGGGAGCCCTGGGCTGGTGGGATGCCAGGATAAAGGTGGGCTTTGATACCAGGGTGACAGAGGCTCTGGGGTGCCCCCTATGGGGCTCTTCTTGCTCCCTCTTACTGGTCTTCCTCCTGTGATTTTAGGGAGTGCTGGGAAGGGGAGGACTGCAGCCTAGCATCCAGTTGGCCCTCTGGTCACCACATTCCTCACCTTCTCTGTTCACTGGGACCCTGGAAGAAAGTCCTCTAACATCAGTGACAGAGACCCTGGACCAGTGCTAAGGGCTGTGTAGCCTCCAGCTGCAGCCTTCACCTCTCCCTGGGGACTCCTGAGACCAGTGCCTCCACCAAGTGCTGGTCCTCCAGGCTGTTCCTCAAAGGAAAATGAAAAGCTCAGTTCCCCCTGACCAACACTCCTCACCCCCAGGATCTGCAGGGAAGGGGTCCACACAGAGGCCCACGCAGCTTAACCTGCCCTCATGACCAGATCCCAGAAAGGACACCAAATCCCTCTCTTTTCAGCCTTGACCTAGAGCGAAACGGCTCAGAAATGCAGCATCTGGTTGCATAACAAGGAGTCCTCGGAGGTTAAGCACCAACTGGAAAGTCGGAAGGCGGAACTCGCCAGCTGCTGCCCAAGAAGACGATGGGACAGTCGGCTTCCCTGGACACTACAGGCCTCTTGTCGTTGTTGTTGTTGTTGTTAGAGGACGATGGGACAGTCAGCCTCCATGGACACTACAGGCATCTTGCTGTTGCTGTTAGGTACTATTAACTACAATTCACAGCAACCTTGTGAACAACAAAGCTGAGCCCTGCCTATCCTGAACCTCCCACCATCTCCAACACACTCCAGCCTACTGTTACAGCCGCTGTGTGAATCCACTCACTACAGGTCGTCTTCTCGTTCTCCGACCCGCCACCTTTCCCAGTGCGACTTCCCAGAAGGACTTCCCAGTCCTTCTCCCAAGGACTGGACACTCCTGACAAAAGCCCAAAGCATACAAGATGGAATTTCCCCACCTTTGCCTCTATTTCCAACCGCTTACCAGATTACAACCTGTGTAGCAACTGTATCTAGATAGACAAGAAGATATGTAGAAACTAGAACAATTAATGGTACATTATTGTGAGATGACAGATGATGGAGACTTGAATAACTTTAGATATAGTTCTTTTAATAAATAAATATTACCAAAAAAAGAAGTTATGACTCAGAGTTAACTCAATGGCAGCGTGGCTGGGCTGGGTTCTGTTCCATGCTAGAAACCAGCCAGCTGGGGACAACTCCAAATACGGTCACCCAGGATGCTGAGGACTGAGTGGCCAGGCACAAGCCATCCCATCCATGGGGTCCCTGTCAAAACTCCACCCCCTCTAACAGTACAGCAATCTGACAGAAGAACACTTTGGGAAAGACAGCCATCACCAAGGGCCCCAGTGTCCAGGGCAAGCCCTAAAGTCCTGGTCACCCTCGGTGGACACCAAATAAGCATGGCTTCCTGTGTTTACATTGGAAAAGTTCTTTACATAAACAGGTTCACAGAGCAGGGGGGAAAAGATATCTTTGGTAGAACAACACTAGAAATCCTGGCCTGGAAAAAAAACAGTCCCTCGAAGTACAGGCCGGGACACACTTCAAATTTTTATGCAAATATTTACATTCCAAACAAAAGCTCACAGAATGTAAAGACAAGCTATTAACACGGGCTCTAAGAAACACCAGCACTCCCCACTCTGTTTGCCTGGCGCCTGCTTTATTTCAGAGATGCCAAAATTGCCATCCATTTCCCCCAAAACGAAGGCCATACACTGACAACGTGATCCCTACAAAGCTTGGGGGACGTGCAGCCAGATCGCTCCTGAGAAGCAGGAATGGGGAGTCCTCACCCCATACGCGGGGTGTGTTCTCAGGAGGGGCAGTCCCTGGAGAAGGACATCATGTGTGGGAGAGTTAACAAAAACAAGAGCCTGAAAGGCGCTGGATGAGGGGGACTGGCACAGCGGCTTCAATGCGGGGCTGACACGCAGCGCAGACCGTGAGGACACTGACCCGTGCGGTGCCTCCTGCTGCCGTGCACGGGCCACTCTGAGTCTACGGGGACCGAACAAGAGCAGCCTTTTAACAACCCCAAAACCCGACACTAGGGAACTCATGGTCGTGAGCTCTTCATTCCTTTGGAAATTTCACAAGCAAATGTTAAGCCTCTGAGGCAAAACAGCCAAAGCAAACGGTCAGTTTCCTCCCGGTCTGGATCTCCGGTGCACAACACACCAGGCTGCTAACCAGAGAGGGCCATCCGGTTCAAATCCACCCCCTGCTCTGAGGGAGAAAGACGAGGTAGCGGAGTCCGACGGGGAGTTACAGCCTCAAACACCCATCGGAGGGTCACCATGAGTCGGCAATGACTCGATAGTGACGAGTTTGGTTCTGGGTGCAAACCCAGTGGTCCCAACAAAATCCACGCCAGTGCCCTCTCCAAGAACGAGAGAGAGATTCATTCCTACGTGGCACGTTCATCCCATACACGGCTGACACCCCAAACTAAGTGTGGGCACAGCTCTGAGAGTACAGTGTGCTCGAGACCCCCCTCACAATGGAGAAGGGATGCGGGGAGCAGAGCCGCACCCCAGAAACTAGGATATTGCGTTATGTGGAATGAATTCAAGACTGAGAAACTCACCAGGTGGAACCTTGGGGCCCAGGAGAGGAGGGGGGCAAGGGACACGTAAGGGTCCCTGGCTGCATTAACCGTTAAGTGGTGACTATCAATTAACTCTTAACTGACTACTAACTGGGCTTCCCTTCCCGAGTCCAGGGAACTAGACACAGGCAATCCAGGCCCTGACTGGGGCACCTTCTGGAAGAACAGGGCTCAGACTAGCAGAAATGAAGGCCCTGGGAGGACACACAGGACTAGGAAGGAGACGGGGAGGCCAGTCAGCTCATCCGTCCACTCTTGGTGAACTGTCCACGCTTGCAGGTAGGCCACAAGGCCCTCGTAACCACCATCCTAATTTGGTTAATCAGTTTCTTCCTTTTAAATCCCGATTATCTCCTGGAGCAGATAAGGGCACATGGCTGGCTCCAGCCTCCACCTCTACCATCAGCCCTGCTGCCCCCTATTAACTGTAAACCTAATTAATGCCTTTTATCCAGCCGCCACGAAGGGCAGACACTGGCTCTGGGTTTATATGCACTACTGGGGTGGGAGTGGGGTGGTGGGCTCCTTCCACATGCACGTTGAGAAAGCATGACGTGTGATCCTCCTGGTGTGTCTACATCACCCCACAACCCTCTACGTGGTCTGGAAGGGGCACCTGGACATGTGTGGCCTGACCCTGCCCTTCCCTGCCTGGCAGTGCAGTGACCCTGCTGGTGCCTGTGACCAGCAGCTGATGGGCTCCAATGCCTCGTTCTCAGGACCCCAGGTCTCCACCAGTCTCCAACGGAAGCATCAGGTTTTCACCTCTGCCTTCCTCCTCATCTACCTCTCCACTGGCTCGGAGCCTGGCCAGGAAAGAGGGGTTCCATTTGGGGAGCTCCCTGAATGCTGACTGTACTATTTCTAACACACTGAACATGCTATAAGGTAGACTATTAACCTCACCTATAAAGAAACGGAGAAAAGGGGAGGAGCATCTTGCCCAAGGTCACGGTAAAGGAATGGAGGTGTGCAGTGGGGACTTGAACTCAGGTCAGTGTGGTGGGGTGAGGGGTTCAATGAGAGACTTCCTGCTTTTGATTTAGAAGAGCCCAGTTCAGTCCTACACCTCCTGACAATCAGATGGAAATCCACTTCACCGTTTCACGCACAGATATTGGGCCCAGTCTGTAAAGGCAGGTGCTGTAAAGCCCCAGCCACACAGAGGAGACCCTCACATAAGACCCAGGTCACTCTTAGGGCATTTTCTCACCCTGACAGGTCACCAGTGTCTCTGACCACAAAGGGACATTCAATAGGTGGGATCTATACCATCTCCAGAAAATCAAACATTAAACTGCCTGGTTTGGGGCATATTCTGGGGGGCGGGGTATGGCCTACATCGAATCACGTGCCCACGTTGGGGTAGCTTCCAGGCACCAGGTGACCGGGCAGCAGCTTCAGTATTTTTATGGCAAACCCTTCTGGAGAGAGTCCAGGTTTCCATTATTATGACACTCTGCGCTTTTGAGGATCTGCCAGCCCCACTGCCTCGAGGTCTCCACAAGGCCTGGACTGCGGCTAGTTCTAGAAACGTCACAGAAGGGGGCGGGGAACATGTGGGGACTCAGAGTGACATCAGGGCCAGCTGCACCAGTGCACCTGCAATGAGGGATGGATACCTGGCTGTGAGAACCGTGTGCAAACTCAAAGGAGCAGAGCTGAGCTGAGAACCGTGTGCAAACTCAAAGGAGCAGAGCTGAGCTGGCCTGCGCTCTGCCGGGAGGTCAGCCTGGAGAACTCCGAGGGCAGCTGCCCACCCACTCTCCTCTTTGCAGGACGGTGTCTCAGTGGCACAGTGGACTGAGTAATGGGTGGCAAGACAAAAGGTTTGTAGTTCAAGGCCGGACGCTTCAAAAAAGGATGAAGCAGGCTCCTCCTATGAAGATTTGCAGCCTTTGGGGACCAAGCAGAGAGGCACCATGGGTCACAGTCGCCTCAGTGGCAGTGGGGGTTTTGGATTTTCCAGACTTCTGTCTTAGAGGTAAGGAGTTGTGCTGCCAACCCAGGCGGCGGGGAATCCGGCAGTTAGCTGCTCTCTCTGCAGGAGAAGAGGCCATCTCCTCCCATGGAATTTACTTCCTCAGAAAACCCGCTGGTGGGGCAGCTACGAGTCAGCTCTGACTTAATGGCAAACGACAACAATACTAGAGACAAGTCTAGCTGACGCAGTGGATGAAGCTTCGGGCTATTAACTGAAAGCTCAGCAGTTCAAATCCACCAACCACTCTGCAAGATAGAGAGACCAGGCCAGCTGTTTTTATGAAGACTCCCCACCGTGGGACTCCAGTGGGCAGTTTGACCCTGTCCTCCAGCGCTGCTGAGTCAGGACCCACTAAGACAGCAGTGAATCAGGCAGGAGCTCTCTGCACAGAGGCCAAGAGAGTGCAGAGATGACGCCACCCGCATCAGGTCACCTCACTAGACCCAAACTTCTACAGGGTCAGAGAAGGGCCCTGCAGTAGAACCTGCTGGAAGTCCTGAATCCCCCAGGCTCCAAAAAATATATATGTGGAGATGGACACATGCAACCCTTCACTCACTGTCAGAGAACTGAGACATCCCCAGCCCTGGCTACGAGCCTGGATACTAAAGCAGCCCACAGTGGCCTTACTGAGCACTTACTGTATGCAGCGCACTGTCCCGAGCCCTTGGCGGAGCCCTTGGCGGATCTTCCGTGGAGGACTCCAGCTCTCAGGCAGGGCTGAGATGGTCCCCGCCCCTCAAAGGCGCTGCTTGGCTCCCGGTGCACTTACTGGTGGCCCCTGGTCTGCAGCTTTATATAACTGACTCCAGCAAGCTCAGCCCCGCCCACCACACCTGGCGTTGCCCTGGGCCTGAGCCCTGCCCTCCACCTGGCCCAGCCTGCACCTGGGCGTGTGGACTCTCCTCCCACAGTTGCAGGGATGGGGTAGGAACAGACACTGTACCCTCCCCATGCCTACTCCCTCCCAATATCAAAAAGCTGGAACACTGCCCATCTGCCACCCTTCCCCAGCTCAACCACTTCCTGATTCACCCTTGTCTTCCTCTCCTGAAGCCACAAGAGTGATTCTTCCCACAGTCCCCTCCTCCTTCCACTGTTGTCCTGGGCCCCCTCCTCCTCGCATGTACCCCTGGGCACCCAAGGCAAGATCTGCTCTCTCTCCAACAGCACATTGGAGGACAGGGTCAGAGAGGGTCAGAGAGGACCAGCAGCAACCCAGCAAGCGGCAGCTGCCACCCTCCCCACCCATTTCATTCTTATTGTGGTTTGGGTGAAGGTTTCCAAAGCAAAACCATTTTCCATTCAACAGACTGTACCCGTTTTAACTCATGCCCTGACTCTAACCACCCCCACCTCCCCGTCCAGCCCCAGGCTTTAAAACACAATTCAGTGTTGACCCAAATCAACATAAAACCTTGACTTCTGGACATCTAGACTGAACACAGGCGGAGACAGTTCATGTTTAGCTACCAACTGGAAGGTTGATGCTTCGAACCCCCCCAGCAGTGCCACAGAAGAAAGGCCTGGCAATCTCCTGTGAACGGGGAAAATGCTAAGCAGCAGTCCCATTCTGCAACACACGGAGACACCATGAGTCGGGCTGACCTGATGGCAGCTAAGGACAAGGTGGACGCCAGTCAGAGAAGCAGCGCCTTGGTCTCCTTTTATGCTGGGAAAACCACTATCATTCCAACAAGACCTAAGGCTCTGGGACTAGAAGACAATAAAATATTTCACCATGCACATCACAACAGCAGCCAGTCTCCCCACAGGGGGGCCGTGCTGAAGAAACTTCTGACTCCATTTTCCACACACAGTTACCCTTCAAATAAGTTAAGATCACATCGAGCACAGCAATTTACAGGCCAGAAAGCAAGACAGGCCACGGGATCTTCAGCAGAGAAGGAAATGTCACTTCTCAGTCACAGAAGTGATTTAAGTTTCTCTCAGGTCCAGTTTCTCATATGGAGGCCACTCGGAGGCCTGTGACCACTGCTGACAGGTACCATCGAGTCAGAACTGACCCACTGCTGATCCTGAAGCAGGTTTTCAGAGGCAGTAAATTGTACAAGAGATGTCCCAGCTTTCTCCCATAGAGAAGCTGGTGGATTCGAACCAAGTGCATTCAGGCTAGAGGTGCAGCTCCTTACCACTAGGCCACCAGAGCTCCTGTGACCACCAGGACTTTATATGAAAGTCTCTCCTAGAATTTAACAAACTCCTTTCTCCTACAAAGGAGATCCAGGAGCATCTCTGAAATCAATCCCAGACCTGCTGAAGCAGCA
Source organism: Elephantulus edwardii (assembly GCF_000299155.1). NCBI lineage: Eukaryota > Metazoa > Chordata > Mammalia > Macroscelidea > Macroscelididae > Elephantulus > Elephantulus edwardii. The sequence goes on along the minus strand of NW_006399756.1, from coordinate 7,497,427 downwards.
GTAAAGGAACCAGAGCAGGGGACAGGGCCAGGCTGGCTGTCACTCATCCCAAAGCGTCCGCCTGCCAGCCGGAGCCAGGAGATCTGTGCTGACAATCCACTAACCGGCTCAGCAAGTGACCTCAGCAAGTCAGTAGCTGCTCTGAACCTCAACGTCCACCTCTACTATTCCCCCAAACCCTCTCCAGCCCCTGCCTTGTCCTTCCTAGTACTTAATGCAGAAATAGTGATGATGGCACAAGAGGTTAAATTCATGGCTGCTAACCAAGAGATCAGTGGTTCAAACCCACTCAGTGGCTTTGCAGAAGAAAGACCCGGTGATCTGCTTCCTTAATGCTGACAGCCCAGAAAATTCTAGAAGACAGTCCTATTGTCACATGGGGTCACTATGAGTCAAAACAGACTTTTGGACGCCCAGCAGCAGCAGCAGCAGTACTTAGAGCTGCAGCCGGTCAGTGGTGGTGGCTGATGCCGTCCTGTCCCCTGCCGGAACTGTCAGGTCCCCACTGTGTCATCATTCCCAGGGACTCGAAGGTGCCCTATCCCAACCAACTCTCCATATCCATCGCGTGAATGAGAGTAACTAGTGAGTCACATTCCGTGGGACATGAACGCTGAAGGAATAAATGATAACAAGCTGGTACGTAGGTCGACCAGCAGGTGGTCGCAGGACACATGGGATCCATCCCGTGAATGGGTCCCTCAGACGTGTCACAGGGAAGGGTTCCTTGTGTCCCATGTCACCTCTCTCAGCCAGCAGGACACACTATGAAATATATAAACCCTAGGCCAATTGTTACAGCGCATTGTGGCCACTGCTTTCCACTGCTGGCCCGAGGCTGCCCCCTTTCCATGGGGCACGAATCTACCTGCGTAGTGAAGTCCCAGGTCTCCTTCCTCATTCACAGTCCCTTCATGCACGCTCAGAGGCCCTGACCCTTCACCTAGTAAGCCCACGTCCTTCTGCAGGGGCTAACTGTCCACCTTACTAAGTCCACGTCTTTCTGTCGGGACTGTCCCTCCTCCCCTTTCCTGAGACTCCACATTAGCAGGGAATTCTCACCTTTCCCACAAACACTGCCTCTTCCTGACACGGATTCATCCCTCCTGCAGGAATGTGCAAGCCAAAGGCCTCTCCTGACACCTGAGCCTGCCTCTCCTGACACAGAACAGCAGCCGAAGGGGCCAGACCCGTGCTCTGGCAGAAGCGGCAGTGCTGGGGTCCCTGGCAGAGCATCACGGAATGTCTGCCAGCTGGCTAGCCACCCCCTCCGGTGTCCTGGGTGAATTAAGTTCACATGCTCCCACTGGGTCCAGCCAGTGCTGCAAAGCAATGCCCAGAGCCCACACCTGACCTGGTTTCCCCATCCCAGGTGGTGGTGAAGCCTTCTCCCAATCCCCCAGGTGCAACAGGGTAAACTTTTATTTGAATAAAGAAATAAGGCGCAAGCTTCAATCACAGAGACAGAGTTGAGTCCCACTCAGTGGACTCTCCACTGGACTTCCAGGCTTTGACTCCCACAGGACAGTGCCCGTCTTCAGCTCACAGCAACAAACCTGTTCATAGGTGAGGAGCCCTGGTGGCGCTGTGGTTACATGCTGAGCTGACAACACGAAGGTGGGTGTTTGAACCCACCAGTCCCTCCGCAGAAGACAGACAGACAGGCAACGGCTCCAGTAAAGATTTATACTCTCAAGTCTTACTGCTCTGTCCTTTGGGGTCACCATGAGCCCCAAAGACTTCAATGGGCTAGTTTTGTATTCATCAATCAGGAGATCTTGATCCAACACACCATTTATAAAAGAGAAAAATGTCGTTTCCTTCCAAAGAGCAGCTGCCTGACTTGGCAACTCTGGGAAATGGGAGAATTAAGACTACGGGAGTGACGGGCCAGGAACGCCGAGGGAGCCCCCCCCCCCCCAGGAACGTCTGAGTAGCCCCAGGGCTGACCTCGCCTAAAAGCACCCCCAGCCTCAACTTCACATCCATCAGCTCACCACGGGTGAACAACACCGAAGGGTCCACTCAGGCACGACCAGCCGTCACCTTGGCCATGCACCCGTCAGGAGATGCCGCCTGCGGGGCTCAATCCCCAGTTCCCAACCTTGCTGCCTTCTTGCACAACCTCCCAGCGCCAATTACAGTCTTCAGCCCCAGCAAACAAGGGCTGCTTCAACCTGAGAAGTGACAGCACCAGGAGACCGCTCGGTCGCCGCCCTCACGCGCTTGGCTGGGGAAGAAGGCTCCCCGGGAGGCAGGCTTCTGGGGTACAGCAGGTAAGCCACGTGCCCGGGCGCCGCTTGGGGGGCGCCCACGAGCAGATCCCATTCGCCATAGCAGCATCGTCGCCAGCTGCGAGAGACATCCGGCAAGTTAAAACTAACCGCCGCGGGCGCTGCTCTCCCGAGAACCATTCATTCCGCGGCTCCATTCATTCCCCAGGCCAGGCCTCCAGCACCCTTGGGGACCGAGACCCCCGAGCCACGATCTCCCCGCTCCCCACTGTGCTCCCGGCAGCACACACCACCCACTGATTCGCGCGCCGCCCCCGCCGCCGCTCCGACCTGCTCGCTCGGCTCGCCTCGCCCAGGCCGCCGGGGACGCCGCCACCCCCGAGTCCCGCCGCCTCCGGAGCGCGGCCGGCGCGGGTAGGGTCCGGCGCGGAGGAGGGCGGCCGGGACAGAAGTTCAGGCCGCCTGGCCCGCTGCGCCCCCGCTCTGCCTGGCCCTCCCGCAGTCCCCCTCTGGGAACCGGGTCTCTTTGGAGTTGGCACCAGGGACCTCCGCTTCCCCAACCGCAGCAGCGCAGCGCCGGGAGCCAGGGTCGGAATCCGAGGGAAAGGGGGACGCAAGCCCACCCACCTGCCCGGGGCCGCGCCTGGAAACTTCCCCAAAGTGCGCGCGGAGCGGAGCGCGCGGCTGGCGGGATTCCCATCCCCTCCCCCTACAGCGCGCGCACACTGGGCAAGCGCCGGTCAGTCGGTCTGTCCGTCCCTCCTCTGCCGGCAGATCCGGGAGCGGGGCAGCGCAGGGCGCCCGGATGCCGGCGGCCGGGCCAGTGCGCGGGCTGGGCGCCCGGAGAGAGCTCCGAGCAGCACCCCCTCGCCGGTGCCCGAGCCCCAGCCGCATTCCCAGGGCTGGGGAGAGGGCGTGCGAGCCCCGGCGGCGGGCAGCCCTTTCC
>NW_006399756.1:7480639-7493913 GCF_000299155.1 Elephantulus edwardii | reverse complement strand
CACACCTGAGAAGCCGAGTCCAGACGGAGACTGCGGCCCCGGCTCCGCGGGAGCGCGCCCAGCCCGCGCCGCCAGCCCCGCATCCAGGGCGCGTCAACCTGACTCCGCGAGCGAGCGAGCGCAGGGAGGAAAAGTTTGGGAGTGACGTGCAGATGGCGAATGCAACACCCGGAGAGGGCCCTCCCCCGCCCCATGCCGCGCTGCACACATCAACTCGGGGCTGGAATGTGCGAGTGCACCGGCGGGGGTGGGGTCCCCGCCCTCTGCCCTTCCGGAGTAAACACTTGGGGTGATGCGGTGACTCCCAGAGGAATGCAAACGGAAACCCCGAGCCTAGCGGAGACATTTTGGAGGAACTTGGCGATCTGCAGCCGCCACATACATTGGTATTCAAGGCCTCGGCGCCCTCTGGTGTGTTCTCGCCTCCCGCGAAGGCTCGGCCCTGGCTGGTTGCTTCTGTGAGGAGGGAGGCCCGGCGGGACCCTGGCGTCAGCCGCCTGCTGCAGTGGCCCGCCAGGCAGCAATGCCAGATAAACACCTGGGCAGCCAGTGCCCACCTCCGGGCTCCAGATACCACCAGTTAGAGAGAGAGGTCTGAAATCTGCGGGATTTTGGCTCCATGGAACTAAGGAGCACAAACCCAGTCTCTTGGGGTTTGTGCCCACCGGGGCTTTCTTTCCCAGATGTATTTACACACGTACCTAAGATTAAAGGGAGGGAAAGATTTCTTTTAACAGTCATTTCAAAAAAATGTGTCAAGAGTTGCCCTTGGGCCTGTAATTCTGGAAAATAAAAAACAAAACCACCTCACTGCTGACAGGCATCCTTTTCTTAGGTCAGTGACTGAGCCCACCCCCCACCCCCACCGCGGCTCACTTGGGCCCCCTTTCCTCCAAGCCCTCAACAGCTCAGCCTGGAGCACTGGTGCGAAGGGTGAGTCCAGGCGGAGACTGTACCCTTCCTTCACCTCTCTTCCTGGAGGCCTCGCCTCATCCCTCCCCTGGAAGTTCTGACTTGTCTCGGGTCATAAGCATCTGCCAGGCACCTTTGGCTTCTAATGCAGGGGCCCCCATTTGGATGATGCTAGCGGCCGCCACGGAAATGGGATGAGGCAGGAATTGTTCCAAACCCTATCTGGTTTTTCTGCACGTTAATTCCTTTTAAATGAAACCTACTAAGAAAAACGAATATAAAAATTAAGGCCAGCCTTCGAGCTCAGACGACATTGCTGCTTTCCCCCATGTAGACGCCACTGAGTGATTTGCTTCTTTATTATTATTTTTATTAAAAAAACACAAAAACCTTTTTTTCCCTGAAAATACAATGAGCTGCTTTTTGCAGGGGTTCACAATTCCCCATAGATGATGATGCCATTTTTCAAGGCCTTACATAGGTTGTGGCTTTGGGGCTTTATTTATTAGTTCCCAAGAAAGGTCTGCCTTTCAGTGAGGTTTATATACTCAAGTAATTGCATCGGGGGACACAGTACAGGGCGCTATTAAGAGGCTGGGTCGTGCAGGCGTCTGTAAAGAAGGCCGTGGGCCAGACAGCTGTCAAACCAGAGTGTATAGCAGTTTAAACAAACACCGGGGAGGTTCTGTGGAAACACCAGAAAGGAAGCCCCCCTCCCTGTCCGGGCGCATGGAACATTATTCCAGGGGCACCCACACCACAGTCCTTCCTGTCCTTCCTCTCGATAAACACGTGACTGGCCTGTGGAGATGGCGTCTTGCCCACCTAGGCCTCTTTCAAGTTCAGGTGTCAGAAATCACGCTTGATGTTGAGCAAATTGTTTTTAAGTAAAATCACGCCACCTCTTTGATACTGATTCCACTGGGGGTTCCCCAAATGTATTTACACACGTGCCTAAGATTAAAGGGAGGGAGATATTTCTTTTCCTCTCAACAGTCATTTAAAAAAAAAATTGTCCAGAGTTGCACTTGGACCTGTAGTTCTGGAAAAATCAAGAAACAGCCCCATTGCTGTCGAGTCCAGTCCGATTCATGGGGACGCTGGAGGGCAGAGGAAAACTGCTCCTAAGGTTTCTGAGGCCGTAAATCTTTCCAGGAGCCGATTACCTCATCCTTCTCCAGCCGAGCTGCTGGTGAGTTCGAACCTCTGATCTTTTGATGTTGGTTGCTGTGTATTGGTAAATTGGAACTAACCTCTAACTGGCCCTTCAGCAGGTTTTCAGAGGCTGTCAATCACAGGACAGGAGATTGCCTAGGCTTCTCTAGGGAAGCCACTGATGGCATTGAACCCCCTGTCTTTGGGACTGCAATGCAACTTCTTACCTCTAGGCTACCAGACTCCTAGGCAGCCATCATGCTTGCATTAAAGTCTTTTATCTAGCCTCCGAAACCCCATGACAGTGGCCCCCAGTCAGATTCAACTCCACAACAGCATTTTGGGCTGGTTTTGTCATTGTTTTTGTAAAAGGATGGATGCCACAGTTCTGGGAATAGAGCCAATAATTTGAACCTAGAGAGACTAGACCCCGAGGAGAACAGGCAGAAAGACCTGACATTGTGGGCGGGTTACCCCTCTGGGGCCCAGCACAACAACAGCAGCTCTGTCCTTCATCCTTCCTTTGAGACCAGAGGACTCCGTGGCTCACAAGCCTGCTAGCAGAATGCAGTGCTCTGGAGAGAAGCCCATTTTAGATTCTAAAAGGCCTTAGTAACAAGCTGACACCTTAATTTTCAGTGAACACTTCAGCGCAGACTGGATCGAAAGCTTCAGTTCACCTTCACCTTACTTCGTGCTCGGCAGATGTTTCCAGGGGGACAGTGCTGGGAGGAGGCAAACTGAGTCAGAGGTCCCTGTGCTGGGCAGCGCAGCCCCTGGATGTCAGGGGGCTCAGGGGTCACTGCATGAACTCTGAGGTTCATTTCAGTGGCCACTGACTTGGCGTTTCCACCACCTCTGCTGTCACCAAAGTGCTGCTTCTGATGCTGCGACTTTGACAAATTTAGATGCTCAGGAACCTGAAGTGCATTCCAATTTCATAAATTTAGAAATACTCTGGTTAGACAGATTCCTTCTGCAGTAATGCACCCATTAAGTGCACTTTAAGCCAATTTGGGTATGCTAATCCATCACAAATCGACGTGAAATTCGGGTTCCTGTGAAAATTTCCTACACCCGATCCAAAACCTCTGCTGGATTTAGGATAATAGGGGACAGCAGTTCTTTACAACCTCAGGCTTTGGCTCTGCATTGAAACTTCAGTGGAGAAGGAACCAGGACCCGTTTGAATTAAGAATCAGAACCCATGTATTCCATGACAAGGGTCCACTCAAGTGGTATTCCCCCAACAGGCTGTGTGTTTATTCCCAAGATACTCTCCCAGCTAAAAGGTTCTAGAACCTGACCCTGGAGCTGCCACCTGACAAGATCCTGCTGGCTTCATAGCTTTAGGCCCGCTCTTGGGTCTAGACTTCTACTGAGTTATAAATCCTCCCTGGAAGGAGTAAGGGGCTGAGTCCTGTGTCCTCAACTCCACACTCCTTGGAAGACACTCCGCTCTATGTCTGATGAGTGTCCCACTGTTGTCACCCGCCTTGATGATATGCTTGCCCATCCTTTCAAGTGTTTGTCACTGTTTGCTAGAATCAAATGTCCTCTCGCCCACTGACCATTCCCTGTTGCCATTGTGTTCATTCTACGGCAGGACGGCGCAAAAGATTCTACGGCTCGGAGGATTCTAGGGCACTGTGTTGCATTGTGTGTTCTTGGCTGTAATCTGAAGGAAGCAGACCAGCAGGCCTTCCCCGCTGAGTCCTGGTGGCTCCAGATTGGCAGCTGTTAGGAGTCCGCAGATCCCAGACAGCTGGCTCTACCCAGGTTCACTCCCAGGGAGAGTCTCTAAACCTGCTGTCTGCGAGCCACTCTCACAGCAGCCCTAGCAGGCAGGGTACACTGCCTCACGGAGTTCCCAAGACTGTTAGTTTTGCCATGTCTTTCTTCCATCAGCAGCTGATGGGTTCAAACTTGCTGATACTGCAGTTAGGCAAGCGCGTAAACGCTGTCACTCTGACTCCAGCTCGTCAAGACCCCAAGTGCCATAGAATGAAATCCTCCTCAACCCTCACAATCTCCGCTAGGCTTCACCCCACTGTCGCAGCTACTTTGTCAGTCCATTTGAGGGTCTTCCTCTCTTCTGCTGCCCCTACACCTTTCCAAGTGAGGTCTGGTGGTTTAGTGGCAAGGAATTGTGCTGCCAAGCTAAAGTCACACAGTTCAAATCCACTAGCTGCTCCAGGGGAGATAGATGGGCAATCTCCTCCCACGTGATTATCCGAAAACTCACTGGAGATTGAGCTATATAGGTTGGTTACAGCTTGATGAAACGTAACAACATAATTCTCCAAGCCTGAGATCCTTCTCCAGGGACTGACTCATTCTGTCTGATAACAGTCCCCAAATATGTAAGACAAATTCTCACCATCTTTGTCTCAAAGTGGTACTCTGGTTCTACTTCCTCCAAGACAGATTTATGTGTCCTTTTAGCCCTCTATCGGATATTCAATAGCTTTCACCAACACAACTTAAAGACACCAGTTCTTTATTTTTCTTTCTGTCCAACTTTCACATGCATATGAAACAACTGAAAACACTATGGCTGGGATCAGGGGCACCTTAGTCTTTAAAATTATACTCGTGCTCTTTAGCCCTTTAATGGAGTCCTTATTAGTAGATGTGCCGGTACAATATGTCATATGTCTGGTGGCCTAGCAGTAAGAAGCTGCGCTGAATACCAACGGTAGGTGGTTTGAATCCATCAGTTGGAGAAGGATGGGCAGTGTCCTCCCATGTGATTTACTGCCTCTGAACACCTGCCAGAGGGTCAGCTGTGGGTTGGCTCCGACCTGATGGTCGTCAACAACATCAACAACAACAACAACATGTCATTTGCTTTCTAGACTGCTATGTCCATGGGTGTTTATTGTGGATCCAAGGAAAATGAAATCTTTGACAACTTGCGTCTTTTCTCTGTTTATTATAATGGTGTTTATTGGTCCATTTGTGAGGACTTTTGTTATCTGTTGAGGTGTAATCCTTACTGAGGGCTGTAGTCTTTGATCCAGAAAGTCTTCAGGTCCCCTTCATTTCCTGCAAGAAACATAACGTCTGTGTCCCCTAAATGCACAGGCAGAAGTTTCAGAAGGGTATCCAGATGGGGACAGTAATGGTTAGGGATGGCAATGCCATCAGAACTGGTGGATTTCTATTCTGTGGCCGCCGAGGCCTTTCTGAATGTATCACAGTTGGCTGGACCTAAAGAACCCTAGTGATAAACCAGACATAACGTCATTGTCATCAGCACCTGAGACTCAGTTAAGCCAAGTGTCAAAGGGCAGCACCTCCTGACTCCATGTATTTAGCTGCATGAGACACGTTATGACAATAAGCCCAGGTTGACAGCTGATGGTGTTTTTTTACTCACTTGCAGGCCCTGTCATAAGATCTGCAATCTACCCAACAGCAAAACTGCGCCATTGACTGGGTAACCTTAGAACAGCACTGCCGCCCTGCATGTGAAATACCTGTGCCTTCTAAATAACTGTTATTTTCCCGGTTGAGCATTTAATGCAGTTACACATTACAGAGTGGTGTTTAGGAGGAGAATGGTGGTGGCAAGTCCACGCGAAGAGCCTCCAAGAGTGGGTTTCAGTCCAACCCTGGGTCCCTGCCCTGACACCCCGGCTCTGGGAAGGCCTTCTCTACCCACCTGCCCAGGTACTCAAGGAAGAAGCCCCTATGCCATCCTGAGCCCATGCCTGCCCTGTGCCCTGATCTCTAATCACTACCATCCTCTCCGCCAGCTTAGCTTATAAGGGAAGTACTGGGATGTTTAGAAATTCAGATTCAGGGCTCCAGATTCCATAGGCTCCATTTCAGCGGGGGGGGATGGGGCCCAGGAATCTGGCTAGGAACCTCTGGAAGTGATGTCTAGAATCCATTTAACAAGCTCTCCCAGGCCCGCTCCTCCCTCTGTGTGTCTCCCTACCTGTGACAGGAAGGCTCCCACTGCCACCCACTTCATTCTGACCCATAGCAACCCTAAGGGACAGAGCAGAACTGTCCCACAGAGTCCCTTAGCTGTAAAAAGTCACAGAAGCAGACTGCCACGTCCTTCTCCGCCCAGAGCAGCTAGCGGGTTCGAACTGGCAAACTTCTAGTTAGTGATCGTGCTCAATAACCTCTGCACCACCAGGGCTCTTTGACATGAAGAGCGGGGCTGGATTACCCCCTGGAGCTGTCTCCTGTTCAATGTGCCACCAGGATGAGAAGGGAGGCAGGTTGTTGTTCAGCTTCTGCATGAGTTCTGGGCCTGGTCCGCAGGAGCAGTGAGGACGTCAGCTCTGTGTGGTGTCGGGGAGAGTGTCTGTGGCACCCCGGTGCATTCGACTAATGCTAGTCATTGGCTTTGACTTTCACCACATGGCAAGGGAGAAATATGCTAATAGCATGAATGAGATAAATAGTACATTTTGGGTTATTGTTGTTAGGCCCCATCCAGGCAAGTATGACTCATAGCAACATTATAAACATCAGAACTGAACCCTGCCCACTCACATAAGGTGGGTACACTACCTTCTAAGGGACTTGGTGCTTGGCCATCTTGCCAATCTGAAATGGAACAGATACAGAGCAGAAAATGGGAAATCTTGCTCTCAGCCAGATAAAGCAAAGATTGCACCCTGTCCTTTTGGGCCAGAGATTCCTGCACAAGACAGAGACACCAACCAGGCCAGACGGGACCAGCAGCAGCAATAGCAGCAGCAGCAGAAGTGGCAGGGAGCCACAGCGGCATGAAGCAGAGCTGACCCGGAACGGCTGCCCCGTGGAGTCAGAGCCTTCCTCCAGGTTCACTAGAGGGCTGGGGCAGGGAGACACCGAAGCTGCAAGATTAGGGGGAGAGAGCTGTGGAACACTGGCAAAAATTTGTGAGGCTGGAGGTCAGAGGTCCTGCAAGCTTGCCCGCGAAGCTGTCCTGACTGATGAACTGTACGCCTGGCATTCATCTAACAAGCCCCGTAATCACGACTATTGTCTGAGTTCTACGGAGCCATTGTAACTAAGTAGCAGTACTACTAAGAAAGCTTTCCAGATGACCACGTGCTACGGCTTTCAGAATCGTTTTCTCATTTCTTTCTCTTTTTTATTCTGTAGGGGGAAGCGAGCTTTGGGGGTGAAGGGGTGAAACACTTGGCTGCTGACTGAAAGATTGGCTATTTGAACCCACTAGCTGCTCTCAGGAGAAAAGTCACAGTGGCAGGCATTCCTGAAGACTGTGGTTAGGTGCCGTCAAAGCGGGTCCTGCTGCACAGCAACGAAATGAAGAACTGTAAAGTCCTCCGCCTCACAAATGTTGATACAGCTGAGCCCTCTTGCCAGCCACTGTGTTAATCCGTCTCATCGAGATCTCCGTCTCATTGCCACTTGACCAAGCATGATGTTCTTCTCCAGGGACGGTCCTGATGATGACATGCCCAAAGAACACGACAAAGGCTCACCACCCTGACCTGTCAAGTGCCTTCTAGCCGCTCTGCATCCAGTCAGACTGGTTTGTTCCTCTGGAGCGCCAGGTGGAGCTAATGCTCGTTGCCAGCAGTGTACTCCAAAGGCATCAGTTCTTCGTCGGTCTCTCGTATTCATTTTCCAGCTTTCACACACGTACGAGGCCGCTGAAGATACCATTGGGTTGCCCTTACCTTAGCCCTCAAAGTGAGGTCTTTACAAGGCACCTGTTGTTCCAGGTTGTTTTCATAAATATAAGAAGAATGAGCAGGTTAGTCCTAGAGAGGGTGAAATCGGACTGCTCCTTGGAGGCAAGGATTCTGAAGCTCCATCTGACATACTTTGGCCATGTTGCAAGGAGGGACCAGTCCTTGGAGAGGGATGTCATGCTTGGAAGGGTGGAGGGGCAGCGCAGGAGAGGAAGACCCTGGATGAGATGGACCATTTTAGTGATTGGAGTAGTGGGGGTAGGCGTGTCAGAGACAGTGAGGTTGCCACAGGGTAGAACAGGGTTTAGGGCTCTTGTACACAGGGTCGCTATGAGTCACAAGCGACTCGACGGCACATAACAACCAACAATAACAACCATATATTCTTTTCAGATAGTCCTTTTGCGCATCTGTTCCGAGGCAGTGTACAAAAGTGGACTGGGGGAAGGGTAGGAAGAGGAGAGAGGAAAATGTGCAACAATGAATGAATGAATGAATACCCAACCTTGCTGTATACTTTCATTTAAATCACAATAAAAACGAAAACAACAACAAAGTGACAGCATCGCTTTTTTTGCTGCTGTAAAGAGGTCTTTTGGAAGCAAATTTGTCCCCAGAAACATTTTGGGGCAGCTCTATTCTGTCCTCCAGGGCAGCTCTGAGTTGGAGTCAACTCAGTGGCTTCAGGTTTTAGACGGGTCTGTGGAGGGTCATGGAGTTGAGGCTGGACCAGACCACAGGCACACCTGGGAGGGGCTGATAGTTGGTGGAATGGGAACTTGTAAAGGTCAGTGACCTTGAATATCACCCTGCAGCCTCAGGCCACCAGTCTTTCGGTGCTGCTTCCTCTAAACATGTTCCTCCCCCGTGACATCCTGTTTTGAGACAATGTTTGAAAAGACTAAAGATATGGTCAAAGCAGGTGCCACTCTGCCTTCCTCCATTCACCATGCATCTGGCCTCTGATTGGTCCTCGGAGGTGGGACTTGTTAAGTGGAGAAGGACCCTCTGCAGGAGCATTGAGGACACCTGGGTCCTTCTTTCAGAGCATAGGGGAGCCTAGTGTCTACACCTCGGGTAGGTGTCTGCACCCCGATGAGGCCCTCTCTGCCCCCACCACACTGAGGTACTGAGGAAGCAGACGTTCATACCAACGCAGCTTAATTCTTATTTGGAATGTGAATTAGAGGAAAGAACTGACAGAAACCAGACCCTCTTCTGCCAAGGAGGCTGCCGGGTTTTACCTAAAACCAGGACACACGTAAACAAGGTAGGGCCTACCCAGGCAGAGCCAGGCAGGAAGGACAACATCCAGCACATTTAGTCCCTGTGGCGTATATGTGTAATGTATGAGGCTTGGCATATTGTGCTGCTAACCAGAAGGTTGCCAGTTTGAATCCACCAACCACTACGTGGAAGGAAAATAGGCAGCCTCCTTCCTTCAAGATTTACGACCATGGGGACCCGATGGAGCGTCTTGACAGCAGTGGGTTTGCCTTTTGTTTTCTGTCTGAGTGTATCAAGAGTTTACAGCTCAAGAAGCATTTCTCTATTCATCCCGTTCTTTGTGTCTGTTTGTCCAAGATCCATGCCGTTGATGTGGTTAGTTACCACCGGCCACCTGGTGACCCCAGGCTCAGTGAAGAAAATACCACCTGGCCCTCCGTCGTCCCAGCGGTCAGCTGCAGGTGCAAGCATGGAGGTCGGTAGGGTTTTCTCTGGCCCGTTTTCAGAAGGAAATCTTCGGCATCACAGCAACATGGAAGCCTTACTGACCAATGAGAGCTGTTGTATCTGAGACACACATGGTTGGAAATCAAACCTGGGTCTCCTCCATGGGAGGTGAGAACACTACCACTGAGCCACCAGCATCCCTCCTTCAGATACAGGAGATGCTAATGAGTGAGTCAGTGGGTTCAGAAAGGCTACTTCTCATCAAAGATTCAAAGCTAAGAAGTCATCATTCTAACCAGGGAAAGTCATCATTCTAACCAGGGAATCGAAACCCACGTCTCGTCCTCGCTCTTCACGAGGCCTGGTGGTGGATGTGAAACGTGGGGCTGTCCTGGCGGGAAGCCTGGCAGTTCAAACTCACCAGGCTCTTTCCAGCAGAGAATGAGTCCTGTCCTCCCATTCCACAGCCTTAGAGAGATTTACAGCTTTGGAAACCCAGCTGAGGGACGGGCCACGTGACAGCACCGTCTCTGCCTGGATCCTCTCGATCGCTCCCACATCAGCCTTGAAATACTCACACCTCACCCATCTCATGTCTGCATTTTGGGAGTTTTGCCTTCCTTACTTCCTGATGGCACCCTGACACCCACACTTCTTCCGCCCTCCCGAGGTTCTCAACACCCCAAGACCTTGAGCTTTCTAAAGCAGATCGCCCTTCTTCTGCAGAGCATCTGGGTATCCAGTCTCCAGCGTCTCCGTTACAAGGTGACTGCATGAACTCGCTCATCTTTCCTGCCATTGGAGGCCACGGGGTGGGGGTGGATGCCGGCATCCACATGCGGGTGTGAGTTCTAGACCTTCCCAGCTCTGCATTTTGAAAACTCCTGACAGGCAAAACCACAGGGTCCTCTGCACCTTGCCTAATTTCCTGCTGACTCAGTCGGGTTGGGGAAGAGGCGTTTTGGGAACTTGTCAGAGTGCTCCTGAGAAATGTTTCTTGTGAACTAGCACGCTTCCTAATAAAAGCCCTGGCACCTCTTCAGTGACCACAGAGGCCCCGGAAAGGTGTGAGAGGACCTCCTCTCCACCCCTTTTGGGCAGGAAGTGGGGGCTCCCTCTTGGAGCTTCTTCCTCTCTGTCTTCCGTAAGGCTTTGTCTTGTCTCTGCATGGGCTGGGTGCAGCTGAGATTTAGACAAGGCAGAACAGGACTTCCACCTTCTACTTTCACTCTCCTGGGCTTTTTTGGTTTTTTTTTTTATTTTTTATTATTATTATTTTTTTTCTGTGTACCATCAAATCAGATCTGACTGGTACAGGACGAGATTGTCCCTCCTTCTCCAGCAGAGCATCTGGTGGATTCAAACCATGCACCTCTGGGCACTCTCCTGGTTTTAACTGGCGAACTCCTGGAGACTGAAGCCCTGTGAGCCTCTGTTTGTTCACCTGGGAAATGGCTAGAACCAAACACCAGTCCTGACTGGTTAGTAGCAAGCCCACCTCAGCTTCTTCTGATCAGCACTCACCTGGCATTCTGTTGAAGTGAGCGTCAAGATGCAGGTCTGGAGGGGGCCCGAGCATGTGACCTGTGCTGAGTCCACCAGCGGAGAAAGGCAGGTGCCTGGGGGGACCTATTGTTGCTGTTAAATGCCACCAAGTCAAGTACAAGTAATGGTGACCCTGTGAACAACAGATCTGAACTCCATCCTATCCTGACCATCCTGCCAATCTCTAAAAGCCTCGAGCTCATTGCTGCAGTCGCTGTATCAACCCCCTGGCTGAGGGCCTTCCTCTCCTTCATCATCCCTCCACCCTTCCAAGCATGTTGTTCCTTTCCAAGGAGTATCCTATCCTAGCATCATGGGGGGACCTGGGGCTCACTGAACTCACTATGTCCTCAGTAATGCAGGAAGCTGCAATGACAATGAGTAGTGAGCAGCTCTGTGTGCCAAGAGAGGCCAGTCTCAGACCAGAGCACTTGACAGTGGTGAGAAGGCCCAGTCACTTCCCCTTATGTCACACCAACTCCTGGGGACCCCATGGGGGTTCCATGGGGAAGCTGTGCTCCTCGGGGCTTCCGATGGCTGGTTGTCCAGAAGTGAGCCACGAGGGCGCTTTGCCCTGGCCCCTCACACCTCCAGCTTCTCTGTTAGGAGCTGAGCACATTGCATTCACTGTTTGCATTTTACCCACGTATTAGATCCAGAATATTTTACAGAGCATTAGATTCCAAACTTCATAGACCAAAACCACAACTGAAAACCCAGCCGCACTGCTTGCTGTCAAGCTGACTCTGACTCAGCGACCCTGGAGGACAGGGCAGAACTAACCTGCCCAGCTCCCAAGGCCGTGATCTCCCTTACAGCCGACTGCCCCTTCTCCTCTTCTCCAGATGAGTGGCTACTGAGTACAAATTCCAAACTTGAGGGTAAGAGTCAAGCTTTTTAGCCATGATGCCACAGGACTCTTTATCTCAAGGAACAGGGAAATGAGCCCAGGCTCAATGGAGTCAGCATTTGCCCAGCCTGAAGCTTCCATGGCGTCCCTCCACCGTACCCTGTGAGGGGAGATGGTTTTGCTGGCCACAGTCAGCACCTCTGATTTTAACCCCGATGCTCCCCAGCCGAGCACAGAGCTCTGCTCAGGTGAGTCTGAGGTGCGGGGTAATTATACCCATATCCTGGATGTGGACACTGAGACCCACACAGCAGCCAGTTAACTCTAACGTGCCAGCTCCGACAAGGCTGGATTGCAGCCGGATCCCAGCTCCTCTGGCTTCGGAGCTCACAGTGCTACCCTCCCTGAGCCAGCACTTTCTGAGGCCACCATACTGGGTGCTGGGCTTAGGGCAGAGGCTGGTGGCGGTCCTGCCAGGCTCCCGTCTGGGACCCAAGGTGCCCTTATGCCAGTTATGTTCCTTCCAGGGTTGGTGGATATTCCACTTCAAGGTAACAAGTGAGAGGACTGAGGAGTCACCCTGGGGAGTTAGCATGGAGGGGCAGGTGGAAGGAGGGGCACTAGGAGGGGAGCGGACAGTTTGAGGTTGGGTGTTGTTGGCTGCGGGGTGCAAAGCTCTGGAGACACAAGGACTCAGAGCCGGTCGTGGGTCAGGGACTGTGATGGGACTGCTTGGTGCCAGCTGGTGATACCCACCTGTCATTTCCAGGCTGGCTTAAAGCCCAGCGAGATGGTGCTTGGTTTGCATTTGAGATCTGCGGTGGTGGGGAGCAGGAGACACACAGCCAGGCTCGCCTTGTGTCCCTGCGGGCACCGCTCCAGTTCCCTGAGTGGCTGTAGAACTGGCCTCTTCTCTTGTCCCACAGCTCTGTGACTCAGCATTGCCGCCTTCTCACTGGGGACCTGGCGTCTGTGAAACCGACACACCTGGAGAGGGTGGAGCCCAGTGGGGTGAGGAAGACGGCCACGCTGTGACCGGGGCCTGCCTTGGTCATGCGTGTGCTTCTTCTGAACAGATGTGCTTCCTGTACACTGTTCCCTGCTCTGAGCCAGGGTGGACGCTGAGCCTGAAAGCAGACCCTCGTCCACTCTTCTCTGTGGCAGGTGGGGGCATGGATAATGGGCATTGAACTTGCAGGATGGCACAGAGGGAGTGAGGAGGAGAGGGTTCAGAGTGTCCATGCATTTGTTTACTGACAAAGTCCAATGTATGAGCAGACAGATAGATGAGTGGGAGTGATGTATGGGAGTGATGGATAAAGGCTTAGTTACTGTCTGGAAAAAACTCTAGAGGTTGGCATAAAGAAGATGACTTGTCAGAATGGGCTATGGGGGCCAGGAACAGGACTCAATGCTTAGACTCCCAGGCCTCACCAGCCTAGCCTTCCACCCACTCTTTTTTTTTTTTT
>NW_006399756.1:7445055-7480539 GCF_000299155.1 Elephantulus edwardii | reverse complement strand
GTATACTGAGGAGGAAGGACCAGAGCTGACTTTGGAACACACCATTAATTACTCATATGCAAATTCAAATTGAAGGTAAAGACAAATGAAACAAGTCCACAAAAACCAAAATACAACCTTGAATCCAACAGAATTTAAGAATCATCTCAAGAATAGATTTTATATTCCTGGGCTAGATTCCTAGAAGTGGATTAGTTGAAACATATGGAATTTGTATATTCATCATTTTGAGAAACCCTAAACTGCCTTCTACAGTGGATGTAAAATTTTATAATCCCACTAGTGGTGTCTCTGTATTTAAAAGTCAGTTGTTATATTTTGGAGAAACGTTCTTCTTTTTTTTTCTTTTTTAATTTTTATTATTATCATTATTCATTTTAATGTAAGTTTACAGAGACTTTGGATTTCCATTCATTCATTGTTGCACTTTTCTCCCTGCCTGCCCCCACTCTTACAAAAAGGCCCCACCAGCGTGAGGCATGGCTCAGTGCTCTCTGCCCCCTCTGCCCGAGAAGATGCCACAACCTGGAGGAACATCAGACACCCAACTCCACACATCCTCCCAGGGGCATTTCCAACAGACACAAGCAGTAACTCCCCGGAGTGACCCACATTGCTTCTCCACCCACGGAGACAAGCGCAGTGTCTGACTGTCAACACAGAGTCATTAGAAAGCACATCGAGTGGAAAACACAACCACATAATTAGAGCCATCCCACCTCGCTCCCTTCACCAACAAACAAACTGGAAGATCACAGCCCCGGAGCCCTGGCAGTGTCGGCGCGCAGGCCTCTGAGAAGAAAGCGGGACAGTTAGCCTCTTGGGTGCACTCAGGCCGCCACCATGCTGGGCAGCCATCTGAGGGCTGCAGCATGGGCACTCGGTGCTCGGTCCCCGGTGACCACTGCTTGGGGTGCACAGTTGTCATTCACCATCAGACACTGGACGGGGACAGGGGACAAACCCCCGATCTCTGGGACTCTATTTCATGGGAAACCTGCAGAGTGACAGCTCTGCCTGCTCCTGGCTGGCCTTGGAGTGGTCACTTCATCTCTCAGTTCATGCCTGGGATTCACCTGGAATGTGCTGGGGAAAGCGGTTGTCAGCTCTGATTCACAGCAGTCCCCTAAGTGCTGGGGAGAGCAGAATTCCAAGTTGTTGTTGTTGTTGTTGTTGTTGGGTACCATCAGGTTGGAAATGACATATAGCTGACCTATGGCAGTTTTCAGAGACAGTTAATCATACAAGAAAAGATTGCCCATCCTTCTCCCACAGAGCAGCTGGTAGATTCGAACCACCTGTCTTTGGGATTGCAGCATACCTTCTTAGCACTAGGCTATTGGAACTCCATAGAACTCTGTAGGATTTTCAATGACTGATTTTTTCAGAAGCAAATATCCAGGCCTTTCTTTCCAGATGCCTCTGGGTGGCCCTGAAGCTCCAACTTTTCCGATTGCAGTGGAGTGCATGTGAATTGTTTGCCGCACCCAGGGAAGACAGGGTGCCAGGCAAGGGTTCATTTTTGCTCAGTTTAGACCTATGTCAGGTAAAGGGGTCAGCTTCTCTATAAGCCGTGGGGGGTTGGGGCTAAAGCAGAGAGAGATAGGGGTGAGAGAACAGGAAGTTTAGGGGAGCCCAGAAATGCTGATCTATAATTAGAAAGAAAACATTTTCTCATGATGGTGTTAGCCCCCTATCATTGTGTCTTCCTCCATAGATCAAACATTACACCTTTCAGCTTCTACAGAAATAGCTTGTTTTGCTCTCTGTGTCGGCCTTGCGAAGCTGCTCCCTGCTGAGCCCACTTCATCACACGCCAAAAAAAACGGGAACATTCCAGAGGATTCCCTGTGGTCCCAGGATTCTACCAGCTCCCCTCGGGTCAGATGGCCAGCTCAGTCTCCCTCTGAGCTGAGCTGTCCCATGCGCTTCTTCTTTTCTGAGGGTCAGAGACGGGTGGGAGGCTGTCCCGAGAAGAATGAGGGGCCCCTTCTGGAGATGTGTTTATGTGGTAATTTTCCCATCAGCTTTTAAAACTCCCACAGCACCCGAGACAGCAGCCTATGTGACCGGCGTCCATGATGAGCCAGCCCAAGGTGCTGTGTGCTTCCCACCGGCCTTCAGTCCTCACAGCTTCGTGGGCTGAGGGTGAATCTGCAGACTGCAGAAATCACATCAGTTCCGGTGGAAATGGAATCCTCAGATCCAAGAGGCCAATGCAAATGGAGCCTTTGTTCTAGAACATTCTCTGGTTGAGTCAAGATCTGAGATCTGAGGGTTGGCTGTGAATTAACATATGACAAAAATCTTCCCAGTCCATCCGTTTTCATTATCCAAGAGTTTTCATTATTCATTAAACCCCTGTTATGCCTGGCATTTAAGTGCAGACAAATGAGGGGTGGAAACCGGAGTGCAGGATTGTACTTGTTCAATACGCCTGACTTTACACTCCCCAAATCCTGCCCTGCAAGGGCCTGACTTTCCAACCAGGGGCCTCCTGTCCTGTGATGTCAGGGAAACTGAGGCAGAATCAGGTGGGCTAGAATGTCCCCACCAGCCCACGGGCTCTCTGGGAGGATGTCAGGCCCACGCCTGCAGGACGTCCAGGGCTCACCCCCAGTGAGGCGGCCACAGTGTCCAGTTGACCCCAGCTCCTAGTGACCTGTGCACAACAGAAGAAAGAGCTGCCAGGTCCCCGGCCCCCTGATAAGCTGCAGACCAAACTGGTCCAGTCTCCCAGGCTGACCTTTGGATGTAACTCTCCAGGCCTTTTTCCTACCACACTGTCCTCCAGAAGCACCACTAAAACTGGCTCAGTGTCCTGGCAACGCCCAGGCCTCAGGTGACAGACAGATGGGGGCTGTGCTCGAGAGCCAGGGATTTGAACTGGTCTCATGGAAGCTGAGAGTTCTGCCACTGAGCCGGCCCTGCCACAGTGAGCGGGTGAAGGCCTCACAGTGCCCAGTCCCTGTCGGGCTGGGAGGCCGCATGAAGCAGTGACACATGGTCTGGTGGCACGACCCTCGGTCAACTCCTTCCTAATACTCTGGAACATGGCCTAGAGGTGGACATCACAAATAGAGGTCATGCACATCTCAGTGTCTTTTCAAAGACCATGTGCTGTTTAGAGCTTACTATCTGAAGCACGTGGAATACGGAAGGCTGGGGCCTTGTGGAGGCCAGGGTTGTAGAAAGCTGGGGTCTTATGGACCTTCTGCATTAAATGCTCAACTAGGAAAATGAAATTTATTGGGTGAGAGGACCTGGAGAGGGGAGGGGGCCTGCAGAGGGGAGGGGGCCTTGGGAGGAGAAGGGGGCCAAAGGAGGGGAGGGGGCCTCGGGTGGGGAGGGTGTCTGGGGAAGGAAGGGGGCCTGGGGAATGGAAGAACCCTGGGGAGGAGAGGGACCTGGTGAGGGGAAGGGAGCCTGAGGAAGGGAATGGGCCTGGGGAGAGGAAGGGGACCTGGGGAGGGGAGGAGGACCTGGAGACGGGTGGGGGTGGGGGGCCTGGGGAGGGGAGGGGCTTGGACGAGACTGGGAAGCACTTTCCAGGTGGTGTTTTGTTTCTGAGTCTCCCAGGCTCAGGCCTCTACAGATAGCAGACTTGGCTCTGATTCAGGTTTGATAAAATCAACACCCTTTGTAAAGATACCTTAGCATGCCAATGCTCTGTGGTTGAACTCTAGGGGCCATGGAGAAAGAGCCGAAGCCTGAGAACCTGCAAAAGCAGCTGCAGGATGCCAGCCCAGGGCGCCACCCAGAGCTGCTGAGGCTGTGAGGTGGCCTGGTCACTCTCCTGACAGAAGCATCACTGTTTCATTCCGAAGCTGGTCTCACTGCCGTTCCATGAGGAATGGGTATCCAGACCAAGGGTGAAGTCTAGAGGACTACAAGGGAATGGGTGTTCAACCAGGCACTGGCCATTCCACCCTCAAAGCCTCAGTGGCCCCACGCTGAAGCACTGAGCTCTCCCCAAGGTCCCCAGTGACCCCTTACACTCTCGGTTCTTGTTTTGCTGGACCTCTTGGCAGCATTTGAATCTAGTGGGGATCCCCTTCTCAAAAGAAGTGTAAATGGTTAACATATATGGCAATGAACCTAAAGGCTGGCGGTTCAAGTCCACCCAGAGGTACCACGGAAGAAAAGCCCTGGCAATCTTTGAAGAGGTCACTCATTGAAAACCCTCAGGACAGTTCTACTCTGACTCCCAGGGTGTTGCTAGGAACTGGAATCAACTCAACAGCATCTGTTGTTGTTAAGTGCCATTGAGTTGTAGACTTATAGTGACCCTATCTATGAACAAAAGACCTGAACACTTCTTTAACTTTCATTGTTTCTCTAAGTCCATAGAGTTTCCAGAGGCAAGCTATTTCAGAAGTGGATGCCACTCCTGCTTCGAAGCTTGTTTAATCGGGGAGCTCCACCAAACACTGTCCACCATGGGGGACCATGATCACCCAACAGCAACTAGCCTGCTATTATTTTTTTTTCTTAAAAAAATAATAATAATAATTGCTGTAATGCTCACCATGTGTTCAGTTTAGTGACATCAGTTGCATTAGTCATGTTGTGGAGCCATCACCGGCCCCACCACTGGTCTGGTTCCTTCCTGGAAGCTGTTCTGTTTTGGGGTGTACAGTTCAGAGGGTTCCTTGTCAACTAGCCCCTTCTCTTCATCTCTGCTTTTCAAGCATCCTCCTGCCGCCCTCATCCTCTCCGGTTTTCTAAAAGATGTCATCCATGTGCTCCATCTTCATGTTCCGGCCCCAACAAGTCCTTGAGGACTGATTCCCTTGCTTAGGAAAGGGCCTCTGGAGCAGTGGTTAAGTGCTCTGCTGCCAGCTGAAAGGTTGTTGGTTTGAATCCACTAGCTAAAAGACGTGACCACCTTGGAAATCTATGGGGCAGGTCTTCCCAGCTCTGTAGGGTCACTGTGAATCAGGATGGGCTGCACAGCAATTTTAGAACATTCCCAGGAGTCCTGGTGACACAGCCGTTAAGTGCTTAGCTTCTAACTGAAAATACTGACAGTTCAGACCCTCCATCCACTCTGCAGGATAAAGATGCGGTGTCCTGCTTCCGGGAAGAGAAGGGCCTTGGACACCCACAGGGCACTTAGTGTGTCCTATGGGTGAGTCAGAACTTACTTGGTGGCAACAGGCGTTTTATAAGAAAATTTTACTCTGCTCCAAAGCATTGCCTGGAGTCTCAATAGACGTGGCGGCCATGTGTTGCTTAGGTTTGGTTTTGGTTTTTATGTGCCTGGTGCCCACAGAGGTGCTCAGACATGGAATTTACTGGAGGAGACAAGAGCCAGAAAGAGAATGGGTCATCCAGGGAAGCTCTGTAACTCACAAGTCCACACATTCCTGATCCCGTCTGCGGGCTCTGAAGGCCAGGCCCCAGCCTGTCCGCTTCCTGCAGCGCTGAGACTTTAGGGAG
Source organism: Elephantulus edwardii (assembly GCF_000299155.1). Classification (NCBI taxonomy): domain Eukaryota; kingdom Metazoa; phylum Chordata; class Mammalia; order Macroscelidea; family Macroscelididae; genus Elephantulus; species Elephantulus edwardii. The sequence goes on along the minus strand of NW_006399756.1, from coordinate 7,475,097 downwards.
TCTTTATTCCAATCCTGGATTCTTGGTGCTACTACAGGAATACCACAAGAGGGTGGCTCCAACAAACCGAAATGCATTTTCCCACAGTTAGAAGACTAGAAGTGTGCACTGAGGCACCAGCTCGAGGGGAAGGCTTGCTTGCTCTGCACTGGCTCTGGGGAACGGTCTTTGTTCCTCTCAGCTCTTGTCCTGCCATCCCTTAGTGATCTTCAGGTGAAATGCCATCTGTCTTCTCCATCTCTGCTTGCTGCTACCCTGACCTGCTCTCTTAGATCTCAACCGTGATTGGCCTCATTAACATAACAAAGAAAACCTGTTTATAAAATAAAAAGTCTAGAGTCTTGAAAGCTTAAGAAACTGAATTTTACTTTAAAAGAGAAAAGTCTATGGGCTGGTGTCTACCATATTGAACAGCACACCACCAGAGGCCAGGGTGCTTCATTTCAGATCCCTCCCCCCCTTCCCCCCTCCCCTGTAATGGAATGAAAGGATTAGCCAGGAATCTACATAAAGTTGACCTGAAATCTCAGTTTTCTGGGGGCTGGTTTAACAAATTACCACTTCAGTAACTTAAAATGCTGCTTCTCTCTCTCTCTCTCTCATTTCTCAAAGGCTGAAGTCCTGTATATTAAGTACCCAGTAATTTTTTTTAAATTTTTTGTTATTTTTTTGTGTGTGTACTGTCAAATCAGATCTGACTGGTGCAGGAGGAGATTGCCCCTCCTTCTCCAGCAGAGCATCTGGTGGGTTTGAACCACGTAGGGACCTCTCTAAAGTACTCAAGAGCAACGGTGTCTCTCTGGAGACTAAGGTCCACCTGATACAGGCCATGGTTTTTGTAATCACTTGTTATGCATCGGAGAGTTGGACAATGACTAGGGAGGATAGCAGGAGAACTGATGCCTTTGAGCTGTGGTGCTGGAGAAGAGTATTGAATGTACCATGGACTGCCAAGAAAACAAACAGATTCATCCTAGAGAGGGTTAAACCAAGCAACTCCTTGGAAGCCAGGATTCTGGGGCTTCGTCTGACATACTTTGGACATGTTGTAAGGAGAGACAGGTCTTTGGAGAGGGACATCATGCTGGGTAGAGTAGAGGGACAGCGCAGGAGGGGAAGACCCTCTATGAGGTGGATTGATTCAGTGACTGGGGTAATCGGGATGAGTGTGTCAGAGACAGTGTGATTGGCACAGGATAGAGCAGGGTTTAGGGCTGTTGTACATAGGGTTGCTATGAGTCGCAAACGACTCGACGGCGCATAACAACAACAACAACCTCTAGGATTGCAGTGCAACTTCTTGCCACTAGAGCTCCCTTAAGTACCCAGTAATTTTAATGGGAGCCACTGAGTTGGTCCAACCTCACTGATCAGAGGGGAAAGAGAAGTCAAGAGGAGAGAGATGGCGTATCCAGGCCACTCACTGAGCTCAGTCAAACATGGGCAGGCCCTCCATTCCCCAGGGGCTGGGACAGAGTCGCAGGACCAGACATGGGCCAGCCTGCAGGCCTTACAGGGGGGCCACTGCCCAACTCCTCCTGGCAACTGAGCTGTGGCCCAGAGCAGGATCACAGGCACTTGAATCCTTCCAGTTTCCAACTGTAGGGAGAGCTAATCTGCATGTAGATACCCAGGGGGCAGGCATAAAACCATCTTTCTTTTCCTTAGGCATCTAGAGAATTGTCTCCCTGGTCCTGTCGTAAAAGAAGGCACTTTATGGTTCTAAGGAAACAAAGTCATGTCTATGCTCATTCCAGCCACTGAGCAACGAGGAAGCACTCTACACCACCAGCTTTGCCTGCAGGCCTGGGGGGTGGGGAAGACAGGCCTGGGGTAGGGGCATATAGACTGAAAAGGAGGAGAGGAGGAAAGGGGGAGGGGATGGTCAATTCTGGGTCAAAGGGTCCTTCAGGCCACTGAGGACATGCCTAGTACAGAACTGGTCTGCTCAGCTGCCCACCAGGACAGGGGCAGCTCCTTGGGAGCTCGTGGTGGTCATAGATCAAAGGGTATCTCCCAAAACACACGTGCGTGATAATATAATGTGTGGAAGTTAGGTAATGATCCCCAGCATCTGGTAAACCGACATGCATGGGAGTGGAGGACGGGCCGAGGACTGCACCCCTTCATTAACTCACAGCCCTGATGGGTGTAAAGGACGTTTTCCCGGGTTATGGTCTGTAACACCTTTTATTTCACTAGAGATTTAAAAAAAAGGGCGCCAGGAGGGTTGACCTCAGTTACCCCAAGAAGGAATCGCCAGGAGTGGAGTGTGACCTAAAGGGCAGGATCATGGCACTAGGAAGCTCCTTGATGCCAGGGACAGCCAGGACATATGGAGGTCTCCAAAGAATGCCGGGCCTACAGATGCTGAAGAGTACAAGGGCCTTCTTCCAGAGCAGACAGAGAGGAGAGTGCCCCCTAGAGCCAGCACCTGGATTTGGACATCTAGCCTCCTCAACGGTAAGAGTGTGAATGTGTTAAGAGCATCACCTGTGGCATTTCTAGTATAGGAGCAACAGATGATGAAGAGAGCTGGGATGGCGCTTCTCAGCTAACGCAGCTGCTGCTTCAGTTCAGGCCGACCCAGGAGCCCTGTCTTAATGCCTGGTCCACCTGGAAGCCTCGTTTCCACCTGCTTGCCAAGCAGCTGCTTATACCTGACCCGTCCAGTGGGTGCAAAAGTTTCTTTTATTAGTTTTCTTCTATAAGGGATTGAATCTCATTCCCTAAAAATATGTGTTGCAACTCCTACATGGGAATGTAATCCCACCTGTTAAGATGAGTCCTTTGTTACGACAATGTTGGTGCATCTGTGCAGGGTTTGGGATATAAAAGAAAGTATTCAGACCCAGAGAAAGAAGTTCAGAGGGAAGGGAAGACACTAGCCACATGAAGACACGAAGGAACAGAGGCTGAAGAGAGATAGGACCATCCTCCAGAGACAAAGAGAGACAGTTCACATAGAATTCAGAGCACTGGCCCCTTCACCTCGAGAAAATTATTTTCTGGCCATGAAATTTACCACTTTTTGGCATTTGTATTAGAGCAACAAGGCATTCCCCAAATCAGGCTGGCCTGGTGATCAGTCTTGGATTCAGTTCTTAGCTTACTAACTGTATCATTTACTATCAAAGCCTCAACATTTCCATCTGTAAAGTGGGATGTAATGAACCTTTTCTCCCAGGTGCAGGGAGAAAAGAGCTTAGATAGCATGGTCCCTAACACAGAGCAAGTGTTCCACAAATGTTTGTTACTTCCCCTCCCCACCTGCTACTGTCAGCTCCCATACCTGGGGCCTGTCTTACTCTTTCTTATTTTCTCAGCGCCTTCAAAGTGCTGTAGGTATTCCGCAAGTGTGTTAAATCATCAAGGCCAAGAATTTCCTCCCCTCCGTAGAACTGGAATTGAAACCGCCTCTCTCATCCATAAACCTGACACAGACCATCCTGAAACCATTTCCTCCGTTACAAGCACATACAGCAGCAAAGACACCCCTCACACGATAGGAGGAAATGCAGGGCCTTGGGGGCAATGCTGAATGGTGCACAATTGTTCAGAGGTCTGATTTTAAGATGCTGGCACTAGGAAGAGGAGGTGACAGGAGAAACATAGTCCTAATGGTGAAGGAAAACAGGAAAGGGGGTGTGTGTGTGTGCACATGTACACACGTGCACATACATATGTGTGAGGGAGAATATCTTAGTGTGTGCATATGAATGTGCACGTGAGCGTGTAAGTAAGAAAGTGTGCTTGTACAAGTGCATGTGTGTGTTGGTGAGTGTATCTGAGGGTGCACAATGAAGCAAACGCAGTCCATGTAGATGCAGGACAGACCGCCGCCATTGAAGCCTCGAGTGGCCAGGGGCTTTGAAGGCAGCAGGGACAGCCCAAAAGGTGTGAAGGCAGAAGGGAGGCACGCTGTGGGTGGTAGGCTAAGCACCCCCTGGAACACCCAGGACTTTGCACGTTAGCTAAGGAGAGCAGGTCCTCTGCGGATGAGGCACTCTGTGCAGGAAAGCAGGTTCCTGTAAGGACTGACATTCGAACGGCCAACAAACACATGAAGAAATGCTCCAAATCACTGGCAATAAGAGAGATGCAAATCAAAACCACAATGAGACACCATATCACTCCAGTAAGAGTGGCAAAGTTTAACAAGACAGCAAGTAATAGATGTTGGAGAGGATGTGGCGAGAAAGGAACTCATACAGTCTTGGTGGGATTGTAAAATGGTGCAACCATTCTGGAAAGCAGTTTGACACTTCCTCAAAAAGCTGAACATAGAAATTCCATATGACCCAGCTACTCCACTACTTGGAATATAACCTGAGAAAATGAGAACTGAGGCTCAAACTGAGATTTGTACACCACTGTTCACAGCAGTATTCGTCACCATCGTAAGAACATGGAAACAACCTAAATGTCCAACCACAAATGAATGGATTGAGAAATTATGGTACATTCACATAATGGAATACTATGCAGCACGCAGGAGCAATAGCTTTGTAAATTATCACCTAACTTGGGAGGGACTGGAGAACATTGTGCTGAGTGAACTCAGTCCCACAAGGATAAATATTGTATAAAACCATTATCGTAGAATGAGCCTAAGAATCCGGGAGGGGTGGGAGAGGCTAGAAGCAGAAGGATGTGGATGTGCGGGGAGAAGGGGGATTAATCACTGGGTTGTACAATTTGATGGGTGGGGGACTGGGGGAAATTGAAATAATTTGTTCAAATTTGTATTTGAATTTTATAAATAAGCTAGTAGGAAAAAAATTTTTTTTTGTTTTAAAAAAAGAAGCCTCTCCTAGGAAAGTAGATTTTCTGAAATGGTCACTGATGGGACAACTCATGTCCCAAGCTGAGAACCACTCATTATTGTCAAAGGTCCTGGAAGCGTGTCTGAGAGACCTAGTCCTAAGCACTGCCTTGGTCAGCAGCAGAGGCCCATGTAACATCACTCGGAAAGGAAAGTTGACAGTGACAGCGCTCCTCCAGACCTGGTACCCTGAATTCAGATTGCTGTTGTTGTTAGGGGCCATCGAGTCCAGTACAACCCACAGCGACCCCTGAACAGGAGACCTGACCCCTGTCCTGCCATGTGGTAGCCTCACGGTCTCTGACACACTTAAGGCCATTGCTGAAGTCCCTGTGTTAATCCACCGCGTAGAAGGTCTTCCTCTCCTCCACTCACCCTCCACCTTTCCAAGGAGGATCTCCTTCTCCGGGGATCAGCCTCTCCTTACAACATGCCCGATGTACGTGAGGCGACGTCCCACTATCCTTTTGCCTCCAAGAAGTTTGGCTTCACCTTTTCCAAGCCGTATCTCTCTGTTCTTTTAGCAATCCATGGGGCGTCCAGGACTCTTCTCCAACACCAAAGGCATCAATTGTTCTTATGTCATCCTTATTCACTGTCCAGCTCTCAGACGCATACTAAGTGATTGAAAAGACCATGAAGACAGACTGCTGACTGTGAGGTCAATAGTTCAAATCCACCAGGGACTCTGAGGAAGAAATTTAACAGGCTCTTTCCAGAAAGAGTTATAACTTTGGAACCTCATTGGAGGGTAGCTTTGAGTTAGAACTGATTTGAGACAAGTGAAATGGAAAGAAAGCACATTTCTGGTCATTACGTCTACCCACTAGTGATATTTTTTGTTCCAATAGTACTTAAAAAATTAAGATACATGATAACCTCAATCCTCCAAGAAAAAGATTTTGATTGGCCACTCACCAATCGAAGAACAGGCCAACCTTGGGTGGATGTCCCCTCTGGTCCAATCAGCTGGAAGAGGATCATATAGTCAGTGACTGTCACACGGACCAGCATAGCTGAGCAGCTGTGACAAAGCCAGAGGCTCGCAGAGGGGAAAAATATGTGCTCTGCCCCCCGACCGCGAAGGTTCACTGACCCCTGAGCTAGAGCAGATGTGGAAAGGCCCAGGAGGACCTAAAGCGTGATGGTGACAGTCTTGTTGTTCTGCATCTAGCCAGGACATTACGAAAGTCAGCTGGACCCTGGATTAGTGTCCACCATTCCAGATGTGACTATCTGGTGCCAAGCTGCCAGGCCACTGGTAAATAGAAAATAGAACCGACTGCTTATGAAAGTGGGCCCTGCCAAGGCTGTTTCGAGATGGCCGCAAAGCACGTGGGCAGTGGAGGACGGCGTTCACCAGATGTGGAGCCTAGCACTTGGTAAGCATCGATTCGCTCAGTGTCCCCGGCACCCTCATGGGTTGGCACTGGTGCCCTGTCAGAATGAAGACACTGTCTTAGAAGATAAACAGGCTCAGTGCTCACGAGGGTGGGAGTCTTTGCCTCATTACTTCAAACGTGTTACCAGGAGGGGCCAGTCCTCGGGGAAGAACAGATGCTAGGTAAAAGCAGGCCAACGACCAAGAGGAAGACCCTCAGTAACCTGGATTTTACACCCTGACCGTGGCAGTGAGCTTGGGCATAGCCTCTGCCGTGGGGGGTGCTGGAAAAGCACCAGCATGACACTCTGTCAGGTATTTCAGGGTTGCTACGAGTCGCAACTGGCTTGGTGGAACCTAACAGTCATTTTGGCCCAATTTTACTGAAACTAACACTTCAGGAGTAACCCACAGGTTAGGGTAAGATGTAGAGGACCAGGTCTGCAAGCCCTCGCCTCCTGGTCCACAGGCCCTTAGCTCCTGGTCCACAGGCCCTCGGCTCCAAGCCCCCCTGCTTTGGCTACAGACTTTTGTTTGTTTGCTCATATATTTAATTTATCTGCTTGACATTTGAGTGTATAATCTGCAAACTGTGTTGGGTGCTTCGGGGAACAGAGAGGCCACTAGCTAAGCCATTGCCTTGCTTCAGGGGGTGCACCATCTGGGGTGCGTGCTGACATGGATAAACACTCCAACCCAAGGAAGAACGAAACACGCTCCACATGGAGGCAGAAAACGAGACAAATGTTGTGGATCACGCTGCTGAAAAGAGCCTTCGTAATTATTCCTGTCAGGGCCATGGAAGAGGGGCCCAGCTGCTGACCAAGCTCGTGTCCTCATCTCCCTGCACAGATTTCCCAGACTGCTTTGCAGTGAGCACTTGCAAAAGAAATGGAGATGTTGGAGATTGAACCCAGGACCTCATGCGCACTGAGCATGCGTTCCGTCACTGAGCTCCATCTGGAGTAGGTAAGATCCAGCTGACCAGGTCCATACGTCCCAACACTCCCTCCTCCTCCCCTAGTTAATGAGCTGTTTATTTGTTTGATTGGACACTGAATTCCTTTCTCCCGCTAGAAGATGTCGTCCCTTAGTGGTGCCGCTCACTGGGAGCTGTGTGGCTGACCCACGGCGGTGATCTCTGGATGCTTGAAGCCACGAGTAGCTTCGGGAGAAAGATGAGAAGTCTCCGCCGGTGGGATTCACAGTCTCCCGAAAGCCCACTGGAGGATCAGCTCCGGCTCTGCAATGAGTGAGAGGCTTTGCAGTCAGGCGAGGCCCACAGCCGGGTCCCCTCAGCAGAGCCACACTCACTCCTCCCAGGACCTCCATGCTGTTCCCCCCCGCACTCCTCAACACCCAGTGCCCTGGAGAACCAGCCAAGCCAGCGGTGCCCGAGGAGACTGCAGATGCCAGGTATCGAAGGTGACAGGGGCGCTTGTCACCTGTCATCACAGGGAAGGGGCCTGTCTTCGTTAGCGAATGCTGCTGTAACAGAAATAGAACAAGTGGGTGACACAAGTGAACTGCGCTTTATTTTCTTACGGATCAGGAGGCTGGACGTCTGAATCCAGGCTGTCCGCTCGAGGATGGCCTTCTGTCCCTGTCCAGTCCAGGGCGTCACCTCTCTTTAGCTCTGCGTCGTAGGCCCTCACGCACCGCCTTCATCTCTGCTTGTTTGCTCTCTCAGAAGAGATTGATTCAGGACCTGCCTGGCACTGATATTGCCTCACTTCCCTGTCAGCTTGCAGGACAGCCGTCCCAGATGGGATTCTAACCACAGAACACCTTCTGCTTTCAAGATCCAGCTTACAAGATCTGATAGGACAGAGCCAAGCCGCCCATTGGCTTCCCAGGTGTGTAACCTCTGTGGAAGTAGAAAGCCACAGCTTTCTTCGGGGACAGGGACAACAACGCCTTAACCACTGAGCAGTCTGGCCTCTTTGCAGAGGCAATAAATCACACAAAAGGAAATTGCCCATTGTTCGTCGTTGGAGCAGCTGGTGGATTCGAACTGCGTGCCTTTGAATTGGTAGCACAACTCCTTGCCACTCAGCCACCAGAGCTCAGAATTTAGAACATATGTTAAAGTGAACACAATTCAGGGAGCTCTGGTGACCTAGTGGCAAGAAGCTGCACTGCAATCCCAGAGGTGCATGGTTCAAATCCACCAGATGCTCTGCTAGAGAAGGAGGGGCAATCTCCTCCTGTACCAGTCAGGTCGGATTTGATGGTACACACACAAAAAATAAAATAATTTTTTTTAAAAAGTGAGCACAATTCAATTCATAAAGTCACTTGCGTTGGATTATCCTCATGAGCGAGAACAAACCAATGAAATACGTGGGCTTGTTTGCTATCAGAGCAGCATTATCTAATTCGTGTGACTGGACCTTCAACCTTGACTTAGCACCAAATCCAGACAAGGGGCTCATGTGACATCCAGGTCCCCGCGCTCCCCTGAGTGCTTTGCATCTACAGCTGTGGCGGGTGGCCGGGACGAGCACGTCTCACGTCACCCCCTGAGGTGACTCAGGTAAACTCTGCTTCCACTCACAGGCATCCTGACGAACCCCCTCGATTTACAGATGGTCACGATGAGGAGACAGGTCCTACAGGATGGGGAAGGGGTGGGACCAGAACCCAGGTCTCCTAACGCTGGATGGTTACAGGATTCAGCTCCCTGCTCAGGGTCACATCTCCAGGCTCTGCGTAATAGTCTCCGATACTCACGCCACTGTGTGTGGGTATTTGCCAAGGGGATATCTTCATGTTGACGGGGTTCCATTGAAGTCACATGGTGCAAAACCACTTTGACAAAGACTCTTACCTGATTTGAGGGGGTCAAAGCCAAGGGCATTGCATATGCGTCTCCACTGCGGTGCCTTGTCCCTCCGCTTTGCTGTCCACCCAACTTTCCATTTTCTTTAATCCCTTACTTCCAGACCATTGACCTCTGTGGATAGATTGAATTACTTAATAGCTACACACATACTCATGCTCTCTCTCTCTTCTAGAACAGCCAGAGAATACATGTCACACTAAACCCAATACCCCAGATCAATGATATTTATGAGTTTCCGGGACATGAATTTTTCATAAAATTTCAACCACTTTGGTCAAAGACCTTGATGAAATACTTTGCCTCCTCCTCAGAGTGTCTCATCAGTAGCTGCCATAAATGTCTTAATGATTTAAGATTGTCATTAGGGCGTAAGTTCGCCCAGAGAAGCCAGCTACATCAGAGAGTGTGAAGAGCCCAGACAGCTGGGTCCCATGTGGGCCTGGCCCCGGGCTCCTGCTTTATCTGATGGCACTTCTCAGGAGCCCCAGGTGCCCTGTCCTGACACGTAACGACTGGGAGCATAGTGCTGGGAGACCAGCGGGCCGCCCTTCCCCTCGCTGGCCCTGTTCTCCTGCTCACTGTTCTCAAGCCAGTCTGGTCCTGGCTCCGGGTTTGCTGGAACCCAGACCCGATGGTGTGTTACAATGCTCAAGCGCGGTGCACTAACTCACCCTAGTTGTCTGTCCATTAACTTGTCCTGGTTGTACGCTAACTTGTCCTGAATAAGCACACACTTGGTCTGGTTGTACACTAATCAGCTCTGGTTACACACTGGTGAGTCCTGGGTGCACACTAACTTGTCCGGGGAGTGCACTACCTTGCCCTGAATGTATGTGAGCATCCTTAGTTGTACATTATCTAGTCTTGGTTGCACACTAACCCTCCTTCCGGTTCCTATCTTGGCCTGAGTGCGCACTCAGTGTCCTGGTTGTACACTTCCTGTGCACTGCCAGCTCGTCCTGATGGGACATGAAGTTGCCCTGATGTTTGTGCACCAACCCTTCCTGGCCACACACTAAGTTGTCCTGGGTGTCCCCTCCCCTCCTGGTTGCTGTGCACTGTCTGGGTGAGTCTTCCCTTGCCTGTGTCCCCCACCCACCCACATCACGTCCTAGAGCAGTCCATCACCCTTCTCCTGACCCTCACTTTGCCCGTGTCCCCCTGCCACATCATCCTTCTCCTGACCCTCCCCTTGTCCCTGTCCCCCCCACACACATCACCCTTCTCCTGACCCTCCCCTTGTCCCTGTCCCCCACACACACATCACCCTTCTCCTGACCCTCCCCTTGTCCCTGTCCCCCACACACACATCACCCTTCTCCTGACACTCACCTTGCCCGTATCACCCCCCACATCACCCTTCTCCTGACCCTCACCTTGCCCGTGTCTCCCCCGCCACATCACCCTTCTCCTGACCCTCACCTTGCCCATGTCCCCCCACCACATCACCCTTCTCCTGGCCCTCCCCTTGCCCTGTTCCCCATCCACACCCACCACACCCTGGGGTGGTACACCATTCTTCTCCTGGCCCTCCCCTTACCCGACACCCAGGGTGTCCTGACACACACTATGCTCTCCTCACTCAGTTGACAGATCTTAGTGCCAGCCCAGGGCAAATGCTGTCAGCTTTCATGTTGACTTTTTCTGAAAATGCGATCTTAGCTGAAAGTCAGTGAATGGTTAAGGAACAGTAGTCGCCTCTGGGAACATTACCCTCAATGAGAGGATTTAGATTCATTAGATTTCTGCATTTACTAAGGAAAAAATTCACCCAGGGGGCTCAGAAGAAAATTCCACTTCATATTTTAAAATCACAGTCTGGATTTTTAATTTCTTAATGGATTGATAACAGGAGAAAAATTACTCCTTAATATGATATTCTTGCTGGAGAACAAATTTCGCCTTGAGTTAAGCTGTCTGAGTGCCCAGTTGTAAAGGCCTGCTCTCCCTCCACCTCTGAACAGAGTTCACTGTTGGGCTGGGGACTGATGGAGCTGGTGACTGTTGGAGCTGGGGACTGATGGAGCTGGTGACTGTTGGAGCTGGGGACTGATGGAGCTGGGGACTTACAGAGCTGGGGGCTTAGGGGACTGATAGAGGCAGGGCACTTAGGGAGCTGGAAACAAGAGGAGTGGTTGGCTCTGACATCAGAACTGTGGTCAGAAAGAATCCACTGGTTCTGGCAGTCAGTCCTCTGCAATGTCCACGCCCCAGGCCTCTCCCCGGTCTTCTAGAGGCGATGGCTCACCTGTTCCCTACGTGGACATCACCCAGCACACGAGGCTGGTAGGGGGTACTCACACGTGTGGGCTTCTAGCACGTCAGGAAGGAGCCTCAGAGGTGCGCTGGTTGGATTCTCTGGTTGAGACGTATGCGATTGACGTGGGTCTTCCTGATGTGTGTGCTGACATCCTGGGCCTTGCTGTACAGGACCAGCAGGGTTCTTTCTGCTGAACACGGAGCTGCTCTGTGCTGGAGCAGACGCCCCAAGACCCCGAACGACAACATCCCTGTGCACATGACCCTGTTAGGAAAGGAATTTGTGAATTAGGTGGCCTGTGGGTCAGGTGCGTTCTAAATCTAATCATTCTGAGTTGTAAGAAGAGTTGACTGGATGCAGCGATGACCACAGGAGGACAGAGACCCCCTGAGACCCATCTACAAGTCCAGAGCCTCTGGGAAACTGTCCTGTTGGTAAAAGTCTCCCCTTGAGACTCTGGCTGAGAAGCCCACGCACACTGGCCAGGGGCTGGTCTGAGACACACCAGGGCCCTCTGCTCTCTCTGGGGGAAATGGCTCATGAGACAGGTCCAGGTTTGCCTTTCCCAGGAGGCCCACACAGCCTGGGGAGTGGGGGAAGAGCCTCCTGAAGAAACAAATGTCATGCCTGTAAATCATTGATCAAATCTGCACTGTCAGAACGCAGCCAGCCCCAGGAGACCCTTCGCTGTAGCCCCTCCAGCTCCTGTAGCCCGGAGTATCGTCCATCCACAGCTCAGAGCGGCAAGGCCCAGGCAGAGGCTGCAGATGCTGCCTGTCCCACCTCTCCTTCCTGTCTCTGCGTCTTCAGTCACTGCCATTCACAAGGACCCTGGAGGACAGGCAGAGCTGCCGTCGAGGGTTTGCAAGGCTGTAATCATTACAGGAGCAGACTGCCGCCTCTTTCTCTCTCATAGCAGCTGGTGGATCTGAGCACTTTAAACATTTTGCCAGGGCTTCTGGGGTTCTGAGAGCTCCTCTGGGGGTAGTTACCACTCCTATCCCATCACCTGTCAGGCTTAGGGTCAGTCTGTGGTCTTAGCGTGGCCTCCCGCAGAGCCATCTCGTAGAGCCTGCTGGAATAAGTGAGGCCTTTCTGTACCAGACCACCAGGCCAGACACTGCCCCTCGCAGGGCAGGAAGGAAACCTGGCACAGCTAGCCTAACACCACGCACACACCAGGTGACTCAGGCTTCCTCAGCTCTGAGCCACTGTGTCCCTTTGCTGAGCTCTTGTCTCCAAAGCAAGGGTGGGGCCTGAAAGATGGGGAGCGTCCACAGAGCTTGTCCATGGGCTAAGCCCAAGTTGGAGGTTCAGAGGTCAAGGTCAGCCTAGGCACTGAGGGCTCAGGGAGGAAGTATGGCCCAGACCACTGTGAAGATTCAGTTGAGAACACTGGGAATGAAGAAGGTTCTAGTAGAACAGTTAGGAGCACCACTTAGACCCAGGGAAGACCTCACTCCTGGAACACTGAGTCCTCTGTCCAGAGGCAGGCCTGGTGTCTACTTCCTCGCCAGGGACTGGACCAGGTCAAGTCCTGCCTTCCATGACCCCTCCTTTCCAGGGATACACCCCCAGGGCCTCATGTCAGGGGTAAGTGTGTCTACACACACGTCCCTGTACTCAGATGCACATGCATACACATACAAATGTATATATGTGAACAGAAACATACATACAAATGTACAACATACTCAGATAGATGTGTGTTCACATGTACACACACACACACACACACACACAAATATCCACACCCCCACACAGACGCAGGAGCTCTGGTGGCTTAGTGGTGAGGAACTGAGCTGCCAACCCAAAGGTACGTGCTTCAGGTTCACCAGCTGCTCCATGAAGAAAAGATGGCCAAGCCCCCCAGGCAACCACTGCCTTAGAAAACGCACCGGAGGGCTGGCTATTCGACAGTACACACCACAACCACACACACACACACACACACACGTGAGCACATTCATATACACAGGTGCCCATGGAAATATACACAGGTGCATACAGAAAGCCATGTATAAGAACACAAATGTGCACACATCTACACAACCCCCTAAACAAACATATACACACATACACACATGTATATATAAAACACAAACCCTGGCAGCAGGCGACAGGAAACAAGGATGGGCTCACTGGCTTCAGTCAGCAACTTGGGGGGTTCCTGCAGGTCCCCCAGTGCCAGCATATGGGGAGGGCGCAGGTTCAGGGCCTTGGGGCGGGGTTCCAGGATGCTCACTGCTGCCCTGCCCCGTGGGCCGAACCCCTGGACTCTGGGCCTCGGTTTCCTATCTGAATCTGAGGAGTGAGCCTCACAGCTGTCTGGAGAAAGGCCTCCTCACCTCCTCAGGCCTGTGTCTGAGGCCAGGAGGGGCTGTCCACAAAGCTGGCGACTGTCCTTGCGCCCGTGATGCCCACACGATTACTGGGATGTCCCTTGGCAATGAACACAACTTAGAGAGGGTCTAACCATACACACAGAACTCTCTACCTGATCATTCTGAATCTGAGGCCTGGCCCAGAGTACATGAAAATCGGCAAGGTCTGGCTTTGGGGTCCCAGGGATGCCTGCCCCACCCCCCACCCCCCGCCCCCCTGTGAGCGCCACAGCTTCTAGGAGGACAAGAAGATTAGCCTTGTCCTGTCCAAACTCAGGGCTGTCCACACAGCCTCCCTGTTGTCTCAGAAGCCCCCTCCAGCACTCCCATGATCCCCGTTTGAACCGATCTCTGGACAATTGTTTCCCTTTTCCCCTCGGTGGGGACAATAGCGCTCACTCCCCAGCACCTTCGTGTGGCAGCCACAGAGCAGAGCTGGGCGAGGTCCAGCCCTCCCCCAGCGACCAGGGGCCGGCTGTCCATCCCAGCGCCCACAAGGCCATGTATAATAGAAGAGCCCGCTTGGCTCCTCTGCTCCTCTGAGCAGTCCCAGAAGTTCCTGCAGGATTGCAAGATGTTAAAAGCTTCCTGGGAAGCCGCTGCTCGGCTCTGGAGGGGTAATTAATGCAATAAAGGGGCTTCCAGTGATGGTTCCTGCTGTAGCTTTCACACCTCCCTGGGGTGTCCAGGAGCACCCAGGCCTCTGAGATCTATTTCCTCCCAGGAGCCCTGGCCCCTCACACCTGTTCTTCATACTGTGACCAGGATGCCAGGAGAGACACTGGTGTCAGACAGGATGCCTCGTTAGAGGGCCTAGCCCTCTCAAACTCAGGACCTCCAGCTCTCAGCTCTCAGAAGCTCACTTTTCTACCAAGAGTTGCTCTCATTCCTCCTTTTTTGCCTGTAAATTCCATGTCACAATTGCAGCTGGGCTTGTGTCCTGGCCAGGAAAGAGCGTGAGCAGCTTCTTCCGGGGACAAAATTGTAGGAAGGATAAGGAGGTCCTGGAAAAATGGGGGAGAGGGCTAAAGAGAGGCTAGCATCAGGGAATGAACCAGAAAGCAAAGCAGGAATGAAACGCACATAACAAATGCAATCAGGGCCCAGCGTTCCGCAGTCACATCACAGACACACTCCTACCCGATCCCCTTCTGTCTGCTCGGGGACTTCCTGCACACCCCCGGGCGGAAGCCGTCCCCATCCTTTCTACTCCTGTCACTTCACCAAATCTCTCCAGAGTCCCTGATGTTTCTATTTCGCCTCCGGCTGACACATGGAAGTTCCTAGATATTAAAAATTAACATCGGCACGTCCACATCTCTTAAAGAAAGAACAAGCTGAGATAGAGGTTTTGAGAATTCAGATGCCTGTGTGATCATTTCAATTCCCCACGTTCAAAAGCCCGGCATTTCCATGCATCCGCTGTGCACACTCGTCCTCAGCACCTGCGATGTGACTGCCTCGGATTTTAACCCTCTCGTGACCGGTGGGACACAAACAATGCAGCAGCATCTTCTGCCCTGAGGTTTAGTGGGAAGCAGCTATCTCATTTCGGGGGCCTGTTGTCATCTGGAAGTGGCTTGGACAACTGCAGAAATCAAAACAAACCGGCCTCAGCCTACCAAATGCAGCACCAGGGACTCCTCAGTCCACAAAACCCACGTTACCTCAGCTCATTGCTGTCAAGGGGGAACCAGCTCCCAGCTGACCCTCCGGCAGGCTTTCGAGGCTGTAAATCTCACGGGAAGACGTGGTCCATCTTTCTCCCGAGCGGCAGCTGGGGAACTTGAACCGTCTGCCTTTGGGGGAGCAGCACCCCAGAGACGAATGGGAAGTCTCCTCCTGTGGTATTTACAGCCTCTGAAAACTGATTGAAGAGTCAGCTATGGGTCAGTCCCAACTCCATGGCACACGGCAGCAAAAACATTCATATCGACTCAGGACTGCTGAGTTGAAGCTGACCCATAGCCGATCTCTGTTGGGTTTTAGTACCGTAAGTCACGTGAGAGGAGATGGTCCATCTTTATCCTGTAGAGTTCCTGGTGGGTTCCAACCGCCAGAGAAGTGTAGCCTTTGTAACTCCTGATGGGCTACACCCCAGAGCTCACGTGTGCTCACGGACTTGTGGAACCAAGCCTGGGTCTGTAGGTCAAACCTCAAGAGGAAGGACATCTGACCTCAAAATCAGGGTTTTTTTCATCACTCGATATTCTTTTTAAAAAAAAAAAATACTGAATAAGATGGTTTCAAAAAAGTGAAAGCAGAAAATTAATCTTTATGAAGGCTAATATTGTGTCTCAGCATGGCTAGAATCCTTGGTATAATGTCATTGTTCTTTGCTGTAAACGCTATCTTCTGTGATGTTTATAAAGCAGGATTGCAGGCAGATCTGTAAGGATGCATGACCAGCCTCACCTGCTTAAGGGTAGATCTCCTCAGGGATGTGGTCTGCTACTTACCTTAGGACTCCAACAAAAACCTAGAGAGGTTTTGGTCCGATCGACATCTGGCTATCAGACTCATGGTCTTCAATGACCTGCTGTGTTTGCCGACTATGGGCTTGTCAGTTCCCAAGGCCAGTTGACTGGGACTCTGCTTCTCAGCCTTGATCTTGGACATGACAGTCTCTGAAGCCTGTAGTTTCCAAAGCCTGAGACCCCCGCCTTCTGCTGATGACTTGGACTTTGCCTCCTCAGATGTCCTCCTCTGAGGTTTGATGTACAGGCCCAGGATTGGTTCCACAAGTCCGTGAGCACACATGAGCTCTGGGGTGTAGCCCGTCAGGAGTTACGAAGGCTACACTTTTCTGGTGGTTGGAACCCACCAAGAACTCTACAGGATAAAGATGGACCATCTCCTCTCATGTGACTTACGGTACTAAAACTCAACACAGATCAGCTTTGAGTCAGCTTCAACTCAACAGCCCTGAGTTGATATGAATGTTTCTGCTGCCGTGTGCCATGGAGTTGGGACTGACTCATAGCTGATCCTTCAATTTTCAGAGGCTGTAAATACCACAGGAGGAGACTTCCCATTTGTCTCCTGTGGAGCAGCTGGTGGAAGACCCAGGCACTATGTAATAAAGGTAAAACAAAAACTCTAAACAGATTATGAGCCACTCAACTGGGGTGTCCCCTGAAACTGTGACCCTAAACCTCCAAACCAAGGGACCAAATCGCACCAGGTGTTTGCTTGTACACAAACAAATCCAGCAGCTCTTCACGGAGTGAAATGGTTTAAGTGCAGATGGATTTCCTGGGTGTTAACAATGACTCATGAACTTGCTTGCTAACCAGAATGTTAAAGGTTTGCGTCCTCCAGAGGTTTCCCAGACAGCCTGGTGGTCTCTCTGCCACGGAAAGAACAGATGCTGAACACACTCCGGTGCTCACAGTTCTGCCTGACACACCAGGGACACGAGGAGCTAAAGCTGATGCCACTGGGACTCGCTATTCCATTTACTTTTGTTTTGCAACTGATGCTTTTGTCTTCTTTGTCTTGTCTTTTTTTCTTTTAAGTTTAGGCAGCCTGGAGCCTTCTAAAATTGTGGCTAATGAGAACAGTTACAAGTGATTGCTTCACGGAAATGAGAAAAAGGAAAAACCTTGGGAAACGTAAACAAATCCACAGACAGATGTTGGGTCCATTGTCCAGTATTGTTGTTGTTGTTATGTGCCGTCGAGTCTCTTGCGACTCATAGTGACCCTATGTACAACAGCCCTAAACTCTGCTCTGTCCTGTGCCAATTGCAGTGTCTCTGACACTCCCATCCTGATTATTACCCCAGTCACTGAATCAATCCACCTCATAGAGGGCCTTCCCCTCCTGTGCTGTCCCTCTACCCTCCCAAGCATGATGTCCTTCTCCAAGGACCAGTCTCTCCTCACAACATGTCCAAAGTATGTTAGACAGAGCCTCAGAATCCCTGCCTCCAAGGAGCCACCCGGTCTAACCCTTTCCAGGACAAATCTGTTTGTTTTCCTAGCAGTCCATGGTACTCTCAATATTCTTCTCCAGCACCACAGCTCAAAGGCATCAATTCTCCTTCATTGTCCAGTATACTTAGAGCCAATTAAGGCCCACTGAGGCAGAGAGGGGAAGGCACAGCTTTTGTAAGATCATGCACTGAGACAGGGCAGAAAGTCAAGTGCTCTCCAAACCTCTTCAGAGGTTAAGGATAACATCATAATCACATCAGATATACTACTGCATACAACTCAGGGTTAAGCAAGCACATTAAAGGCCAGAAAGAGGATGGTCCCTGGTATATGCTCAGAAGATAGTGGCTGGACTCCAACCAGAGGGAGGACATTTAATATGGGAATGTTTTCTTTAACCTACATTCTTGCTGTTCCTGAAGTTTATAGGTCAGAAACAGGTGGTATGTGGTCCAAGGTTCCTTGTTTGACATCAGCAACCTCTTGATTTGTCTGATATGCCTCAGAAGTTACATTTTGCTGTCTTTCTTTTATGAGAAAAGCACTGTGCAATTCTCTCCAAGGATAGTGTGTGTTTTCCTAGCACTTTCTGCATGGAGTCCCCCTCACCCCTCCCTGCCTCTCCTTCCACCTACCCACATCACTAACAAGCTTTGCTTATGCAAAAGCTAAGCCTATATGCTCAGACTTAGCTTTATACACCTGCTAAGTCTCTACATTTCACACGAGAGTGAGGTCCATTTCTGTCATAATAGAGGAGAGCTTAGGAGTCTAGCAAAGCAGGGGCTGAAGTGTTTCACTGCTAACCAAAAGGTTAGAAGATCTAATTCACCAAATCAGTCCATGGGAGAAAGGATGTGGCAGTCAGTGCACAGAGATTAAGGCTTTGGAAATCATGTAGGACAGTCCTGCTGTGTCCTATGGGATAGCAGAATTGACTCCATGGCAGTGGAATTTTGTGGGTTTTTTTGTTTTGTTTTGTTTTTAAGGGGAGTTCACTTTGTTCCACATGTACTTCTGGGACAAGCTACCTATTTGGGTGATGGGGGTGAAGCTGGGATCCCCAATTCCTGCTCCTCTTCCTGACTTCCCTGAACTTCTCTCTCAGGAGATGGCAGCGAGAGCTAGGGTTCCTGATAGCTCAATGGTTAAAGCATTGAACATTTTAACTGAAAGGTTAGCAGTCCAAACTACCTGTAACTGCAGCTCTGTGGTAGAAGGATGGAGTCGTCCGCTTATATAAAGATCACACCCTTGGAGTCCCTGCTGGGCAGTTCTGCTCGGCCCTGTTCCACCACCGTGAGTCAGGACTGACTTCAGTACAAAAGGTTAAGGTCTTAGGAACACATTCTTACAAAATGTAGGCAAATATGGAAGCAAGACATTATTATTATTTTAAAGGCTTGTTTTTCCAGCTCCTCTATGTGTCTGCTTCCTCTGTGAAGCCTTAGCCAGTTGGTGCAAACACCCAGGCGTGCCAACCTGCTCCTGACCCATCTGAGGAGGGCCGCATGGGTGCGGCCAACCAGCTGAAAATACCACTTGGGCACCGCTAGAAAATGAAGAAACCTGGGCCTGCCCAATTGATTTCAAGGGCTGTCACTGTTTTGATGACACATCTCAGAGGAGGACCTTTTTCTCCTTCTCAGAGTACAAATCAACCTATTAGTCTATCAGACTCCCTGTACAAAGTGACAAGTGCATGTGTAATGCAAGTAGTTGCAGCTGGAAGACTGGTGGATGCTTGGTGACTTCAGATGTGTGAGAAGGTGGCTTTAGATCCTTGGAAAAAGTCCACTGTGGCTGTCTTCCAGGCAGGGATGGCCCCCGTTCCACTGATGGCAATAAACACAGCTGACCAGTGGAGTCTGGTCCCAGCTCTAGTTCATCTCCAAGGTCATCTCTAACACCATTCACGGTCCATTCCAGAGCTATGGGACAACACCAGGGGATGCGATGTGCAGCTCCTGGGCTGCTGCTCTCAGGGCATCACTTACACTG
Source organism: Elephantulus edwardii (assembly GCF_000299155.1). Lineage (NCBI taxonomy): Eukaryota > Metazoa > Chordata > Mammalia > Macroscelidea > Macroscelididae > Elephantulus > Elephantulus edwardii. The sequence continues at coordinate 7,455,463 of NW_006399756.1, read as the reverse complement.
TGTGGGGACTCCCAGTCTGTCCCCCACTCTAGACTTTGACATACCTAGTGGGAGGTCTCCCTCATAACCTGTAACTGAATACCAGGAGCTGCTCAGATATGGTGTTGATGTTGTTACGTGCTATTGCTTTATGATTCATAGCAACCCTATAAAAATGGCTTTGAACCCTGCCCTGTCCTGCATCACCTTAACCATCTCTGTATATTTGAGACCATTGTTACAGTCACTGTGTCAATCTGTCTTGCTGAAGGCCTTCCTCTCTTACACAGACCTTTCCAAACATGATGCCCTTTTCTAAGGACTGGATGAAACATGCTAACAATATGCCCAAAATATGTGAGATTCACCAGCCTTGCCTCCAAGGAGTGTCTGCTGCTATTTCTCTAAGACTCACTTGTTTGTACTCATCTCCAACACTGTAACTCAAAGGCACAGATACTTCCGTCAACCTTAGGATTTGTGGATTAGATTCCATTTATTACATAATGCCATTGCATTAGAGCCTGATTCTTACATCAAGCTAATCAAAATGTTCAAATCTCTAGCTCTTACTTTCATTTCTTCAATCTTATATTAAATGGTTGTCCTGGGGAGTATGAATGGTGAAGCGTTCAGCTGCTAACTTAAACTCTAATAGTACAAGTGCACCCAGAGATTCATTGGAAGAAAAATCTTGGGATCTGCTTTCAAGAGATCACAGCCATTGAAAATTCTATGGCGTGATGTTCTTTAAACTCACGGAAGAAGCCTTGGGGGTGCAGTGGTCAAGGGAGTCAGCTGCTAACCAAAAGGCTGATGGTTCAAATCCACCAGCTGCTCTTCAGAAGAAAGAGGAAGTTGTCTGATCCAGTAAAAATGTACAGCCCCGAAAACCCTGTGGGGCAGTTGTGCTCTGTCCAAGGGCATCATTGTCAGTCAGAATTGAATGGGCAGCACTGGGCTGGGATGGGGTGGGTTTTCTCAAGAGGCTCACAGTCTAATGGAAAAGACAGGAATATGAATAGATTCTTTCTGTCTACAAGACAGACTTCCTTTCCAGCCTCAAGGTTTCACTTTCCAAGAGATCTTCCCTACCCTTGTATTCCATGCAGACTTCTAAGGCCATCTCCCCTTCTCTCTGTCCTCTTTTCTAAAAACACCTACTGACTTATTTTATCAGAAACTCTAACTTTGTTTATCTGCCTGTTGTTTCTCTCTCCCATGAAAATATAAACTCCCAAAGGCAAGACTATTATTGTCCCTTTTGTTCTCTATTGTGACCTTAGAACCTACCACCTAGAGACCCAAAGAAAACAAGAAAACTGCTGTTGAGTTGACTGTAACTCAGGGCCACCTCCCCAGGCTTCTGAGGATATAAACCTTTATGGACAGAGACCATCTCATCTTTCTGGTAGGGACCAGCTGGTGGATTTTAAGCATCAACCTTTCAATCACTAACCCAAGAAGTAACATACTAAAGCCTCCAGAGGCGGCACTGGGTCAATATTTACTGAATGATGAAAAATACAAGGACGGCTACTCTTCTTAAAACCCGCTGTTTGGATTATGTGTTGTTGTACTTCACATATGTGGTTGTTTGGTGTTTTGTTGTTGTTGTTGTTGCTGTGGCTTCCTCCCCCCAGGATGTAAGTTCTGTGAGGACAAAGAATCTGCTCTGTTTGTTGTTGTTCATCTACCAGCTGAAACAGTGCACGTGGCAGACACTCAGACATTTGATTTTAGATTTGTGGCTGGTAATAGTATATGGGATTTCATGTAATTCATTCGTTCATTCCAGGCAGACAGTCACAGAGGCTTCCTTCAAGAAGGGGTACTCCAAAATTGAGAGAGAACACTAACAAAGATATTGAGGTTGAGTGAGAAAGCCATGAGAAAGGCAGTGCTTACACTGCATCGAGAAGTGGTGGTTGAAGTCAAGGCTGGAGAATTTGTCAGCAAATAGACCATGAGTAATCCTGAAAGTCATGCCAAGGAGTCAGGAAATTATCCTGAAGTCAATTGGGAATTATTTATGTGTTTTAAGTGGGTGAGTGATTCAGTCACATCAGATTTTTGAAAGGTGATTCAGATGGCAATGTGAAGGATAGATGGGGGTGGGGCAGAAGATGAGGCATTCTGGAAGCAGCAGAGTAGCAGGAAGCTGGGGAGAGGTCCAGCTCTGAAGTGGAGGCAGTGGGGATGGAGGGTGACTAGCCATCAGAATGTTGAGTACCCTGTGCATCTTAAAAAAAAATCTCAGTAGTGTTTGTGGTGTGTATGTAGAAATGATTGTCCAATATGTGGCCATCTTTACAGAATACTTCAAGGCCCACACAAGAAAAGGATTGATAACTTAATAACAAAATGGGGCAAAAGACTTCACAAAAGAGACATTCAGATGACCAACAGACACACAAAGAAATGCTCAAAATAACTGGCAATCAGAGAGATACAAATCAAAACAACAATGATATACCATCTCGCTCAGTAGCAGTGGCAAAGTTTAACAGGACTTGGAGGGATTATAACTCTTATACACTGCTGGTGAGATTGTAAAATGTCACAACCACTCTGGAAGGCTGTTTGGCCTTTTCTCAAAAAAAACAGCACATAAAAATCCCCTATGACCCAGCTATTCCACTGCTAGAAATATACTCCAAGGAAATCAAGACAGAGAGATGTACACCTATGTTCCTAGCAGCATTATTCACAATAGTAAGAAAATGGAAATAGTCCAAATGTCCATCAACAACAAATGAATTGAGAAATTGTGTTATATTCACACAATGGAATACTGTGCAGCACTAAGGAATAACAATTTTGTCAACTATTATGCAGCGTGAACTAACTCAGTCCCAGAAGAACAAATATTGAATAAGACCATTGTTGTAAAAATAAAAGGATAACTGAGCTAGATTTAGATAAATATCCTATATATAAGTGTCCAAAAGGGGAAGGGAAAGAGGAAGAAGGGAAATCACTAGGATTGCAGAAGTTAGTGGATGGATGAGGCAGGTAAAGAAAAGATTCAATGGGGATATGAAAATACAGAGTAATAATAGGCATGGATCAATAATAATGATATAATACACTATATATGAATGATTGTATAAAACACAATGTAGGTGAGTGAAACATTATATAAACTAAACACTTTATAATAAACACAATGTACATGCATGAAACATAAAATATATGAATGATTAAATGTAAAGCAAAAAAAAATGGGGGTGGGAATGTGGCTAGCTTTAAAATTCAGAACACAAAGACTCAGATTGTCCTCAGATAGTACTATAGATAGCTTAGAAAGACAGATTCCAAAGAAAAATATTGGCCAAGAGCATTCATTAAGTACCTGCTCCATGCTTGTGGTATCAGAAACACTAAAAATTGGCTTTTCTAGCCATTGCATTAGCCCCCATTGTGGGCGCAGGGTCTCCATCTACTTAACTGTGGACACATGGTCTTGTAAATCAGCAACAGCTGTGGGACAATATAAAAGAGAGCATTCCACATTGTAAAAGGTAACAACGATGATAGAGAGATTGTGAAGAAACTGTGGCTCTGCTGTGAAGAGACTGTGACAAGGTGTAACCAGAGGAACCCTGGAGATAAAGGCCAGAGTTAAAAGTTTTTCTTGCTGAATGATTCAAGGAAAAGCGGACTTGTAGCTTCTCTAAGAAGTAGTATCAGTCAGCCTCCACTCAAGAAAGCAGATCCCATAGAAGATAGATCAGTGTTGTTAGCTGTCTTCAAGTCAGTACGTGATTCTTGCTGATTTACGTATGGTGGAACTGGATGTTGGTATCTAGACAATTTTTATTGACTCATTCTCAGAAATGGCTTGCTAGGTTTTTACTCCTAGTCTATTCTAGAAATATATCCTGAGTCTGGAAGCTCCAGTGAAAACTGTTCAGTATCATACCAACTTTCAACCCTATACTGACTTTACATGAGATGCATTAGCAGGGATCAAGTTTGGGTCTTCCTTGTGGAAGTAGATTATTCTACTAGTGAATGACCATTGCCTTCACACATGATCCAATAGAGGAATATTAATGCATGAAACATAATACAAATAGTGCTCAATGAAGAGAAAGGAGAGGTAGGAAGCTGAGACTATCCAAGAATGGCAAGACCAGGTAGATACTGGTAGCTCTTGCTGGAGAGATAAATGGAGGAGTGATGTTTTTCGAGCCTTGGAGGACACACCATGGAGGAATGGACTGTGTAGCAGGAACTGAACGTGTCCTTGCAGCATAGAGAAAGCCTTGCAATATCCTGGCTTCTTCTCTCCTTCTGCCCTCAATTTTGCTACTAGTACCTCCCATTGGTCAAGACCAATGGGCAAGTAAGTATGGGGGGAAAAATCCTACCCCAAAGAAAAACGTCATTTGTACAAGAGCCATCCTGTGATCCATAGGACAGGAGACAGTGGAAGGGGGGTTCTTACGGAAACAGACAGAAAAGTAGGTAACAATTGAATCACCGAGTTAACTGGACCACGAGTCAAGACAGGTATGAAAAAAGGAAGGGTCTCTGCAAAGCTCAGGGTAGAGAACTCCAGTTAAAGAAATAGGGAGCACACGAGGCTGAGATGGGTGTGCTGGCCTCCTCACAGCCCAGTCTTGGCACCAGGACAGGTCGTCTTGTTGCACTCTCTTGGGATTCTCTTTAACCAGATTTTCCCTTTCCACTCAAACCTACCCATGCGGTATCTGCACAAGACAGTGAGTGCAAACACTCTGCCCAGCAGACCCCATCTCCATTCTCAAGGGTACACAGTGAGGGTGGATATGGGGCTGTGGGGCAAATATCATGAGATAATCACATGATTCATCATAATAGCTTCCCCCACGTAATGAATATTTACCCTGTGCTGGGAATTGTGCAAGAGCTAATGTGGATGATCTCATGGGTTTCTTACCATAGCCCTGAGAGGAGGGTCTGTTCTCCTCATGTAACAGATGAAAAAACAAGGGTCAGATTAGTGAACTGAATCACTCAAAAGTAAATAGTGCGTGTCAGGGTTTGTATTCCTCTCATTCATTTGGTTTTAAAATATTTAATGAACGCCTACCAAGGTTCAGGCGTCTGAGAATAAAACGATGATCAAAACAATCACAGAACAGATTGTCTCACAGGAATGTGCCAGGAAAGCAGGCATTAAACACATAGCTGCACATTTACCATACATTTATAGAGAGAGCGCCAGTGACTTAGTGGTAAGGAGTTGCACTGTCAACCCAAAGGCACATGGTTCAAATCTACCATCAAACTCATCAGCTGTTTCAAGGAAGAAAGATGGGCACTCCTGTGTGATCTGAAAACTGCCTCTGAAAACTCACTGGAGGGTCAACTATTAGTCAGGTCCAACTCGGTAGTAAATAGCAACAAGAATTAAACATCTTAATAAATACAAGATTGTTGTTGTTGTTGTTATGTGCCGTCGAGTCGTTTGTGACTCATAGCGACCCTATGTACAACAGCCCTAAACCGTGCTCTGTCCTGTGCCAATCGCACTGTCTCCGACACTCCCGTCCCGATTATCCCAGTCACTGAATCAATCCACCTCATAGAGGGTCTTCCCCTCCTGAGCTCTACCCAGCATGATGTCCCTCTCTAAAGACCTGTCTATCCTTACAACATGTCCAAAGTATGTCAGGCGAAGCCCCAGAATCCTTGCCTCCAAGGAGCAGCCTGGTTTAACCCTCTCTAGGATGAATCTGTTTGTTTTCTTGGCAGTCCATGGTGCATTCAGTACTCTTCTCCAGCACCACAGCTCAAAGGCGTCAATTCTCCTTCTATCCTCCCTAGTCATTTTCCAATTCTCTGATGCATAACAAGTGATTGCAAAGACCATGTCCTGTATCAGGCGCACCTTAGTCTTCAGAGAGACACCATTGCTCTTGAGTACTTTAGAGAGGTCCCTAACAGCAGACTTTCCCATCGCAATACATTTTTTTATTTCCTGGCTACTGGTGCCAAGAGTGTTGACTGTGGAACCAAGTGAACTGAAGCTGTGAACAATCTCAATCTCTTCACCATCCATCCTGATGCTACCGATTGGTCCAGTGGTGAGAATTTTTGTCTTCTTGACATTGAGCCTCAGTCCATATTGAAGGCTGCAGTCCTTGACCCTCTGCAGTAAGTGCATGAGGTCCTCCTCAGTTTCAGTGAGCAGGGTTGTGTCATCTGCATAACGCAGATTGTAGATAGATTGTCCACCAATCCTAACGTCACGCTTCTCCTCATAGAGTCCAGCCTCTTGGATAATCTGCTCTGCATACAGGTTGAAAAGGTATGGAGATAGGACACAACCCTGGCATACGCCCTTCCCAATTTTAAACTATGCAGTGTTGCCCTGCTCTGTTCTGACTACTGCCTCTTGATCCAAGTATACATACTCAAATATTTCTCAAGTATAACATTAATACTCTTGATTTCTTTCATTAGTTTATCTTTTTATAGTTATCATTTTTTATTCCTTCCTAGTTTTTTAATTATTGTTATTCCATTCTATTTTATGGGGGTCTGCTTCAAATTATTTTTTTTCTAGACATTTGAGTTGAACACAAGTCATTTACAGTTAAAGCTATAAATTTGCCTTGGAGGGCTGCTTTTGCTATACTCCACATGTTTTGAGGGACAATTCTTCTATTGCTGTTCATTTCTAATGATTGTGTATTTTTCCTAAAACCTTCTTCTTTGGCTAAGTAGTTATTTGGGAGGACATTTTTTTGAACTTCCAAACATATTTTTAAAATTTATTTACTGTTTATTTTTCATTTCAAATGTCAAATTCATTGTCACCGAGTTAGAACCAACTCATAGCTGACATTGGGTTTCTGAGTCTGTAAGACTCATGGGAGGAGATTGCCTGGGTTTCTCCCAAGGAGCTACTTGCTATGGACTACACCATCAGACTCCTTTTTTTTTAGACTCCATTTTTAATTTTGATTCTTCTAATTGCATGTGATCAGAAACAGTATGACATTGACTCTTTGGCATTTATTTGTTGAAAATTCACAATCGTAATGACCCGTGCATACTCAAAGTGATACATAAATATATCCATCAGTTACAAAGTTGTTTATGGACCGTTTCATAAAATCAAGCTTTGTACACATAGTACAATATTTGTACTTTTTCCCCCCTGCATGACCAACTGAAGTGTGTTTAGATCTCTATTCTGTAAGAGAGATGTTTTGTCTGTCTGTCCCCATAAACTCTGCTGCCTTGGAACCTCTTTAGGAATTTGCCATAGAGGGTTGCTACAAGTTGAGATAAACTCAACCACACACAGTCATAATCTCTCTAAATGTATATTTGTCTATTCTCTGAATTTTAGTTTATGTCTAAACTTTTGAGAAAATTTGGTCTTAAAAATTCAATGTAAATCACATTTTCTTTATTCCTTCATTAAATGTATGTTTTCACTTGAATCCTAAAATTGGTATTTCCCCCTTCAAGTCTCTGTAATCTGATATGACCATCACTGATCAGTTTTCCTTGGGTGAGTGTGTGCCAACTATGCCTTTTTCTATTTATACCTATTCTTCCTTACCATAATTCTGGGGGCTGGTGGGTAGGGAGTTGAACTGACATCTCTAAGGACAGCAGTTTGAATCCACCAGCTTCTCTAAGAGAAAGATGGTCACTCTCTTCCCATATGATTTATAGCCTCTGAAACCCCACTGGAGGGTCAGCTATGAGTTAGTTCTGTCTTGACGGCCATGAGTTGTTGAGTTTGCAAGTTTTTAAGACCCCAGTCACTACTCAGTAGGTGTAGGACATTGTCTTTGGGACCTTACTATGCTAATTGGCCAAGGTTCTCCCCGAGACTACGGTGGTTGGCCTTAAGCCAGTGTCTGAGCCCTTCAAGGTGTTTCGTCACGGCTAAGAAGCTTGTGTACTGTTGTCCCTGAATGCTCTTCTACGTACTTGGACATGTTTGCAGCTCATACGAATATGTATGTAGATATATTCTCTGAACACCACAGGCCTCTTATGAATCTTTCCCTTTTCAGACTCCAACCTAGATTTTTCTCTGTGTGGAGAGACATTTGAAGTTACTCAAAAACAACTCCAAGATCAAAACCCTTGGAAAGGACCTTATGGGACTGCATTTTTGAGGTTACTTCCATTTTAAGGTTTAAAAGCAGAACAACAAGGCCATCAGAGGGCTGTTACACAGAAGGGCTTGGAGAATTTGGCTTTTATAACCTTGCAGGGCTGCAAAAAAGCAGAGGCCGCGGGTCCAAGATGGGTGGAAACTTATTTTGCTGCTTTTGAAAATTCACAGCTTTTAAATAGTTCTCAGATCTTGTGACAGACTTGGTTGGCCATTTCAAGGAAGGTCAGGGTGCTGGTCTCTTTCCTGGGTGCGTTTCATACACCTTGTCAGCTAATCACCAAAGCGCACTTTGTCACAGAGAGAAGAGAGCACAGGATGGGTAAGCTCTGAGTCTCGAGACCACAGCAAATGATGGTGCCGGAAAGCAAGCTCAAGGCTGTGAACGGCAGGCACACCTTGCCCTCCTGTTCTTCTCTACCGCACCTTGTAGATACTTACAAACTGAAGGTTTATGGCAACTCCGTGTTGACAAAGTCTGTCAGCACCATTTTGCCAATGGCATGGGCTCACTTCAAGTTTCTGTGTCACATTTTGATAATTCTCACAGTATTTCAAATCTTTTCCATTTTCTTGCACATTTAATAGACTAGACTAAAAGTTACTTACTGCCATTGAGGGTTTCTGACTCACAGCAACCCTATGTCGAGTCTCCAAGCCTGTACATCATAGCGGGAGGAGAAAACCTTTTCCACTCCCGAAGAATCAAACCACAACATATTCAGACTTTTGGTTTGCTGTGCAGTCCACCACAGAGTACCCTAACTTTTACATTGACAGGAAGCAGACAGGCTAAGCTCTGAGTGGCTCCTATGGTCTTTCTAGGTAGTTCAATAAGTTTGTGATTTGCCCATTCCCCAAAACATCAGTTGTACAAATCATATATGAGAGAGAGAAGAATTTCTTTCTCATGAGCCCAAAGCTGTGCATCTGGTCTTTTTGACACTTTGGACAGGAAACCAATACAGCCTTGGGGTCAGGACACACCCTGCATCTTTGAAGTACGTGCCTGGGTCCAAGACCTACTATCTAAATTTTGAAGCTCAGTCCAAAACTGAAATGAGAAGCACTTTGTTTAAAAATGACTAAGACTTTCAAGTGAACTATGAAGCCAAATCACAGCCATTACGTTGATACCAATTCCCAGAGACCCTGTGGGACAGAGAGTGGAATTATCACATAGGGTCCCTGAACCTGTAAACGCAGACTGGCTTCTTTTTCTTCCCAGGATTAGCTGGTGGATTTGAACCACAAACTTTAGAGTTGGCAATCCAGTGCTTAATCTAGGGCTCCAAGTCACCAGCAGCAGAATACAAGCTCCCTGTCCCAGGCACATCACAGGGCTGGCTGAGGGTGTGAACATCAATCAACCTCCATGGTGACCTTTGGGGTAACCCCTCAAGGCTCACACACCCAGTGGGTGCGTCTAAGCAGTTCTGTAGCCACTGGGTGTGTTGAGGACTAGTTAGTGCACTGAGTCATTTTGTAAGACTTTGAGGACTGCTCAGAGCATTCTATAAAATATGAGTTTCCGTAAATGTTTAATTTTCCCTTTTACTCTTCTGTTTGTGGATTTACACCACTGAAATTGGAGACCCTGAGGGATCTATTTAGAGCTTCAGGCCAGTTTCACAGTGGACAGCTGGCCCAGCCCATCCAGCGAGGGGGGCGAGAGGAGGAGGACTGAAACGAACCGCTGGTCATAACGCAGCTATCCTCCTGGGAAAGAAGTTCCTGGGGGCTCAGCTGTGTGCGGTTTCTGCTTCTGGGGTTTTGTTCTGAAACCCGAAAAGGAATAAATAGCATCTCTCAAAAAAACAGGCCTGCTGTTTTGGTCTGTGTGATCTGGGTCTGCAGGCTAGGCAGGGCGTGCCTGCCCACCCACCCTCTGTGGTGCCCATCTGGGTGCAGTAAGTACAGGCTATCCACTGCCCTGCAGCCCTGGCAGGACTGTAAAACCACCCAATACAGCTTCCCAGAGGGAGCTTGACTTGAGGGGCACAGCAAGAAAGCAACAGCGCCAAGCTCAGCTTCTACTCACAAGAGGAAGCTGGGCTCCTATACTTAGCATAGCCTGAGAGTCGATGATGATGCACACCCACGAAACGCCTTTACAGAAGTCGCTAGTGTTTGACCAGACAATGGAGCAATCCCTGAATTTCCCTCCCCGTTAGAGGACTCAAGGGACAATATCTAAATTACAGCCTCTCCTTAGAGCGCCCAGGGGGCAATCTCTAAATTCCTTTCCCATTACTCAAGAGGCAATCTCTAAATTATATTATTATCTAAATATAA
>NW_006399756.1:7424282-7444565 GCF_000299155.1 Elephantulus edwardii | reverse complement strand
TATATTATATTATATTATATCATATCATATTTATTGTATTGTATATTTGAGCACCAAGGAGCTCTGGAGGCCTAGTGATAAGAAGTTGTGCAGCAACATGGCTTGAATCCACTAGATGGACAGTCTTCTCCCGTGTGATTTACAGCCTCTGAAAACTTGCTGGAGGGTCAGCTATGGGTAGGTTCTGACTGGCACATACTAACAACCATTAGAGCAGCCACGGATAACCTTGTGGTGGTGGCTGCCTCGTGCGCCGCAGGATGTCAAGTGGTATCCCTGCTCTCAGATATGCCCCTGGATGGCACAGTGGCTTGTTCTCTGCTACCTACTTAGATGGTGGTGGTTGAAAACCAAACGGTGATGCCAAGGAAGAAAGGCCTGGTGATCTGCCTGAAAGACTGCAGTGCATAGAACCCAGCAGAGCAGTTTGAAATACTGTGTCATGTGGCGTCACCGTGGCTTGGACATACTTCATTGTCAAGCGGTCCGACTCCATTTCCCCCAGTTGTAACAACTAAAAATATCTCCAACCGACAACACTGAGTGGATTCCACCTCCAGGCCCCCCTGCAGGTCAGTGGCACTGAACCCCTCTTTCTCTCTCCCAGGTTCCCAAGGCCAAAAGCCTCCGTGCAAGCAGATGGCTTCATCTTTCTCCCAAGTTGCAGCTGGTGGGTTCAAACTGCCAATCTTTTGTCTAGTGACTCAGCCCACACAGCCATCCTCTCCGGCAGGGGGCACGTGTCCCCTGAGGGATGCCCACCCTGGTTCAGAACCACCGCCCTAAGAGAAGAGTATTGGCCTGTAGGTCCATTTGCAGAGTTTCAGTGTGTTTTTCATCCAGGCTCAAAATAACTCATTCATTCCCAGTTGTGGTAAAAACACGTATGCCATAATATTTGCTAATTCAACTTTTTTTTTGCATTTATAATTCAGTGACACTGATTTTACTGAGCAGAACTGACCTTTTCTAAGAACACTCAGACTCGGGCACCCTTTGAGGCTGCTTGTCCTACAGGGCTGCGGTGCGTGGCTGAAACGCCACGGTTTGTTCTGTATCATAGGCAGGTGCTCGGCACTTTCCGAGCGAGCAACGGCCCCCTTCCCCTGCCTCTGATCAATCATACAAGCTGGGCTGTGGGTGCAGTGGGGTGCCTGCTCTGCGTTTCATGTAAGCAGCACCCTACACCACCTGTCCTTCTGTGAGCAACACATCTCACCAGCATGAGGTTTCCAAGGTTCCTCTAAGTTGTGGCATGTAATGGACCATCTTCTTACAGCCAATAGATCCCTCTGTTTTTTCATATGACATCTGTTACTATATCTGGAAACTAGAAGTCTGTGTAACTCACTGTGGAAAACTTTTCTCAAAAGCAGTTGCAGTTTACAGTTTAAGAAATTGAGTTTCAGAAACAGGGTGGGGTCTACCCACAAAAGTCGAGTAAGTGCTTGTAACCTGAAACTCAAATCCGGAGCCCCTAAGCCAAGACCCTATGTGATTCTGTTTCTTCAGTGAACATGAATCTTTCTGAAGGTCCCCAAGGCAGCACAGCATAGAGCCCTCAGGAGGACCCTGGTACAGATCAGAGATCGGAACTGACCCATAGCTGACCCTCCAGCAAGTTTCCAGAGGCAGTAAATGGCCCAGGAGAAGACTGCCCATCCTTCTTCCAAAGAGCAGCTAGTAGATTTGAACCACATGTCTTTGGGTTGGCAGTGCAATTCCTTACCAATAAGCCAATAGAACCCCCTAATGGTTTGATAGTTTCAATGAATTCTAGAACCAAGATTGAATTGTTTATTGAAAGCTTTTTCTTTTTCTAATTACCTCCTTGGTGGCAGCAGCCAGGAAATCAAAAGACGATTTGCACTGGAAGAGTCTGCTGTCAGGGACCTCTCCAAAGTACTGAAGAGCAATGATGTCAGTCTGGAGACTAACGTGCACCTGCTCCAGGCCATAGTTTTTGCATTTACTTGCTATGCATCAGAAAGCTGGAAAACGACTAGGGATAATACAAAGAGAATTGATGCCTTTGAGCTGTGGTGCTGGAGAAGAGTATTGAATGTACCATGGACTGCCAAGAAAACAAATAGATTTGTCCTGGAGAGGGTTAAACCAGGCTGCTCCTTGGAGGCAAGGATTCTGGGGCTTCGCCTGACATACTGTGGACATGTTGTAAGGAGAGACAGGTCTTTGGAGAGGGACATCATACTGGGCAGAGTGGAGGGACAGCGCAGGAGGGGAAAACCCTCTATGAGGTGGATTGATTCAGTGACTGGGGTAATTGGGATGGGTGTGTCGGAGGCAATGAGATTGGCACAGGATAGAGCAGGGTTTAGGGCTGTTGTACATAGGGTCGCTATGAGTCGCAAACAACTTGACGGCACATAACAACAACAACAACAACAACTATGAACTGCCAGGAAAACAAACAGGTTCATCCTAGAGAGGGTGAGACTAGGCTTTTCCTTGTAAGCAAGGATTCTGAAGCTTCGTCTGACATATTTTGGGCATATTACAAGGAGGGACCAGTCCTTGGAGAGGACATCATACTTGGAAGGTGGCGGGACAGCACAAGAGAGGAAGACCCTTGTTGAGATGGACCAATTCAGAGATTGGGGTGATGGGGTGGGTGTGTCAGAGATGAGGTTGGCGCAGGATAGAACAGAGTTCAGAGCTGTTGTACATGAGTCACAAGCGACTCAACGACACCTAACAACAACAACAATTATTATGTGTCATTCAGTCATAACAGACCTGTCACTGACCCTCAGGGGTTTCAGAGGTTATCAGTTGCATGAGAGGGGATTGTCTATCTTTTCCCCAAGACGCAGTTGGTGGATCTGAACTCTGTGCCTTTGGGTTGCAACTCTTTAACCTTCAGTAAAATAAGTGTGAGATTTACCGATAAATAAACATGGGTTTCCTTGTGCTGGCTTTTGTTAGGTGCTGTCAAATTCACAATGGCTGATAGCAACCCTGTGAACACAGATCAAAATCCGTCCCACCTTCACCCCTTCACCGTCTCGGCCACACTCAAGTTCATTGCTGCAGTCACTGTGTCATTCCTTCTTGTTGAGGTCCTTTGTCTCTTTTGATGGCCCTCTAGTTTCCCTAGCACGACGTCTTCTTCCAAGGACACCTCCTGATGAAGTATGTGAGTTAAAGTTTCATCATCACTTCTTCTAAGCAGCACCTGCTTGTACTTTTTTCCAAGACAGATTTGTTTGTTCTTTTGGCAGGCCATGAGATATTCAACATTCTTTGCCAACACCACAATTCAAAGGCATCAATTCTTCTTGGACCTTCCTTATTCACTATCCAACTTTCATATGCCTAGAAAGAAACTGTACTTGCTTGTGCTGACTTACATAGCTATCGTGAACAATTTCACAGGAGAATGGGTTTGTGGTATTGGGGGAATTCATAAAGAAAGAAGGCAAAGGTGCTGGCACAACTTGAAGACATAATCAATATCGATCAATCGTACATCCCTGATTTGGAAAATCTACATGAACTGGTTTGTTCCGGATTAGTAAACAGGTCCAGGTAAGCCTGTGCATATCTATCTGGTTGGGTAACCTGCCTCTATTACAGAGAAACGAGAGTGAGTTATGGGAGACGTGCCCATGAGGAAAGGTCTGGAATCTTTGAAGAGCAGTTTTCTGAGCTGCCTGGGATATTGATTCCCTTGTCCAACCCCATTTCTCTCCTCATCTCTCTGTGGGGACATCCCAGCCCTGTGGAACCAGAAGTATACACCTGTCATTTTGTATTTCAGCAGAGAGGAGTATCCCATGAGTCTTCAACGATGAGAAAGCGTTACCTCAAATCCCAGAAGCAGAAAGCTCATTAATTTACCCAATCCGAAAAAAAAAATTTACCCAATCGGGCCTCCCTTGCTCCATACTCGCTTTTGGAAATGGTCATGTGTGTATGAGCCCACCCCCACCCGATCCTAGACTGTGCTTCTCAAACACAGCAGGCTTTTCTGAACCCACCTTGGAAATGAAGTACCAGGAAAAGCCGGCATCTAATTCATTTCACATGCTAAATTATTACAATCGAAAGGCAAAATCTCTACTGTGCAGCTTTAAAAACATCTGTGTTTTTCTTTTGACTTTTGGGGATAATTATCCGGGCTCATATTGTGATTGCTAATTACTAAGCTAGACTAACCTGCTGAAGGGGCTTGGAGGGGAGGGCTGGTGGGGGGACTGAGGGGGGAGCATCTTTCCAAAGCCTTCTTCCTTCAGAGCATTTCATCATCTGAAAACGGAAACAAAGTAGAACAGCCCGAGCGTGGTCTGCACCCCCGTCACCCTGCACGTGGACCTGATATGATGGACCTTCACTAACCCCACACCCCACTGACCTCCAGAAATTGAGTCATGGCAGTGGATGGGGGATGAGGTGGACATTTAATTCAACCAAACCACTAGGAGTGCGTTTTATGTTCACGAACCAATAACTGATGCCACTAAGAATATTTACCACGTGTGTTATTAACTACCAAAGGCATCTCACTGTGTAGATCATAACAAAGTATAGCTAACCTAGAGAAAAATATGAATCCCAGAGCATTTCTTTGTGCTCATGGGAAGTCTATACACAGATTAAGAAACAACTGTCTGAACAAACAAGAAAACTGTGCATGGTTTAAAATCAGGAAAAGCGTGTGTCAAAGCTATATCCTTTCTCCATGTCTATTCCATCTGTTTGCTGGGAAAATTGTCTGAGAAGCTGGAGCACATGGGAAAAGAACGTGGCATTAGGATTGGAGGAAAATTCATTAACAAACTAATTTTTTCATTAAGATGAAACACCTTACATGTAGAATGTGAAGACTTGAAGCATGTTCAAAAGAAAATAAAACACTACAGCCTGCAATATGGATTAAATCATTAAGAAAACAAAATCACATTATGATTATCACAGGAATCCAGAATTAAGATTGCATAGTGGCGTGCACTGGGGACGGGGGGGGGCGATGGGGGGGTGGAATTGTATACCAATGAAGTAGTCTATCTTTTGCTTTTCAAAGAGAGGAGTGAATTGGGGGTGGGGAGTAAAGAAAAAAGTGCAACAACGAATGAATGAAAATCCAAAATCTCTGTAAATGTTCATTAAAATTAATAAAATAAAAAAGAAAAGAAAATCCTCAGTCCTGGACTGATAGGCAATAATGATTTCTTTACTTGGATCCACAATCAACATCTACAGTAGCAGAAGTTAAAGAAAAATCAGATCATGTGTTGCCCTGGGGAAATCTGCTATCAAAGAAAACTAATAAAGAGCAAGGATGTCATTTTAAAAACTGAGGTGCACCTGATGTAGGCCATAGTGTTTTCATTTGCTTCCTCTATGTCTGAAAATTTGACAGTGAATAAAGATGAGTTACTTTACGATAGTCAGCTGTCAGGGATTCTCCTGAGTGCTACAGAGGTCAGTCTAGACACTAAGGTGCCTGATTCAGGCCACTGTTTTCTCAATTGCCTGCCATGCATGCATCTAAGACCTGAACAATGACTAAGGAGTACAATCTATCCTGTTGAGTGTTGTCTTCCTCTCTTGTGCTCACCCTCTGCTTTTCCAAGCTTGATGTCCTCCAGGGATTGGCTCCTCCTGGTAAGATAATATGCCTAAAAGAAATAGAATGCTATCAGTGATAGGCTAATATCCATATGGATACAAGAAGAAACACCACAGTTAATACAGCTATCATTCAGATTCATGAACCAACTGCAAAGATGAAGAAATAGAGGGTTTCTATAAACGTCTGCAGTCTGAAATTGATCAAATCGGCAAGACAGTGGCAATATCACTTAAAAGGTAAATACTAAGTAAGTCAGCTTGAACTGGAGCCAAGACTTATTTTTCCTTCTAAAAACTGAGGGAACCCTGAGGGCCTAGCCTGCAGGAGTTGAGTGGCTAATGGAAAGGCCATCTGTGCCCTCTGATGCTTCAGGTCCTCCCGTAGCTCCAGGGAGGAAGATGGACAATCTCTTCCTGCGTAATTTATAGCCTCAGGACCCCAATGGAGGGTCAGTTATGAGTCTATTCAGTCAATAAGCTGTTAACAATGTGAGATTTAAACACAATAGGGAGATTCATTCATTCATTCATTGACAGGTTAAGTGTTTTTGAGTCTCCAGCAGAAGACAGTTATTGGAATACAAAGGTGATGAGATAACCCCATCTTTTCTAGCACAAGGACTCCAGGGCTGAGTGAGGGGAGGATATTCTAGGGGGTCAGGAGTGGGCTCCTTCAGAAGGTGGAGTTCTTTCTCAGCAGACACTTGGGGGCCGAGGATGAATTGACTTTTCATTTTCAGATTATTTCAATCTGAGGGAGGGAGGAGAAAGTTCCAGAAAGAAAGAACAGCACAAGCAAAGAGCTTGGGATGACAGTCAAGGCTGGCTGTCTACAGACAGGGCAAGGAAGAACTCAAAAGAGAATTCACTAATGTCTCAGAGTCAGATGAAAATGAAAGGCTAGTGAGGAGAACTAGGAGCCGAGGGCAGGCAGCTTCAAACCGGGATGGACAGCTGGCCACAGCCAGCAAACAGGGGCTTTCCCAGAGGAAAGCTCAAATGGGAATTTGGGGGAAACACTGCTGAGTCATTTGTGCTTCCCCAAGAAATCCTTATAAACATCCTTTCCAACCCTTTTGTAACCTAATCTGTGTTCTGTTTGTTTTCAACGGGCCAGTGTGCAGATATGGGGCCAAAGGCCCAGGACGCACTGGAATTGCATGTGCCCTTTCTCGTTTAATCAGCTCAGCTGTCGTAGCTCTTACTGAAGTAGTCCCTGACTCAAGGCGACCCTACATATAATGGAACAAAAGACTGCCTAGTCCTGGGACACCCCCTGATCAGTGGGGGATTTTACTGTCCAATCCATCCAGAGTTTTCATTGGCTGACTCTTGGAAGCACATGGCTGGGCTTTTTCCCCCAGACCATTCACTGCAGAAGCTCTGCTGAAACTTTTTCACCATCATTGTCATTGTCAAGTGCCATTAAGTTGAATCGACTCAGAGCTGACCCTCTAATGGGTTTTTCAGAGGCTGTAAATCATGCATGAGGAGAATGTCCCTCGTTCTCCCTTGGAGCAGTTCGTGATCCAAGCCCATGCTTTTGGGTTGCCAGCAGGCCACCAGGGCCCCCTTCCCAGCATCAAAGCAACATGCACGCTCTATTCAGAGAAGAGGAGTGGCTATCTATCAGGCCCTTGCAGGAGTTGAACCGGGGCCTCCTACATGGAAGGCATGAACTCTGTCAGTGAACTACCACTAGCCACAAATCCTCACGAATCCTGTAAATTTTATCCATCCAGCCTCACAGTCACCAGGCATAGAGACTCAGACTGGTAAATCAGTTAACATTACCGAGCTGGTGAATGAGACCACCACCCTCCTGGAGCCCAGCAGGCAAGGCCACCGAGTCCGAATTCCTGGGGTTGAGGCCAGCAGAGTACATGGACCTGGTTGATGAGGGCAGACCTCAGTGAACAAGACCCCTTCTACGCTTCTATAGAAATGGCGTCACTTCTAAGTTAGAACGAAGAACATGATGGCGTGTGGTGTGGGGGCAGCAGTCCAGGCTCAACTGCGACCAAGAAAGAATGAGGACAGACAGACGAGGAGAGGCCCCCATCTTGGTCCTGCCTGGGAAATGTGAGCTTTGGCAGAGAGGACTTATCTGAAGCCTGGCCGTGAAGACTTCCTGGCCCCTTGATCCCAGAGTTCCTTCTCCTGATTTACGTTCATGGAATCAGGTGCTGAGTTGGCCGCTACTTTGTGGAGCAGATTGGAACTCCTCTCTTCTGGTTTAGTCGCAGGCCAGGGGGACCAGATGCCGACAGTGCTCAGTCCTTGCTTCCTGGCTGTAGTCTGGACTTCAGGGGCCTGCATGACTTTGGCCTGTCTAGAACCACCCTTACCTTCTGAGAAAGGTAGCAGAGTTTTGAGGGCACGGCCGTCCCCTCATAGATTCTGTTTTGTGGAATGCACAGTCCCCACAGAGTCAGTCCTCAGAGCAGCCTGGACAGAAGGTGGTCATGGGACACGGTGCACTTGACCTTCAAGCGTAAGCAGAGGCCCACAGCTGCTTCTTTCCTCTCGCTCTCATTTTTCACCTTTAGGTCCTACACTGAAGTCATTGCACCAAAGGGGCGAGTTACCCCGACCCGCAGAGCTGAGGGCAGGATGCAGACGGCTGAGAGGGAGGCAGGCCGGGTGATGCCTTGTTTCCACAGCAGATGGTACACACTGGAAGTCCAGCTCTCCTCGCTGATCCGGCTTCCTCAGCCCTGGTCCCGTCCCCTTTGGCCCAATTTCTTGCCATAAACTTTGATTTTCAGAGCAGAGCCTTTTCACTTTGCAGGAAGCTCACTTGTTTCCTGCTGGATTTTTGACGCAGGTTAAAAACCAAACCTCCAAGTCAGCAGTCTGCGGATCTTGACAGCTGGAATAGACGTGTGGTCAACAATTTTATTTCTGTATGAGAAGAAAAACCGAACCTGGATTTAGATCCCTCTGTCCCAGGTGTCTGCTGTGGGGCTGACTCGCAGACACTCAGGAGGCTCACCCCATCGCTCCAAGCAGGGCCAGCGGGTGGCTGTGCTCTGAGCCCACTGAGTCACAGGGTGCAGCCCCCAGGGAACACCCACCACACCTGCTCTATCAGAAGTGAGCAGCTAATTTCACAGTGGAGGAAACTGAGGCGAGCAGGAATGTGACGCCTCTCGGGCGGGACACCAGGCTGTCCTGTCTGGATGTGACTCCAGGGAATGGGCCTCCAGTACAGGGTTTCTGGTGATCTCTGCTCCGGGAGACCGCACCCTCCCCTTCCCGTCTAACCCTGCATGAGGTCTTGGTGAAGAAAGAGGCTCAATGGGCCCTACTTTGAAGGGGTGGTGACAATGAAGCACCAGAGTGGGGCGACTCAGATCTCAGCAAAAAGGTGACCTTTGACATTTGCTGGTCCCTTCCTATGCCCTGTCTACCCTGATGGATGTCCAAGCACCGTGCCTGTGTAGAGCCACCCCGGCCAGCTCATCAGTCTCACCATGCCAGTGGCCACCTCCTCGATCCTGCTGGTGTATGTAGTTCTGCCAAGGCCGGGGCCACTCAGCTAACCCCGTCTGGGGGTCCATCTCCTGGGCTCTGATGATTGATGCACTTTGCAGACACCCTTTCCTCCCCCCTGGGTTGGTGATGCTGTGCCCAGCTCTCCCCTCCGGCTCCCGTGTAGCACCGTGTGCCCCCAGTGTATAGGATATGAACATGAACTTGAGCCTGCTCTGATTTTAGAAGCAGCCTTCACAACGAGGCAGTGTCGTGAAAGGTCTGTATTTTCTTGGACTGAAAAGAGAGTAGAGCTCAGCATTTGAAAAAAAAATGGCATCTCAATTGAGGAATTTGACACAACATAGACCTTTGGGACATTATGCTGAGCGAAATTAATCAGCAAAGGGCAAATATTGCGTGGGACCACTGTTATAAGAAGTCAAGAAGATATTTTCATGCAGATGAAAACAATCTTGGATGGTTACCAGGGAAGAAAACGGGAGCTAGGAGAAATCACAAGCTAGGTGGTAGACATCGGAGGGTGGCTATGGGTCGTAGGCAACTCGATGGCACCCAGCAACATGAACAATGACAGATGGTAGACGGGCGTTAGCTTCAGGGAAGACAATACAGCACAGGAGACCATGGCAAAGGCAGACAGTGAGGGGAGGCAAGTGTGAGCGACACCAGGAATAAATACAAGTACCACGCTGCATCAGAGGTAGTGCTGCGGCAGGAATCTATGAGCAGATGGACAGAGAGCTCTGGTGACCAAGTGGCAAGAAGCTGCGCTGCAATCCTGAAGGTACACAGTTTGAGGCCACCAGAGGCTCCATAGGAGAAGGATGGGCTCTCTCCTCCTCCCCGATTAAATGCCTTTGCGAATCCTCTGGAGGGTCAGCTCTGGTCAGCTCTGACTCTATGGTACACAGCAACAACAACGTACAGGGAGACGACTGAACAAACATGCAGAAATACAACCCTGTGCATATGTAAGTTTGGCGATGGGTATTTCTACACACTTCTATAAACTGCAAATATATTCACATATGTAGTAGATAACACACAAGACGTTTAGTCCAGAAACTGTCTTAGTCATAAGCAAACACTTTGTGGGACTGAATCACGGGCTTTGAGGGCTCAGCACCCTAGTTCATGAGTCATCTTGGAATGCCACAGTCTGGAAAGACAGTGTTCCAGATCCTTCTTTTGTGAGCAGTTTGGACACTCTCACTGTACCGCTTTCTGCCAATCCTAACGTCCTGATGCCTTAACACAAGTCATTAAGTGTTCTCTTGCCTGTTCTCAAACCTGTTCTGCAGATAGCAAGCATTTCTAGCCAGAGGAGAAGTTTACAGTCATCCCTAATAAGGTGAGTTACTAGAAAGCTTAGTGTAACCACAAGACAGACAACTTCTCACTGCTTGCTGCCACTTCCCTTCACATACCCACCAGCAGGAGGGTGGATTGAAAATCGTGATGTTGGTGACAACAGCAATACTCAGGAAGAGGGGAGACATTTCTTCCCACGTGACCTGCTGTTGTCGTTGTTGCTAAGAGCTGCTGAGTTGGCCCTGACTCACAGCGGCCCTATGCACACTGGAACAAAGCAGTGTTCCTGTGTCTCCCTCAATGTTCCTCGTAATTGGATTGTTACAGCAGGGTTTTCACGGGCTTATCTTTGGAAATAGAGGCAAAATGTTCCCAAAGAGGAAAGAACTTCCAAGGAGTCTTATCTCTCTATTATCAGCACTGCCATGGAAAGGGCCTGGTTTTACGTAATGACAGCTGGTGGCCTAGTGCAAAGAGAGCTGTGCTGCCAGTCCAGAGGTGGACAGTTTGAATCCAGCAGCTGCTCTGAGGGAGAAAGATAGGCCGTTCTCTCCCATGCAATTTACAGCCTCTGAAAATCCACTGGGGGGGTCAGCTTGAGTCAGTTCCAATTTGACAGCAACGAAAGACCCAAAACTACACCTTTCAGCATCTGTTTTTTCAAAATTGCACACAGATCATTCTTCAACAGAGCCTGATCCTAAGGCAAAATAGTCTTTAATAATTAGCAAGGCTATTATTAACCTTAAAGAAGACTTTCAAGAGACCAACAGGCCTAAGGTTCAAAGGAGGATCTCTGAGCAGTGGCCTGGAACAGTCACCCCGATGCTATGTGCCCCAGAAATGTGGATTCCAGGAGAGGTAAAAACGTCCTTGTTTGTTGGACGCTTCCTGAATGCTGTCCTCTTCTGTGCCCCACAGTACGCCTGTCAGCGGGTAACTTCCTGGCATCAGGGCCGTACGCACCTCACAGAATTCCGACAGCGTCTGCCATCAGTCACGGTGGTGACTCTGCTGGGAACTTTGCTGTCAGCATGGCCATAGCTCTGGTTCTCCTGGTTCCGTTCTGGCTGCTGCACAGACCAGCTAAGGCTCTGTGCCCAGGGGACCCCAGCTATTTGCTCCTGACAGGAGACGTTGCCTCCAGACTCTGTTCCCCAGTCCTGGATTTCTTACAGGACACAGAAACTGTCCTTTAAAATGTCTCCTCCAGACTCCACCCCTGCACAAGGCATGGAGCTGACCCAGCCTTCTGGGGGCCAAGATCATCCAAGGTCCTCCCACTCCAAGAAGCTTGTGTGTTGACCTGGGCGTCAAGCACCTTAACTCTCCCTGATTCACCTCTTTTTGAAAAACAGCTCTGCACCCCTTAACCTTCTAAAAACCTCCTCTGGACACTTGATAAAGACACTTGAGTGTGGCTGGTGATATTCAAGCCAGCAAATTCCTAGCAAGCAAAGATGTCCTTCCTAGAAAAGCACTGACCTTAGCTCCATTGAGTGGGACTTCTCAGACGGGGACCCCTGTTGGGGACACATTATGGAAATGAAGCCCACCTTAGCCAAGCCATGAGGTAACTCAAAAGTCCTGAAAACTCTCCTTTTTTCCAGGAAAAAAAGGTAATTGGGCAAGTTTTGATTACTCATGGAATTCTAAAACCGTCTTGTGGCTTTCCCCCCTTCCTTTTAATCTATAAGCAAACGAGCACTGCTTGCACCTGGCAGCAGGGTGGGGCGAGGCCCAGAATTGC
The DNA here is from genome assembly GCF_000299155.1 of Elephantulus edwardii. Classification (NCBI taxonomy): domain Eukaryota; kingdom Metazoa; phylum Chordata; class Mammalia; order Macroscelidea; family Macroscelididae; genus Elephantulus; species Elephantulus edwardii. Next base: position 7,432,411 of record NW_006399756.1, on the reverse strand, counting down.
ACGTGGAAGGCAGACCAGGCTGCCAAGGCGCAGAATTAGGATTCTGATGATGTTCGCCAGCCTATTCCAAAACTCGGTCTGCAAAGAGTTGACCTTGAGTTGCTTTCAGGAATAAGGAGGCATCCAAACAGTGCCCAGCAGTGAAGAAGCTCACTTCTCATCAGAATGGGAGAAAACCCACTGCCTTTGAATCAATTCAGACTCCTGGTTTCCAAGACTGTGAATCTTTACAGGAGACTGGTCACCTTTTTCCTCAGAGCAGCTGTTGGATTTGAACCTACGATCTTTCAGTTAGCAGGACATACAATGCACTGCATTACCAGAGCTACTAGTGAATGGGATGAAAAGAGTAAAAGATTTACATGCAAAGACCTCAACGTTTACCTCGTTTTCTTCAGGTGCATCCTGTCACATGAAGAACCTGAGTGATGCGAACCTCGGTACCTGAGTGGATGTTGGAGCTGCTGCCGTAGCCAGAGGCAGCTGGGGGAAAGGCCTGGGTGTCTACTTTTAATACCCTGTGTAGCCCAGTTCTGTTCTGATACATGTGGGGCCCAGGAGTTGACGCAAACTCAAGAACAGCTGGGGCAGATTACCTGAAAGCAGGGGAAGCCTGAGTTTACTCGAACTTTCTTACTAATCTCTATTGAATGGTTTCACCTGGGCTTCACCACGTCTTTGAAGTGGCAACCACTTTTAACTCCCTGCCTGGCTGCCCCTTCCTTGTTACAAACTGTGACTTTGAAGAGGCTTTTATTCTTAGGATGGTGCTGTGGGGTTAGGGGGAGAGAGAAGCCCTCCATATCTACAGATTAGCAAGTAAGCACTAGTATGTCTGTTTTTACCATGGTTGTTGGGTAATCCATCCCAGGCTCCTGGGACCTATATCCTTGTCCAAGAGGATTTCCAGAGCCTTTTCCATCTGTGAAGAACAGCTAACCATTCTTCTCCTTGCTGCAAGGTGAGAGCAGCTGTCAGTCCCTTACACCTGAGTGTGAATTAGCTCAAAGCACCACTCTCCAGAAAGACCTGATTTTAGAAAAGAATAGAGATAGTTAAATATTCTTTGAGCAATTATAGGCTGTCCCTAGGTGCCAACATCCAACGTGAAAACAATTTTTACTTACTCTTAATGTTATGTAAATTCGTCATCACTTTAAAGCGATGGGATCACCCTACTCCCACCTGAGTCCTGGCCCCACAACAAATTCTTCATCACCATCACCTTTACTTGGTGCACTGGAAACCTCAGTCATGGCAAAGGCTCTGAGCATTTTCTCAAATTAAAGTAAGCTTATGATGTTTAGAATTGTGTGTCAACTCGGCTACTCCTGGTTCTCTGGTTCAACGTCATGATGTGGTCATTCTCTACAAGATCTAGTACAAGGGGTCGTGTTCATGATGAGATCTGCTATGAGCAGCTAGTCTGTTTAAAGAGCGTTTCTTCAGGGATGTAGCCGGCCTAGAGAATATACAGATGTCCAGTGACTAAGTTGTGCCTGATCCAGACCATGGCCTTTGCAATTATTTGTTATGCATCAGACATCTGGACAATGACTAAGGATGACAGAAGACAGATTGATGCCTTTGAGTTGTGGTGCTGGAGAAGAATGTTGAATATACCGTGGACCAGGAAGAAAACAATAGGTCTGTCTTGGGATGAAACCAAGTTTCTCTATGGGCAGCCAAATTTCATACTAAATATTTGTAATAAACAGATATGGCACTCTGGTAGTACAATCTCTGGGAAATTGCACTGTTACCCCAAAATCCATGCTTCCCTGGTGCTCCAATCCACCAGCACACAGGGAGAAAAAATAGACAATTTTCATGTATATATATGTAAATCATTGGGTTTGCGTTCCTAGGTATCTCAGCCCAAGACAAATGCTAACTGTATACATCTATTCTGACATTTGAACTTGGAGAAACCATGAAAGTTCAGGACTTTTGTTCAGACAACAACATTCTGCCATAGGTACAAAGCCAAGTTAAAGATACTCTTGGAAATGGATCTATTTTGTTCAAAACGCAGACTGCGTGTGCACTGTGTCTGTCTGCTTCCCTTGGCACACTACAGATACAGCAGTGGAGCTTGCAGCAAGAACTTGGACAGCAGCAATCACCATGGCAGAGTGGATGCAGCTAGGAAGCACTGGAGACTGGATTTGAACTCAAGTCCTTCTTTGCTGCAAAACCTCTCTTCTTTCCTCTGTCCGATGCTGCCTTGCCAGGAGCAGGGCTTTGAACCAGTTCAAAACGGTTCCATAACTATCGCTGTAAACAAAGGCTGTATGTGCTACATAGCAACCGTGTCTGTTGCCTGGCAACCACATCTGTTGCCGGCAGGATTTGGGTCTCAGTAGGAAACAGTGCCTCACTCAGAGATGGCGACCGAGCATGATGCTCTGAATATGCACTGCTCTTCGCTCCTGCCCCAGTCCTTCCTCCTGAAAGTATCAGGAGCCTGATGTGGAGGATGGATTATTAGCTGGACGCTGGAGCAACAACATACATTCAAAGTGAGGTGGCTGGTGGCCATCTTTGACTGAGCACAGCTCAGTTACCAACTTGGCCCACAGACACCAGATTTGGTTGCTATACAATGTGTATGCTGTCCTTGTATACTGTGGCAGTTACTGAACCGCTGTGAACCAGTCCAAAGCCCTGACCAGAAGAGAGCAAGAGGGGGCATTACAACAAAGGCATCAATGGTGAAATGTTACAGAATGTGGCACTGGGCATAAAAACAGGCTAGAAGGGAGGTGGGTCAATGTTGGACTCCTCAGATCCTCTCAGGTAGGTTCAAATGTCCTTGAGAAACATCCTTACCCTGCTGGGCCCTAGGACCTTGCAGGCACCTAACCACAACATCAACCCCAGAGGAAAGGATAGCTTTTGTAGAGGAAGAAGGAGTAAGAATGAACAAACAACTCCCCAGTTTACAGAGCAGGCCCCTGCCCCACACCCACTGCCCACTGAATTTCCACAAGGACATGCAAGGTGGTTCATGATGCCTGCTTTATGGACGAGGAAGCTCAAGTGCACAAAGGCAACGACTGTTCAATCAGAAAGACTTCACAAGCTTCACCTGCTATCACACACGCAGAGTCAGGATTTAATTTTTTTACTAAAACTGTCTCTAGGACCTCTTCAACTTCATCTGATGATTTATGCTTCTAAAAGCATATTCTAATGTTTACAAGACTGGCTGGTTTGAACTCCCAAGGATACAGCACCAGACATATTTTAAATAAAAAATAAAAACCAACCTGGATTTTCATAATGTCTTAGGAGGAGGTAGGGGAGAGCAGCTTACATTTTAAAGGTTTGTTGTGGTTTTACTTTTTCTTTTTCCCCCCCTTCCTGCAGCCAAGTGTAAAAAGTTGAAGGCATCTGTTAACATATTGATTGCTTTGAGCACTATTTTAAATTAGCTTTCCGTTCCCCTCCATATGCTTTTCCATTAAATTTAAATAAATTAAAGTTCACTTCTCTGGAAGAGACACGGCGGTCTTCTCAGGAGTCGGGATGAGTTTATCAGCCAGGTCGACACTGTGGGAAATTCACGGGCACCAAGTACTGTCTAGACACTCTCGCCCCTTGCTCTCGCTAGAAGCACTTTGTAGGACAGAGATGCGTGTGCCCTTGGGAGCAGGTCTGGCTGCTGACTTCACGTGCTGAATGTCAATGAACGTCTGGCAGGTCCTGCTGGTGACCAGGTGAGAGCATGTGACCACAGAGGACTGCCCCGGCTCCCCCATCTCCACCATCACCAAGATTCACTGGGGCTCAGGTTAGACACCTGTATTGCTACCTCCAGGCCCAGCAGTCAAACCACCAGCCCCAAGACTAAGTACAATCAGATTATTAGAACAGTTGTCATTCACTCCATAAAACAATCAATCACCTCAGATCAAAAAGGCACCATCTGCTCAGAGATAAAGCTCAAGACAGGAAGACAAAGGAAAGGAGGATTGATGGACATGGGAGTCACAGGGAGGAAAGGGGTAGAATGTAGTTGCATCATAGGTATTGTTATTATTAGGGGATTCTGGTGGCTTAGTGATAAGTCGTTGTACTCCTCACCCAGAGGTATGTGGTTCAAATCCACCAGCTGCTCCATAGGAGAAGAATGGGCAATCTCTTCCCTTGTGACTTACTGTGTCTGAAAACTCACTGGAGGTTCAGCTGTGGCTCAGTCCTGATTCAACAGTACACAACAGCAACAACATTGTGATTCATGTCACAGAACAAAATACATATAAACAGCTGGCTGGAAAACCAAGCTTTGTAAACATTACCTGAGATCACAATAAAAAGAAAAAAGAGTAGTTGTTGGGGCCAGCAAGTCAACTCTGATGCAGAGTCATTGTGTGTGACAAGTGGAGCCCCCACGGGGTTTTCTTAGCTGTGATCTTTATAGGACACAGTAAGTCACTGGGAGTTTCTTCCTCCGACTCAGCGGGTGGATTGAACTGCCAACCTTCGCATCTGAGTGCCCAGCCACTGTTCCTTCAGAAGGTCACTAAAATAGTAATGGGATTGTAAATGAATTCCACACCCTCATATGAGGGCACATATGTGAGAAACTCTACTGGACGCCTTTCACCAAAGTGACTCACTTAAGTGTAAGGGCAGAGCTGCTGTCTAGGCGGACTGTGTCCAAGGATTCATTCAAGGTCTGCATGACCTTGAATCCCTGTGCACCTCCTCCTGGCCTTTGGTCCCCCCTCAGTCTGGCAGTGGACTTGTATTCTGAAGCGCTCCTGATGGTTCTCTCTCCCCACTGTGGACCAGCGGAGAACTTGTGTTCTGGAGACCTCCTGGCGACCCTCAGACCCCTGTGGAGAGTCAATGGACTCTTTTCCTGGAGATCTCCTGGCTTGCTCACTGATAAGGTTCTACTAACCTGTGAGACAAAGGTCACATATCCCTGAGGGGACACGTCAAACTCCCAGCTCCCACAGAACTCCTTGAGATGTGGAAACAATTTCCCAGCCTTCTGAAGACCCACTTGGGCCGAGGAGCTTGTGAGAGAGCTTGAAGCCCATTGGCAGTCACAGGTGGTACCTGTAAGGCCGTCTGTGATAGGCTGAGGAGGACCCTAAACGGGGTCTGATGAGGGGGAGAAACAGGGGAGCTCTGAGTTGTCACGCAAAATGAAGAAGTCACCGGTTGGCCAAACTAAGAAGACAGCTGGAGTGGACCAACGCAATGGGTTCTTAAACGAGACCCCAAGGTTCAGCTCTTTCCTTACTAGCAAGTTGTTCTGCTCATTAGCAAACTATCTTTGCCTGTTTATCTTAGGAGTCTTGATAGTTTTGTAAAGCTGAGTGCATTCTTTAGATTTTTTTGGGGTGGTCTGTAATAGTATTCACCTTTGTTGTCCGTCGTTGCTGTGAGTCTCTCCAAGTCATCCTTGCCTTTAATGCCACTGTGCAATGACATATTTATCCTTGTTGTTGTTGCTTTTGTTATGTGCCATTGAGTCGCTTGCGACTCATAGCGACTCTATGTACAAGAGCCCTACATCCAGCTCTATCCTGTGCCAACCTCACTGTCTCCAACACACCTACTCACTGAATCAATCCATCTCATCAAGGGTCTTCCTCTCCTGTGCAGTCCCTCCACTCTCCCAAACATGATGTACCTCTCCAAGGACCAGTCCCTCCTTGCAACATGCCCAAGGAATGGTGGTGGAGTAGGAAAACGGGTGGGTCAAAATATACGTGGCAAGGGTGGGTAGCACCATTGAATCTATCAGTTATTTTTTAATTGGATAAATGTCTTTCATCTGCTCTTTTCTGTAAAATGCTTGTCTGTCAGATACTATCATATTTCAAAACAGAACTAAAACAAAAAGCACAAATTAAGACAGACTAGGAAGAAGGGTCGATGGCACATCACAACAACAGGAAGAAGGATTGGTCATCCACTTCTGAAATAACAAGCCTTCAAAAACTCATTTATCCTTAGCAACTGTATTTTTTAAACGTTGTTCTCATTTTTTAAGAATTCTCCAAGTTTATTATCCCTTAAGAATTTTTTTCTATTATTGCCATTATTTGAAAATCTGTAAGCCTCCCATATTCATGAGGCAATCTTTGTCTTTGCAAATTGTTTGTATTGCTTTTGAGATGAGTAATTCACCCACAGATATGATAAATATTCTATTTCCTCTTCATCAAGTTTTTCTCCAATTTAGTTCTCCATATTTAACACTGCAACCCACCTGGAGTTTGTTGAGTCTTCTACACGTTCAATGGAATCTTTTATTCTAGATGATTGTCCTATTATCCAACACAATTTAGAAGCAGGTGCTCTTCAGTGTCTTGCTTTGAGAAGTGGACTCTCTCCTGTGTTACCATTTCCCCCGGCGGAACCTCTCTCAGGGCTCCAAGCGCTCTCACATAGTCTGTTTCTCTTTGTGTGGGAGCCAGTTCTGTTATTTCAATAACTTCGCTTTATTATATGCTCTTGGGTACAGCAGGCTCAGCCTACACCCCCTTCCCACTTCTCACTTGGCTGTTCTTAATTTCAAGAACATTCTCTGAAATCCTTGCCTATTCCCTTTTTTCCACAGGAGATCTTTAAAGCATATTGATTTGAAGCATCTCTTGGAGATTTTGATTGGAATTTATTTAATCTATACATTAGCGTGGGGGAGGATAGACATTTATTCAATTCTTCATCTTCCCAAACAAGTTCACAGCTTATCTGCTCATAATAAACTCCCCTGTAAGGTCATCTTCAAACTGCACTGTTGGAGCTAATTTTAAAGGTGAGATTACTAGGTAGACAGACAAGCTTTGGATTAGGTGTTCTCATTCCAACTTTGTCTCTCCCTGGTGGAAGAATTTCAGACAAGTTCTTGTCTGTTCCCCTGACGATATGAGGGGTGAACAAACTGTTTAAGGGAGTAGGGACACCTGCTCATTCACACCTTGTGTTCCTTGGGATCCGATACAGCTTGGCTTCTTTCCGTCTCCTCCAGGGACACTTGGAAGCAGCACTGATCAGCTGGACCATCGACTGACTCCTCTCTCTGTGTCACTGAAAACCTCCCCACTTGCTGCTTCACTATCCAGATGCTGCCCTCTCCCTACACAGGTGTCCAGAGAGGGTGCCCAGCCTGCCCAGGCCCACAGGGCCTGCCAGGCATTACCCACTTCTCCCTGGACCTCTTGCTGTCATCCCAGCCCTGGACCTCGACTCCCCTGAGCTCTGCCACCTTCCATCTCTCCAGCCCACAGTGACCCCACTGCAGCTGCTCTGTGACCTTGCTGAGATCCCCTCAAAATGCTCACCCTTCACTGTTTTACTATCCAGCCTCTCCCCCTCTGTATTCATTTCCTCTGTATCCAGGTTCGACTCCAAGCTCCATCGTAAACTGCCCACATTGCCAATGCCTTAGCCACAGTCCTGCCTCTGCTCCTATCAAAAGCTTCTCATCAAAACACCTCCCACCAGGACTCCAAACTCTCAAATAAGCCATTCATGTTGTTGTGTACCATAAAGTCAGAACCAACCCACAGCTGACTCTCCAGTGGGTTTTCAGAGGCAGTTAATTGCATGGGAGGAGATTGTCTATCCTTCTCCCACAGAGCAGCTGGTGGCCTCGAACCGTGTGCCTTTGGGACTGCAGCACAGCTTCTTGCCACTAGGCGTTCCTTGTCTTAATCACGATACTCACCGTATAACCATGCTGTCCCAGTGCCGCCAGTGGATTCTAACCACCTGAGACATACAGCTGTTTGGTGTGCATCACAGCTCACCATGGACTTCACCTCTGGGGCGCCTCGTGTGCCTGTATCGTCCCCCCAGCTTCCTCATCAGGACTGAACTCATTACCTGCAGTGGTAATCTATTACCGACACACCCTGTAGAGACTATGTCCTTCTCCTTTCTCCAGATCTCGAGCAATGATGCAAGGACCCCTGGTAGATCCAACAGCCCAGTGGATTAAGCACTGGGATGTTAACAGTAAAGTTAGTGGTTCAAATCCAATAGCCCCACCATGGAAGAAAGATGACGCATGCCTTTGAAATGATTACAGCCTTGGAAACGTCAAGGGGCTTTTCTATTCCACCCTGTAGGGCTGAGGCACTGTGAGTTGACATTACCTC
>NW_006399756.1:7417057-7423611 GCF_000299155.1 Elephantulus edwardii | reverse complement strand
TGGTACCCTCCCCACAGGCGTTCACCAGGTCCTTCTCTACTGAAGCAACTGGTGAGTTCGAACCACAAACCTTCCAGTTAACTACCAATCGCTTAAACTTTTGCACCACCAGGGCCCACTGGAAGTGCTTGGTTTCACTCCCCCAAATAAATTAGACCTGTGACTTGGGCTCCACTCTGGGGGGACCCAGCCTGGGATACAATCACTTCTTGGAAAGCAGAGTGGAAGCTCCCTCAACTGACTCCCCTCTTTGCCTCTGAGCTCAGCTGTCAGTCAGGACTCTGTCCCCAGGGACCTCCTTCCTGGTCACCTGCCCACTTCCGTTCCCATCTGTGGGCTTGGTAAACAGCACCATGGTTCCAAACCTGTTTATGTCAGTTCTAGCTGTTATTGTATTTCTGTCATTTCATGAAATTTAAACAAAGACATATAAATGTGAAACCAAAGGAAACTATTTCTTCGAAAACTGAGTGGAAAGTCAGTATTCCATGGAGCAGTTTCAAACAGGTTGCGGGAAATGCCATCCATCAAATTGGATGTGGGTTACCATCTGCAAAAGATCGGAGAAAATGGGGAACCCTGGCAGGAGTCTGCACCACATGACTTTATAAGCACTTACGTTCTTCCGACTTTAAAGTGAAGCTAGAAACTGCAGATGAGGGATTGTGACTTCTGAGGTTTGTAGAAGACAGATGGCTGTGGGGAGGGGTGGGTCCCTTGTTCTGGGATCTCTGGGTCATCAGCTTCTGTCACTGACACGGGGTCAAGGGAAGCTCTCACTGATAAATGCAGAGCCCACCAGAAACCTTCCCCCCCGCCCTCCTCCCCCCGGTAGTGCAAACACCAGCTCAGCAAGTCTTCATCAGATCTATCAAGGCCATGACCTTGGCTTCTGAAAACCCACAGCTAGCTCCTTCCCCTCCTGATGAGGCTGCCAGCAGACCCCAGGGCCCGTTTAAACAGGAGGGGCAGAGGGGTTAAGGGGTACTTGAGAACATCATTCTGCCACACCGAGTTAACTCCTGCTACCTCAGGAAAGGTCCTCCTGAGCTACATCAGAACACGGAACGTCACACTGTCTCCAAACGCCCATCTCGTTCCCCTGCAGCACAGACCTCGCTGGTCAACACCACATCCTCAAGCCACAAGTTTCCTGCAGGCGGGACACCTCTGGCTGGCCCGGAAGTGGCACGAGGTACACGGGTGAGTCCTGGATGAGTGCATGAGTGAGAAAGTGCCTTCATGCAAACATTAGATGCACCTGTGGTGTTAAGCCTGCTGCACTTTGTCCAAGACAAACTGGGCTCCTTTGAGCATGTTGTCAGGGGGGCCAGTTCTCAGAAAAGACATCACCATACTGGGAAAGGGTTAGGGTCAGAAAGAGAGGAAGACCCTCAAGGAGATGAAATGACACAGTGACTGTAACAATGGACTTGAGCGTGACAGAGGTGGAGAGGGTGGTTCAAGGTTCCGTGTGTTATTCATAGGGTCGCTAGGAGTCGTAGCTGACTCGCTGGCACCTAACAGCAGCCGCCTGGTGTTAACAGGCCTTCGAGATTCAAGTTCTTGATAGCGAACCCTAAACAGAGGCCTAACAGCAGACTCTCCCTCCGACAGCCATGTCTGAAGACAGAGAAAGGGTATCAGTAGAAGGAGACGGGCTTAGGAAGAAAGGTGGCTGCTCCTGGGGACACACTAGCTGACTTCTCTGACCCTGAGGTTATTGCGGTAAAAGGAGGCCTGGTGGTACAGTGGTGAAAGCAATTGCTCCTGAGGCTCAGACCCAGAGTTGCCTCAGAGAAAAGGTCTGATCTATGTCCCAAAATTAGCTATTCAAACCCATGGGGCACACCTCTGCCCTGACACACGTGAGGTCTGTGTGGAGCAGAACCGATAGAGGCCGCGGGTCTGCTGACTGACAGCACTGAGCATCGCTTCATGCTGATGGTGGGCTCTGCTCGTCTGGCCCTCTCCATCCCTTAAGTGCGACAGACACACAGAGCTGCTTCCTGTAGTGTGTGACATCTGAACGAGGGCAGGCTTTATGACGCTGGGTGACATCTGAGCAGGTCTGGGCACATTCTCAACTTTAATTCCCACCAGCCATTGCACTAAAATAGTTCTGTGACTCCTTCTCCAGAGTGTACTGATCACAGAATGAATCACACACACACACACACACACACACACACACAGAGCCCCACATGCACACAAAACCCACATCAATATGAGGTCTGCAGGGGACTGAATGATTGATCCCAGGTCCACCCTGTGGTAATGGCATCATATCGAGCAGGTTCCAGTTTCAGAGCCTTGACTTGGACTTAGCTGTGTGACGTCTGCAGAGCCTGAAACATGCCGGGGCAGTAAGTGGCTCTCTCTGGCAGTCCATGAGAAGAATGTGTTCCAGGCACCAGCTGCCTCTTCAGTCCCAGCCCAAGAATGAGACACACAGAACTGACCACTTGCCGCTTCCCAAGAAGGTTGTGTGACGTGGCCACCCCTAGTCCTTCCAAGAGCCTGAATCCTGGAGCCCAGAACCCAGAGCATAAAGTGCAGGCTGCCCCTGGTGAATTACACCCAGTTCATAATGCCCTAATGCCCAATGAGAGCAATGGGAAGCCACTATTTCAACTAACTGCGCTCTATTCCCCACCCCCTCCTTTTAAGGCTGCCTAACATTCCGTTATACATATATACAACATTTGTTTACACATTCATCTACTGACAGGAATCTGAGGTGCTTCCATCCCTGGGTTGTTCTGCGTAATGCTTTAATAAACGCTCATGAACAATGTCTAGGATTCTGCCATCTGCTGAGAGAGCTGCTCTGGTGGCCTAGTCCATAGCGAGTTGTGCTGCTAAGAATCAGGTCCCCTTCAAGAGCAGTGAGAGGGAGGCAGGTAAGTGCTGACTTACAGTGCAGGTGGAAATAAGGTTTTTATTTACTTAGGTTACATATGGAGGAGTGGAATTGCTGAAGCTTATGATAAATGTTTTTAAGGTTTTGAAGAACTGCCAGACTGTTTTAAGTCTGACAACATTGTTTAGTATGTTCAGCAAGAGTTGCTCTTTTTCCACACCCGGCCAACAATGGCTCCCCATCTCCACTTTTTCTCATTCTGTCCTAGGAGGTGTCCAGTGGTGTTTCATCATTATTTTTATTACATTTCCTCAATGACTAGTTGTGTTAGCCTAGGCCACAGAGAGCTGCAATGCTAACCCGAAGGCAGTGTCTCACGGTGGTTCAAACCCACCATCAGCTCCTAATAAGAAAGATGGGCGATCTCTTCCCATCAATGGCCCCCAGAAAGTGCTGGACGGTCAGCTGTGAATCAGCAATAAAAAGACTGTTTAAGGTACTGAGCTTTGGAGTTGTTATGTACCACTGCTGTGATGCGGCTGACCAGTACTGTATCCAAGCCCACATACGGGGTGCTCACGTGGGGTCCTCAGAGGGGCACACCCTCAGACACAATCTGGCATGGACTGCTATACACCACATGCACACACGCACGTGTGCACACACACCCTGTGCAGAGAGCACAGAAGGACATTGTCCAGGTCCAAAATGACCCCCACCCCACCTGCCATTGTCCTCCCTCACCCCATGCTCACACACACGTGTGCACACACCCCTGTGCACTGAGCACAGAAGAACATTGTCCAGGGCTGAGAGGACACCCCCTCCCATGGCTCTCCCTCTTTTCAGAGGTGCTGTCCAGGCTCGTCCAGACTTCCTGGGGTGGGGACATCCTTAGCATCTTCACCTCCGCCCATATCTCTGTCTTGTCAAGTAGTTCTCACATCCTCACTGCCGAGCAAGTGTTGCTTTTGAAGCCTGCAGCTTGCCCTGGCCTTTCCCTTGCTCCCCAGCCACTGTGCGCCTGTCAGGCTCCTGATACCCGCTCTCCCAGGGGCAATTACAGCCGTGATATATGCAAACGAATTCACCCAACATGTATCTCTCACATCCTTGCTGTTGGCAGCCCTTTGACTGCCGGTTTCCGATTGTCACCACTACAATGACAGCGAGCTATAAGTGGGCCCGACCCTCATTATGGGTACCAGGTGACCCTGCCTCTACCGCCCCTAATACAAGAGGAATGTTGGGCTGTAAGGCCCCCACCCTGGCATCTTGGAGCCAGGATTCAAGGCTGTTCCAAGAGGCCTAGCCTCTGCAGCTAGCTTGAGGTCAGGGGACAGCTGCCCACTACCTGATTCTATAAGGTATATCACACACACCAGCCTGGCGGCTTCAGGGCATGAGAGGGGCTTCACACTAGGACCTCTATGTCCCCCTCTCACTAAAGCATTTTGCCTTAGTCTACATTGTGGTCTGCCACCTAGTTCTCCAGCAATACACAGCGACCCTATGACCAACAGATCTGAATGCTGGCCCAACCACTGTTGTCCTCATTATTTCACTATGGACTTGTTCATTTTATTTTGTGCCCTTTCCAAAAGGCAGAGACAGCATCCCTCCACCCCAGGAAAGCAAGCCATGAGGAACCTGTCTGAGAGGGGCTCCCATAAGGATGGGAGCAGGACCTTCTGCCCCAGGAAGGTCAGGGAACTTTTTTCAACTTGAGCCTTAAAACCGTCAAAGTCATTGCTGTCGATGCAGTTCTGACTCCTAGCTGACCCTCCATCTGGCTTCTGAGGCTGGAAGTCACAACAGGAAGAGACTGCCCATCTTTCTCCTGCAGAGGTGCTGGCGGGCTTGAGCTGTGGAGACTGGCAGCCTGCGGACTAGCGGTGAGATTCCCCGTGAACCACGTCAACAGAACTCCTGGTGTTCCAAGTGAGAAGTGGAGAAAGAGCTTCAGGAAGAGGACACGGCGCATAAGAAAGCCTAGCGCCATGTAAGAGTGTGTGGGAGCTGCAGGGAATTGGGGGTGGCGTGAGCCCAGGGTGACTAAGGGGTAACCGGTGAGCAGTCAGTTGAGGCTGAACCACTCACGCACATTTAGAGACAGATGAACGGCATCCCGCCACCTTCCAGGCAGTTGGGAGCCAGAGAAATACTCAGAGGAGAGAGGCAGGGTGAAGGCTTTCTCGTTGGTGCTTTCCAGCTGCAGAGTGGGCACTGAGTTCAGAATGGAGCAGCCTGGAGGCGAGGAGGACATCCCAAAGGGGTAGGGGAGAGTTGGGGAGGATCTGGGCTGTGGAGGTTGCCATGACAACCAAGAGATGGGAATGGAGCCGCTTCCCATCTCACCCTACCCTGCTGCCTCGGTTTGCACACACACACACACACACACACACACACACACACACCCTAGTCACACACACCCAACACATACACAATTAAACATATACACATTCATAAACCTACTATATACCTCACTATACCTACATATGCAATCACAAGCACACACATACACATTCTGCATCTATACATACACACCTGTATCTACACACACATCTGTACACACCTCCTAAAACGACACACACCCTATACTTACACACAATTACACCTGCACACACACTGTACACACACACACACACATACATCCCTACACCAGCAGACATACTCATCCACATCTCCGCACACCTAACCCTGCACACCCTCCCTAACACTTCACACACACACATACAGATACACACAGACCCTTACCCTTGTGTACGTACACACCCCAACACCTGTGTGTGTGCACATCCGTAAGAGTACAGTCACACACCCCTCATTTTGAAACAAGCTCTCCCGCCCAGTCAAGGAGTCCTGGTAGCTGCTAATCAACAGATGACAACTGGAACTCACGAGCCGCTCGGCTGAAGAAAAGCCTGGCGTTCAGCTTCATCAGAGATTTCAGCCCACGAAACCCAACAGGGCGCTTTTACTGGGTCTGGTCAGGTCTCTCCAGGGCTGATACACTTCCGAACCCACCTGACAGCAACAACAGCTGCCCAGTCTGCTCCGCCACCTTGAAGAGATATAAACTTGGTCTCAAGCATCTTCTAGATGACGAACTGTCCTCTTACTACACGTCTCACCACCGTTTAGGGTCCGCTGGAAGCTCCATCATTTCTTAACTCATCTTCAATGACTGGCTCTCAGCATAGTTTTCTTTTCCATTCCTCGCTCCTATAAACCACACTCAGGCCAGCTTCCTAGCTGACACATCTCTGAGCACATCTGCGCGTGTATGTGTGTATTTATGTGTGTGACAGCTTTTCCTTCATTGTACCTGTGTACTCTCTGTGTGTGCACATGCGTGAAATAGCATGTCCCTCGCTGTCTGTACCTGTGTACCTTTCTGTACATGTGTGTATGCATGTGTAATAGCGTGTCGCCCACTCTCTGTACCTGTGCCCCTCTGTATGTGTGTGTGTGTAATAGCGTGTCCCTCACTGTCTGTACCTGTGTTTACATGTGTGTAATAGCATTTCCCTCGTTGTCTGTACCTGTGCTCCTCTGTGCATTTTTGTACATGTGTGTAATAGTGTGTCCCTCACTCTCTGTACCTATGCTCCTCTGTGCGTGTGTGTACATGTGTGTAATAGTGTGTCCCTCACTCTCTGTACCTGTGTGTACATGTGTGTAATAGTGT
>NW_006399756.1:7374456-7416957 GCF_000299155.1 Elephantulus edwardii | reverse complement strand
TGTGTGTACATGTGTGTAATAGTGTGTCCCTCACTCTCTGTACCTGTGCTCCTCTGTGCATGTGTGAATGTGTGTGTAATAGCATTTCCCTCGTTGTCTGACCTGTGCTCCTCTGTGCGTCTTCTATTTCTTTAGTGACACTGCACTGAACACATCTTGACTTTTTTCTCTCGGGTAAATTCCTAGAAGTGGAATCACTGGTTCAGAGGGTAAGTACATTTTAACAGCCTCGGGAAGTGCTGCCAAAATGCCCTCCAGGAAGATCAGAGCATCCATCCTTCCCAGCACAAGAGTCTGGAAGAAACAACCACCATTTAAATATATTCTGCACTCTTGAGTCCTTCTTCTCATTTGAAAAAAAATTAATTTCTCCCCTCAGGAGCCCTAGAAGGTTAATGAATATTAATTTCTTATGGGTAAATCATCTGTGAAATGAAAACATCAATTAGAATATTTGTAACATGTCTAGAATTGTGTCTAGGTTTCCTGGGACAGGGTGACTAGGGAAGCAGGTATAAGAGGTGTGATGGGTTTCCTGCAGATGCGGTCCAGTTGGTTGGGGGCTCACCTTTGAGATGTGGGCCTGGAGCCTACATGGGGGCACTGCTGGGTGTCTCCAATGTGGACCCACCAGGCTGGGGCCCAGAAAACAGGTGAGTCTATCCAGGAGCACAAGGTCCAGCCCCAGTCCCTCAGGAAAGGGCATCTGGGATGACAGACAGGCCGCCCCAGGCTTACAGGGGTTCTGGCTGTATGAACAGATTGAGTCAGCAAACCAATCCTTCAAGAGAATGACCAGGCCAGTTAATGAGACGAGTCTCACTAGACCTCCCTTCAGGAGCAAGGGCCCCAGGTCCCAGGGGGCCCACAGAGGGCAGATCATTGTGGCATCTGGTCCACCCAGCTCATGAAGGAGGGGCACAAGGTGGAGCCAGTTAGTAGCCACCACTGAGTTGACTGTGACTCACATGACCTGAACAACAGCTCGGAACCTCGCCCTGTGCCGGCACCACCTCAACCCCACCATGCTCAAGGCCCTCTGTGCAGCCACTACCTGAGAGCACTTCAAAGGGAAGAAATGAGTGAGAAGCCGGCGGGTTCCGCCCGGGTTTACAGCTTCCTAGTCAGATAGTCCTGTGACCTCAGCTATGCCCCAGGCACTGAGTGAGGGGAAGAATGGCTGGGGAGACTCCCTAAAGCCTGGGCCTTGCTTGCAGCTTCCACAAGAGGTCCACGGTAGATAAAGTACTTCCCTGCTGTAGTCTCAGAAGGGATGACCGCTTACCCATGGGCCGAGGACTGTGTGTCCCTCCCACTCGGCCCCAGGGCGCTGGTCTCTGCAGGGAGCATGAGCCTCGGCAGCTGGAGCTCAGAGGGCAGGGGCGGAAGAACTGTTTCTTCCCTGCCCATCACAGGCCCAGGTCCAGAGCTTTGGCCACTATGGCTCCTAAATACAGCCTCCCCAAGGCCACAGCCCTCACCAGGGACCCTGGCCCCACCAGCCTGGGCACCTGTGACAGCTGTCTGGGAGGCTGTCCACACCTTGCTCGGGCACCTGTAAAGGCTGTCTGGGAGGCTGTCCACACCTTGCTCGGGCACCTGTAAAGGCTGTCTGGGAGGCTGTCCACACCTTGCTCGGGCACCTGTAAAGGCTGTCTGGGAGGCTGCCCAGGCCTTGCTGGTTTCCCTCCATCCTGCCATCACTGTTGTAAGTGGATCCTTTGTTAAACTCTGCTCAGTCAGCTCTTTCACGTGACCCCTCTGCTACCAGTCAGAGCACTTGGCCAACTGACTGGAAGAGATCTATATTTGTTCCTATCCCAAAGAAAGGTGACCCAACAGAGTGTGGAAACTATAGAACAATCTCACTGATTTCACATGCAAGCAAGATTTTACTGAAGATTATCCAAAAACGACTGGAACAGCACATCAGCAGAGAACTACCAGAAGTCCAGGCTGGGTTTAGAAGGGGTCGTGGTACTAGGGATATTGTAGCTGATGTTAGATGGATCTTAGCTGAAAGCAGAGAATACCAGAGGAATGTCTATCTGTGTTTCATTGACTATGCAAAGGCATTTGACTGTGTGGATCATAACAAACTTTGGCTGACTCTGAGAAGAATGGGAATCCCAGAACACTTGATCGTTCTAATGCGAAACTTATACTTGGACCAGGAGGCAGTCGTCAGAACAGAGCAAGAGAACACTGCATGGTTCAAAATTGGGAAGGGCGTACACCAGGGATGCATCCTATCTCCATACCTTTTCAACCAATATGCAGAATAGGTTATCTGGGAGGCTGGGCTCTATGGGAAGAAATGTGGGGTCAAGATTGGTGGATGATCTATCAACAATCTGCATTATGCAGATGACACAACCCTGCTGGCTGAAACTGAAGAGGGGACCTGAAGCACCTGCTGCAGAGGGTCAGGGACTGCAGCCTACAATATGGATTGAGGCTCAATGTCAAGAAAACAAAGATTCTCACCACTGGACCAATTGGCAACATCAGGATGGATGGTGAAGAGATTGAGAGTGTACACAGCCTTAGTTTGCTTGGCTCCACAGTCAACACTCTTGGCACCAGCAGCCAGGAAATTAAAAGGCGTATTGCCATGGGAAAGTCTGCTGTTAAGGACCTCTCCAAAGTACTGAAGAGCAATGGTGTCTCTCTGGAGACTAAGGTGAGTTTGATACAGGCCTTGGAGAAAGTAATAGCAGAAAGCACACAAGGCATCTAGTGGTACCAACCAAGGCTCAGAGAGGTGACCCAGTTCCTCTAAGACCTCACTGTGGCAGCTGGGAGGTGAACCTGGCTTCCATGCCCTCTTGCAATTCATGGTCTTAGGATTGCAGACACAGGACAACAGGTTTCTAGAAACTTGTTCCAGGGACTGGGAATACTCGCTCTAATACCTAGTCCAAAACCCTCCTGGCCACGTGAAATGTGTCTCCTTTTGAACTCAGCTCAGCAAATGGACCGTGAGGTGGTTCAGGCGCACAGCTACACTGTCAGTACTGGCCTCCAAGGGTAGCTGTTCACCACCCTGTACGCCACCTGTACCCCAACCTGACTTAGAGCCTGTCCTGGCCACCCAGACTCCATGCTCCACTCCCCACACCTGTCTCACACGGCTGAGCCCTGTTTCCCGTGCTGGGCTCACTCGGGATGTGCTCTGTTCCCCATGCCTGGTTCTCACGGGCTGTGCTCTATCCCCTGTCCCTGGCCACAAGACAGAACAGGCGTGGAGAGGACACCTGCTCTTGTCTTCCCCTTCCAGAAGTAGCTGACCTGCCTCATTCCTAACTTTCTCAATTTCTTTTGTGATTTGTGTGGTCGCTTACAAAGCAAATTGGTTTTCCATTCAACAATTCATAGCCATTTTGTTTTATGAGGTTGACGCCTGTCCACACAATGTACTAACACTCTCTCCACTTCGTCCTTGGTTCCGTTTCCATTTGTCCTTCTATCCTCTCCCTTCCTGGATTCTGAACTTTGTCTCCAGACAAATGCTGCCCTTTTTATCTCAAAGAGTTGACTGTGGTAAGAAGTAAGAGCTTCCTTCCTGGTTTTGTTCACCTGCCTATTGTCTGCCTGAAACGTGAGTCACAAGAGTGCATTTCACTCCAGGCTTGAAGGACGGCTCAGGGCGAAGGTCTCGGAGGTTCTAACAGTCTTTATCTGACCAGTGAGGCCCAGGGTTTTTTATATTTTTTCATTTTGCTGTCTGTTTCTCCCACTCTCTCTTGTTGTTGTTATTAAGTGCTGTCGAGTCATAGGCGACTCATAGCGACCCTATGAAC
This sequence comes from Elephantulus edwardii, assembly GCF_000299155.1. Lineage (NCBI taxonomy): Eukaryota > Metazoa > Chordata > Mammalia > Macroscelidea > Macroscelididae > Elephantulus > Elephantulus edwardii. Next base: position 7,413,154 of record NW_006399756.1, on the reverse strand, counting down.
GAAAGACCTCAACACTTGTGTGACTTTCACCCTTTCTCCAGGTTCATAGAGTTCCCAGAGGCAAGCTATTACAGAAGTGGATGCCGCTCCTGCTTCCAAGCTTGTTTAATCAGGGAGCTCCACCAAACACTGTCCACCATGGGTATCCATTATCATATTTGACACATCAGTGTCACAGTGTTCAGCTTCACAGCAACCACAGAGTTACCTCTGCACAGCAAGTGGACAGACCAGGGCTGTACAACCTACAGGAATGTTTGAACAGAAACAATGAAAAATAGGCCTGAGGACCGTGGATTAAAGTCACCCACCTTTGGCTTGGTAGCATCACTTTCTGTCCACAGGGCCAACTGATCTCTATGTTGATGTTGTTGTTGAGTGCCGTCGAGTCATAGGCGACTCATACCCTGTGAACAAAAGTCCCCACTCTCCCTGGGACCTTCTCGAATCCTGTTCAGAGCAGTAGCCAATGCTAAGCAGCACCATCTCGTCCTTCTGGCCTCAGAAGTTGGATTCTTGGTCCATCCATGTCCTGGATTAATTGCTCCCATGCGTCTGATTTTCTTCACTCCTCCTTGCCCTAGATGAGAAGAGACCAACAGTTGCAGCCTAACTGATCCCAAATTCTTGCTGTCTCCACTTGAGTTTGTTCAGTCTCCAACCTCAGGGGCCTTGTCCTCACAGAACCGGGGGGACTGAGGCCAGGCGGAGGTTGGGATGCTAGACTGGGAAGTCAGCAATGTGTGGACTGACGGCACACCCGGCTCAGGCTTTGGGAGCCTGGGCCAGTGACTTGACGTCCCTCAGCCTGAGTCTGCGTTGGTGACCACACTAGGGCTGTGACGGATAAGTGGAATAACACGTGTGAGAGTATCTTGGCTCAGGGTAGAGCCCAACACGCCAAATTCTTGTTTCCTTTCTAGTACGTGCCCCCCAGGAATGCAGAAAGGATTAGATGAAATTGTGACGTCCCCAGTACAGGCCCTGGTGCCAGCAGACATCCGATAAACACAACACTCTTCTTTCTCCCTGGGAGCCCATCCTTCATGTCAGTTCTCGTGTTTGATCCAATCGTCCGCTGAGCAACATGGCAGGAGGATTTGCAACGATGGAGGCTTTCTTGGAAGCTGGGGCTGGTGTGGGTGGGGTGGGAGCAGGCTTGTCAGGGCCAGGCCAGGCATGGGCTCCCTGGGCTCCCTCCTCAGCTGCTTTCGGAGCTTCTGGGCCTGGCGAGGTGGGGAGACAGCCAGACCAAAGCGTTTGAGCAGATGGCGTCCCCAGACCAGCCTGCCAGCGTTCCTGACTCTGACTGTTCTCCGACAAGCAGCCCTGTCCACCTCCACCCCTTTGGGCTGCTTTTAACTGAAGTCTATTTTGTCAGTTCAACAAGACTGTGTTCTTGCTAAAAATAAAATGTGGACAGCCCACTTTCTGGGAAAGGAGCAACTTCACTTTTCCTGGCATGGCCGTGCACTTCCAGGACTGAGGCTATAGATTTGGGGAGCCCTGCAAGGCAAGTCTAGCTAGGGGGGTGCCAGAAAAGAAGGGCAGGTGTGATAACTGGATCCCCCAGCAGGAAGGCTTCACCCCATTTTCTCAGCACTCCCTCTCTCGTGACTTGTCACCATCTCCCTGCAGACATTGACAAAAGCCTCTTTGCTTCTGCCCGGTCGTCCCCACCACATAAAACCAGTGACTGACAGCCAAATGGTCACCTGGCTCAGGCCATCATTTTCCAATTTTCTGAGCGGCTGCCTCTAGCTCGCCGTGTGACAGGGAGGACAGGTGTCTTCAGGCCTGAGGTTTGTCATCGCTTTCCTTCACAGTGACGTTCCTGTGGCTGCTAACCACCTTCGACAGGCAGCGGAGGAGGGGGGGTCAGCAACTGGGCCTGGTAACCAGGCGAGACCAGCGTGAGTCCTGGTGCGGATGGCTACACGCCGAAGTACAGCACCTCTCGCGCGCAGCTTCACCACCTGTACGTGAACACATGTAAAGGGAAGGTGCCTTTGGAGGTTGGAGTAGATAGCGCACACCAGCTACACAGCATGGTTTTGTTGTTGTTGGGTGCCGCACGTCAGCTCTCACACACACTGACGCCAGATAGAGCAGGACGAAACCTTCCGGACCCCGCTCCAACCTCACAACTACAGGACATCTCCTCACCCACTGGGCCACCAAAGCTCCCATGTGATGTTGTTCAGTGCCATCAAGTACGACTCACAGATCTGAACCCCGTCCTATCCTGACCCTTCTCCATCACCTCTGACAGACTTGAACCCATTGCTGCGGCCACTGTGTAAGTTCACCTCCCTGCGGGTCTTCCTCTCTCTTACTGACCCTCCGCCTTTCCAAGCATGACGTCCCTCTCCAAGGAAGAGCTTCTCCTAGAAAATCTCCAAAGTCTGTGAGGTGAAGCTTCATCACCTTTGCCTCCAAGGCACACTCTGCCCACACTTTCTCCAAGGGCATATGAGTCTGCTCTTTTGGCAAGCCAAGGGGTCTTCAGTACTCTTCTCCAACATCACAACCCAAAGGCATCGATCCTTCTTCTGTCAACCTTACTCATTGTCCAGCTCCCAGAAGCACAGAAATATATACAGTATGTAGCCTTTGAGATTGTTCACAGTTTCAGTTTGCTTGGCTCCACAGTCAACAGTCTTGGCACCAGCAGCCAGGAAATTAAAAGACGCATTGCCATGGGAAAGTCTGCTGTTAGGGACCTCTCCAAAGTACTGAAGAGCAATGGTGTCTCTATGGAGACTAAGGTGCGTCTGATACAGGCCATGGTCTTCACAATCACTTGCTATGCATCAGAGAGTTGGACAATGACCAAGGAGTATAGAAGGAGAATTGATGCTGGAGTATTGAGAATACCATGCACTGCTAGGAAAACAAACAGATTTGTCCTGGAAAGGGTTAAACCGGGTGGCTCCTTGGAGGCAAGGATTCTGAGGCTCCGTCTAACATACTTTGGATATGTTGTGAGGAGAGACTGGTCCTTGGAGAAGGACATCATGCTTGGGAGGGTGGAGGGACAGTGCAGGAGGGGAAGGCCCTCTATGAAGTGAATTGATTCAGTGACTGGGATAATCGGGATGGGAGTATCAGAGACAGTGCAATTGGCACAGGACAGAGCAGAGTTTAGGGCTGTTGTACATAGGGTCGCTATGAGTCGCAAGCGACTCGACGGCACATAACAACAACATGTAAACTTTAAAAAGTTGCAGGCATAGGGGAGCTCTGGTAGCCTAGTGGCAAGAAGCTGTACTGTAATCCCAAAGGTACATAGTTCAAATCCACCGGATGCTCTGCTGGAGAAAGAGGGACAATTTCCTCCTGTACCAGTCAGACCTGATTTGAAGGTACATGCACAAAAAATAATAAATTTTTTTTAAAAAAGTTGCAGGCGTACTTTATTTTATTGCATGTTGCAGACATTGCTTTTCTGTTTGCTTTGAGTTTTGGTTTTCTACAAATTGAAGGTCTCTGGCCAGCCTGCTTTGAAGCTTTTTTTTTTTTCAAACTGCGTGCCTTCCGTGTCACATTTTGATGATTCTCACAATATTTCAGACTTTTTCATGATGCTCTTACACATTTAGCAGACTATGATATGGTGCAAACATAACTTTTATAGGCCCTGGGAAAGTAAAAGTTTGTTGTGGCTTGCTTTATTGGGTTATTTGCTATATTGCAACGATCCAGGACCAAACCCATCTCATGGGCCCATCTGCTTATTACAAAAGGTTATGCAGCACTCTAGTCCATTTCTATGGCTACCCAGGGCAGAAAAATGAAGGAGGAAAGCATGTTAGCAGTTGGGAGGAGCTGGGGTGCAGGGTGATGACTGCCTGATGGGAATGGTTTCCCCTGGGGAAGCTGAGCCACGCTGGACCAGGTAGGAATTGGACAAAGCTGCAAACACATCCAGGAAAACTGTGCGTTTAAAATGGCTAAAGCAGACCATTGCATGGGTGTGGACTGTATCGTGAGAACAAGAAAACCCCTGAGCAGGGACACAGCAGGGGAAGGACCCATGACTGAGAGGCTTTTTGTGCACGTGAACTGTAAGATATGGAGCTGTGAGGGCCAATTCAGGAATTATCTCCTCAGCTTCTCCAGGGTCTGGAAACTTCATGAGAAGCTAGACTCTGATGGCGTCTTGGGGGCCTCTGGAGGATGCTGGCAGGACATTGGATTTAGGAAGTTTTCCAGGAGTAGATGGAGGGTACATTACAAGTGCTGGTGGCTGGAGAGGAGGTGCCATCGCCTGGGCACCCCAGGCAGGAGTGATGGTGGTCGACCAGGTGACTTGCAAGCTAGACAGCTGAGTCCTGGTCAAGGGAGTCCTGATCTGGTTTTGCCAGGGTAGGGACAGGAGAGACCCAATGGGTCCTGCCTGCAGGTGCTTCCACACAGAGCAAGGCCCAGGGCTGTTGCACCGGTAGGCTTGTGCCCAGGTCAGGGACATTCTGGGTCTCCCCCTTTCTTCAAGCTTGATCTGTTGTCTGCCCAGCACAGATTCTAGGTGACCTCAAGCTGGTAGACGGGCAACCTGCCAGCACCACAGGCTGAAGTGGGCACCTTAGAGGACAGTGGTTGGCACCAACCAGCCATGCTGTACAAACAGCTTGGGGTGTGTTGACACTGCGTTCCTGAACACTTTGAGAAAGGTCCTGGCAGAACAAGGCCCACGAATGAAGAGGTCTTCAGCATCGCTTCTGCCCAGCCCACTAGAAGCTTCTTCTCCCAGCCTTGGCTCCCTGGGGTTCTGAGTGAGTCTTCTTCCTTTTCCGAGCCTTGGTTTCCACATCTGCAAAATGGGATCTCCAGGCCCCTTACCATGACTTTCACCAACAGAAATAATACTGTCCTCCACCCCCCATTCCTGAGCCTCAAGTGGGGCTCAGCTGGGTTTCCAGGGCAGTCTGGGCCTCAGGATGGGCAGAATGCTCCAGACTTGGGGATGGACCATGAACCCCGGCTCCTCCTCCTGTGTGATGGATGGCCCCCAGGGAACTGGAGCGAGCGCCAAGTGCTGCCGTCTGGGCCTCGGCTCAGGAGCGCATATCCAGGAAATGGACCATGATACACGTGATATTACATTTTAATGGTCTGCACATCAGGCAGAATGAAGAATCATTCCTGCGGTGGCTACTGGGTTAACCCCTTCTCTTCCGGTCTCTTCTAGAAGCTTCTGGTAAATGAGTTGGGGAAAGGGGCAGCAAGAGGAGGTGGAAAGCTTTCCTGACATGAAGTTCTCAAGTCCGTACCTGGTGCAGACAGATCCCTCTTCCCTTCCTATGTGCACTTGTCAGTGTTCTCAGAAATCAGGAATCAATCCAACTCCTTCTACCCACTCCCCCTGCCCCCTACTCCCTCTAAATGTACTGGGAGATGAGTTTCCCAGCCTTGGTGTCCCAAAGTCCAGGATTAATAACCCCACCCCCACCCCTCATCCCCCCCACTACATCCCTACCACCATCCTCATCACCTCATCATCCCCGCCCCCTCCACCCACTCTGTCTTTGTTCACCCCGCATCCCTTCCAGCCACACCCTCCCCTACCACCCTCCCCTCCCCCATCCTCATGTCCTCCACCTATCCCCCTCCACCAAACCCTAGCCCTCTTCACTCATGTCTTATCCCCCTCCACCCACCTCTTTGAGCTGTGGTGCTGGAGAAGAGTGTTGAATATACCATGGACTGCCAAGAAAACAAACAACTTTGTCCTGGAGAGGTGAAGCCCGGCTGTTCCTTGGAGGCAAGGATTCTGAAGCTCCATCTGACATACTTTGGACATGTTGCAAGGAGGGATCAGTCCTTGAAGAGGGATGTCATACTTGGGAGGGTGGAAGGACAGCGGAGGAGAGGAAGACCCTTGATGAGATGGATTGATTCAGTCACTGAGGTAATGGGAATAGGCGTGTCGGAGACAATAAGATCGGCACAGGATAGAGCAGGGTTTAGGGCTGGTGTACATGGGGTTGTTATGAGTCACAGGCGTCTCGATGGCACAGAACAATAACCCACCTCTTATCCCATTCAAACCACTACCTCCTAGCTCTCTCCCACTAATGCCCATTCCCCTCGACCAACTACAATCCCTTACCACTACCTGTTACCTCCCTCTCACTAACTTCCTCCCTCACCAACTTCCCATCCTCCTCCATCAACCCCCATCCTCATCGCATCACTCCCCCATCCTCCACCACCACGCCCACCCTGCAGAGCCCTCCCCAGCATACCCATCCCTTCCCACCAGCAACAATATCCCTCCATCCACTTCCCTTCCCCCATCAAGCAGGAAAGCTCTGATGACTGGCAACTGGCCCTTGCTGAACGGTGCCACAAATATTCTTCACCTGGATAACTCTTGCTTAGATTCTAGGAGCAAGAGGGTCCCCAGAGATCATCTGCTCTCACCCCCCACCAAGACCCAGGGAGAGACCCCTCATCAGCCACAAGCCAGTCTAGCTCGGGGACCAGGGCTGAAGGGGTTATCCCTCTCGAGTGCCTACTTCCCTAGATAATGACAACCTTGAACCCAATGACCCTTGTACACGTCTCCCCCATAATGGTGTGCTGGTAACTGGGTTGGGGTTCACAGATGCGTAGCATTTGCCAACTGCTGTGGTGTAAATACTCCCACCATGGGTAATTCCAGACTGTCCAGTGAAGTCAACAGGTAGAACTGGGAAGAGATGCTCACTTAGTGGGTACCATCGAGTCAAGTTTGACTCCTACCAGTCCCCTGTGGGAAGGAGAACTGCTCCATACGGTTCTGTAGGCCATACCTTCATGGGAGAGGATCCTCAGCCTTGTCTACTGAACGGCCAACCTTGCATTTGGCAATTAATCACTGAGAGTCACCAACGCTCTTTAGATGCTCAATCAAGCCCCAAAGTGAAATCCATTGCCAGCCAGTTAAATTCCAACCCCTAGGAAACCTCTTTACGAAAGCTAACTGCCACATCTCTCTCTCGCCAAGCGGCTGGTAAATTGAACTGCTGACCTTCTGATTTGCAGCCTATCACTTAACCACTATGCCACCAGGACTCTAGGTTTTTATGTTCTGGGTTGTTATATAGTTAGGTGCTGTACTCGATGGTATATTTTCCTTACACCAGCATCATTATTCTAGTGCCTTCATCATGCAGATACCATAGACACAAGCAATGTAAAAGTATAATTGATAATAAAAGACAGTAAAATCCCAAGACATGACAGGTTTTGAATATTTATTGCCTCTACTTTCATAGAATACATTTTATAGGTTTATATCTTTTAATTTTTAATAGTGGCTGGTTTAACAGCCAGTTGTCAAAATTCCTGACGATTTTGCACTGGGCTCTCCTGTGGCAATTCAGTTCGGCCCAGCACACCACATCACATCCTGCAGTGGGAAGTTCATGGCTGTCTATCATGTTTATTTGGCTGGAACCACTTAAATGTTCCCTGGACTGGTTTCCTGGCCCCTGATAGACTCATCTGCTAGTAGGACTGGCTTAGCATGGAGGGAAGAGCCTTCTTTTCCAGCCCAACTCTCAGTTGGGTCTATAGAACTTTGGTGGCACTGTGGATGAAGTGTTGGGCTGCTAACTGAAAAGCCTTTGCTTCAAACTCACCAGCTGCTTGAGGGAGAAAATGAGGCTGTCTACTCCCATTCTGATTTACAGCCTCAAAAACCCAATGGAGGGTGGCCATGAGGTGGAATGACTTCAAGGCAATGAGTTTGGCTACTATTTTCTGTACAGCCTTGATGGCATAGTAAGCTAAGTAATGCACTGAAAACTAAAAGGTCAGTGGTTTGAACCTACCAACTACTCTTCAAGAGAAAGATGAAGCTGTAGACTGCAGTAAGATTTATAACAACAGAAGCTCAATGGTGAAGTTCTCCTCTGTGCTTTTGGATGTCCTCCTCTATCCTGTGACTTGAGATCAACATGAAGGCAGTGAGCTGAGACCTTCTTGTTTTATTCCTTAGCCTAAGGAGTTATTTTACTATGGTTTTCTCCCAAAAGATAAATGAGTCATGAGCTCTGTGTCCAAACCTCTCTAGGAAGGACAATGTGACCTCTAACCACTCACCTTGAAGTAATGGCCTCTCACAGTGGATCAACTCCATGGGGGTTCTCATAAAATAATGGGTCCATCCTGTCACCGAGGGAAACATAACGCCTCTTTCAGGTGTCTCCATTGCCTGTGGATGGAATGGGAACCAAGAGATGACTTTCCTTAAGGATGGAGTGGAGACTCAGGATAGAGGAGGGTGAATTCAAGGATTTCATCCCCTTGTGAAGAACCTGCGGACACTAAACAAGGCAAATTACGATGCTGTAGAGGGAACAAGGAGAATGTCTGAGACCCGGTCATGAAAGACATCAACGATAGTGCGGCTCTGTATTCTCTGGGTGCACTCCCTCTGGAACCGAGCCTCTGTGAGGAGGGTGTCAAGCGGTCCTACACAGAAGCCCATGTGAGAAAGTGAGGCTTCCTGCCCACAACCAGGACTAACTTGCCAGCCGTGTGAGCGAGCTACATGGAAAGAGGTTCCTCCAGCAGCATTCCAGAGTGAAACATTGAAGAAATGTAAAACTATACACAAACGAATGGCTAGAGAAGCTGTGGTATATTCGCACAATGGAATACTATGCTGCATTAAAAAACAAGGAACTCATGCAATATTATTCAAAATGGTTGACTCTGGAGAACATTATGCTGAGTGAAATATCCCAGTCACAAAAGGACAAATATTACATGATGCCACTGTTGTAGAATGGGACTGTCCTTGGGGTTAGGGAGAGACTGAGTAAGATGGGTTCAATAATGTATACTGCACTGAAACAGAGGAGGGAGAGAACTGTTTAAAAGAGAGATATAACTGGGTATTTCTGTCATCACAGGAGACTAGAGCGAGGGCTACATGGTGGAGGGGACCTGGGGGAGGGTTTGTAAAACAATGAAAGAATCTTTTCTTTTACTTTTCCATAATTTTTGGACTCATGTACTTATAACTTGTTAGTCAAATTTGTGTCTTCTAGGTTGCAACACCCCCATGATACATCTTCAAGGATATGAACATGTACAGCCAAGCACAATCAACAAGAGTGCATCTAAATTCCAAAATCAATCTCCATAATAGTCTATGTGTTTCCTACTACCAAAGGGGCCCTTTAGAGTACTGAGAGAAGATCTTCACCCTGAAACCCACAGCGTCCCTTTTCAGCAGGAAGTAGCTAAGAGAATCCCCTTTTCCTTATGACTCAGGGTGAAGTCTCTCTCAGGGAGGAGTGATAGGGAATGGCAAAGGATACACTGACAAAGAAGATTAATCAGAACTGGCTTTGACAAGCACTGTGGCATTTGGACAAGAACAAACTGGGAGGAGGGTAGAGAGAATAGTGCAACAATGAATGAGTGGAAGCCCAAAATCTCTGTAAATGTTTATGAAAATTAATAAAATATAATTATAGAAAAAAAAAGAAATGTAAAACTATACACAAACTAGGTCAGAGTGGGAACCCTGTCCTCAAACAATGTCTCTACAGGGTCATACTGCATAGGTGTGGATCCAGCTATGCCTATTATTTCCTGTTTCTAACACAGCAGCAGTAGCTTCAAAAGCATCGAATTGCATGTCTCTTAAGTAACTAAGATTCGGAACCACATCATCAAGATGACACTCTCCCAGGTCAGTGCCCTAAGTGCCTTCAAACTCTACCAAGCTTAGCATGCAACTTCTGTCTCCTGGCCCAGGATGGCTGCTTGAGCTCCAGCCTTCACTCTTGCTTTTAACCAGAAGGAAGTAAAAAGGCAAAGAAAGATGCATTCTTGTCTGTTAAAGACAGTTACTAAAAATTGCATACGCCCTTTCCGCCTAGATCCCACTGGCCAGAACAGAGTCAGGCAGCAAGGCTTTTCCACAAGGCAGACTTCCCATGTCCACCTGAAAATAGGGATTCTAGTACTGGCCTAGTGGAAAGAAGCTGTGCTGCAGTCCCAAAGGCATGTTCTTCCAATCTACCAGCTGCCCCATGGGAGAAAGATGGTCAATCTCCTCCCATGCAGTTAACTGCCCCTGAAAACCTTCTGGACAGTCAACGGTGAGTCCAGTCCAACTCAGCTGTACAATACAACAGTACTAAGGGAAAAGGAAAAGGAGATGAATGGGCAATCAGCAGTGGGGCCCAAAGGCCTGGCCGAGGTCTGATAATGAGGCCACAAACAGACATGCCGAATGGGTGTCTTTGCTGCTTTTCAGGGCTGGCGCACAGAACCCATATTCCCTGCTCAGAGAGCACCTTGAACTTGCTCTCTTCCCGTCTGTGCCCATCCCTTTCCTGTAGCATCAAGGCCATGGTTGGACTCCACCTGTCTACAAGCAAACATCTTAGAAAGTCTTCCTTTCCTGCCAAGCTGGCTTTGTGGGGAAGATGACTCCTCATCCTGAAAACCAAAGCCACAGCCAACCAGCTGAGTCCTACTTACAGCAGCCCTGAAGGACAGAACAGGACTGACCAACCAGCTGATTCCTACAGCCCTGAAGGACAGAGTAGCACTGACCCACTGGGCTTACAAGGCTGTAAATCTTGACTGCCACATCTTTCTCCTGCACGGTGGCTGGTGGGATCAAACCTCTGATCTTTTGGGCTGCAGCTCCATGCCTTAAGCACAGAGCCACAGAGTCAGCTAAGTTTCAACATCTCACTGCTCTGTGTTATCAGCCACGTAGGAAAATGCTGGACAGTCTTACAAGGAAAACAAAACTAATGCAGAAAAGGGAATTGCCTTTGGAGCTCCTTAATTCTCTCAGGAGCCAGAGTTGGTGTCTACACCACGCCCGGTGTCACATACAAAACATCATCATCCATCAACATCAAATAACTAGTTTAAGAGGTTTTGTTTTTGCCAAAAAAATTGGTTGTTCAGAGGTCACACAATAGAAGATTGCAAATGCAAGCCACTTTGGAAAACAAAGAACAGGAACTAAGGGGGTGTGGAAAGACTCAGCGTTTTGCAGAGATAATCCAAAGATCTAAGTTTTCCAGCATCACCAGAGGAAAAGTGAGTAAATGTAAACATGTGTGAATAACTCCAAGAAAAACTCAGAAGGAAGATAAATAAAATTCATGAGAAATAACAAATAACTTGCAGATAACGACAAATACTTGAAAAACCATCTAACTGCAAAAGTAAGCAAATAAACTCTTTTTTTTTTCTCTCGTTGTGCCATCAGTTGGATCCAACTGGCACAGACGGAGATTTCCCATCCTTCTCCAGCAGAGCATCTGGTGGATTTGAACCACACACTTTCTGGATTGCAGTGCAACTTCTTTCCACTAGACCACCACAGAAATGGTCAGTGTGGGCAATTTCCTTCCCTTATTTTGGCTTCTTTTCCTTCCAGTACAAGTTTCAGAATCTCTTCTAGTGTGAAGAAAGGAGAATGAATGCTGCAGAGAATGGAAGATCTCAAACAGCGGAGCGAGAAGACAAAGCCAAGTATTAAAACGAACTATGCACAATCTCCTCCTGTACCAGTCAGACCCGATCTGACGGTACACATAAAAAAATAATAAAATGAAAATTTAAAAACATAACCCAACAATGAACTGTGCAAAGAGCGGAAAGAATGACAACAAATTTAACAGACAGTCACCCAGCCGACCAACTGGAAGAGATCCATATTTGTTCCCATTTTTAAAAAAGATGATCCAATAGAACACGGAAATTATCATACAATAGTAGTAATGTCACATAATATCAGATACAAGCAAAATCCTGCTGAAGTTTATTTTTAAATGGCTGAAACAATATATCAACAGGGATCTGTCATAAACTCAAAGTTGAATTCCAACGTGATTGTAGACAACAGATATCACCGATGATGTCATATGGAACTTGACTAAAAGCAGAGAATATAAAAGATATTAATGTGTGTTTTATTGCTTATGCAAAGGCATTTTACTGTGTGGATCATAACAAACTATAGGTAGCATTGAAAGGAATGAGAATCTCACCCACTTAACTGTGTTCTACTGAAAACCTATACACAGGCCATGAAACTGTTGACAGAACAGAACAAAGGAACGTTGCGTGGTTTACAATCAGGAAGAGTGTGTGTCAGGGTTGTATCCTTTCTTCAGACCTATTCAATCTGTATGCTGATCAAATCATTTGAAAAGCTGGACTATATGAAGAAGAATGTGGCATGAGATTTGGTGGAAGATTCATCAACATCTGCATTATGCAGATGACACAATCTTGCTTGCAGAAAGTGAAAATTACTTGGAGCACTTCTGTAAGATCTTCAATATGATTACCTCTCAACATTAGGGAAACAAAAATCCTCACAATCAGGCCAATATGCAGCATCATGACAGATGAAAAAAAGACTAAAGTTTCCAAAGATTTCATTTTATGTGGATCCATAATCAATACTCAAGGAAGCGACAGTCAAGAAACCAAGTTCTGGATTAGGCTGGGGAAATCTGCTTCTTTAACTGAAATTGTTAAAGAGCAAAGATGTCAGTCATAGGACTAAGGTGGGCCTGAGTCAAGCCATGGTATTTTCAGTTGCTTTGTACATGTTCAAAAGTCAGACAATAAGTAAGGACGACTTAAGAAGAACTGATGCCTTTGAACTGTGGCGTTGATGAGGTGTACTGAATATTCCACACGCTGTCAAAAGAACAACCAAATCAGTCGGAAGAGCAGCAGTAATGTTGCTTAGAGGCACGGATGGTGAGACAAGACTTCATCTCATGTACTTTGGGTATCTTCTCCTGAGAGGCCAGTTCTCAGAACAAAGGCATCAAGCTTGGGAAAGTAGAGGTTCAGCAAAGAAGAAGAAGACCCTCAATGAGTCGACTCAGCACGGTGTCTGTGGCAGTGGGCTGAGGGGTGGAGGAGATCATCAGGAAGAGAAAGGAGAGGGCAGGGTTTCGTTGTTTTCCATGGACCCAGTATGAGTCATGGCTGACTAGATGACACCTTACGACAAACACTCTAATGTGAGTTAAACCACAAAAACCCTCCAAACCCCAAACATGATTCTTGTCCGACGGGATTTATAATTTAATGGAGGCTGTGGAAAATAAATAAGTCCGTGTAAATCACTATGGATTCTAATCATTACTAAGAAGATGTTGTGTGATGTAGTCCAAGAACAGAATTACTGGCAGATATTGTGACATTTTCTCTGAGACGGTGATATGTAAGCCAGGGTATGAAAGCTACAGAGAAAAATGTTAGAAACAGGGGTTATAAGGGTTCCAGATCCTGGAGAAGGATGTCATGCTTAGAAAAGTAGAAGATCAACAAAGGAGAAGACGACGTATGCACAGCAGAGGCTGTGAGCGCGGTGCAGGAACGGACAGGGCCTCTGAGGTGCAGGGTCCTGTGGAGCAGAGCTGGCTTAACAGCACCGAGAGCAGCCACAGCCAAGAGCTCCAGAGACCTGGGTGACACAGATAGCTAAGCACGACACCACAAACTGAAAAGTTGGGGGTTTGAACCCACCCACAGGCACCTCAGAGAAAGGTCTGTTGTTTCGCTTCTGAAAGGTTACTGCCATCGAAAACCTTGTGCGCACATGGGGTCAATGTGAGTCTATCAACAAAAAGGCAACTAGCTAGAAGTGTTTCTGATAATTAATACATATTGCTGTTGTTGTTGTTACGTGCCGTCGAGTCACTTGTGACTCATAGTGACCCTGTGTACAAGAGCCCTAAACCCTGCTCTATCCTGTGCCAACCTCACTGTCTCTGACACACCTACTCCCGTTACCCCAATCACTGAATCAATCCATCTCATTGAGGGCCTTCCTCTCTAGCGCTTTCCCTCCACCTTCCCAAACATGATGTCTCTCTCCAAGGACTGGTCCCTCCTTGCAACACGCCCAAAGTTAAGTCAGACGAAGCTTCAGAATCCTTGACTCCAAGGAACATTCCGGCTTCACCTTCTCCAGGACAAACCTGTTTGTTCTCTTAGCAGTCCATGGTATATTCAATACTCTTCTCCAGCACCACAGCTTTTCAAAGGCATCAATTTCCTGCCCCCCCCCAATTCTGGAGTATAGAGGAATAAATTGAGGATACTGGCACTAGGGGAACACTCTGTCCCCCCAACACTGGATCTTTTACTCCCCTCCCTTTCTCTCTCGATTTCCCCCCTCACTCTCTCCCCCTCTCTTCTCTAAGGGACGACCCTTCTCTCAGCTTCTGAGGCTCTGACTGTCCTTGGTGATCCCCAAGTAACATCTGTTTCCCTCCTTCATTAATGTTTTCTTCTATATTGGGCTTGTTTTTTTTCATAACTCAGAAGTGACTAAGTAAAGGATACCCCCTACAATAATGTATAGGGCTTCGATTAACTTAACAGGGGGGAGGAAGCCCTATTTTCCAAATAGAATTAGGGAGTTCTGGTGGCTTAGTGAAAAGGAGCTGTGCTGCCAACTCAAAGGCTTTTGGTTCAAATCCACCAGCTGCTCCAGGGAAAAAAGATGGGTAATCTCCCTCCGTGGAATTCATTGCCTCTGAAAACCCGCTGGAGGGTCAGCTATGGGTCAATTCTGACTCTATGGGTCGGTTCTGACTCGATGGCACCTAACTACAACAACTAGGATTACACAAACATAGAAACAGAACAACTCAAATCCTAAGAACTGAGAAACCAGTTTTCTTTGCTCTCCCTGCCCAGTTTCACTTGTGTTCAAGATCTCAATTAAAATTTTTATCAAGGTCAAATCTTTTCCTAGAAATTTTTCTGGTTCATATTTCCACTGAGACCGGAGTAGAGCAGATCTATTCCCTTTTAAAGGAAGGAAAGGATATTTTTATGAGTTTACATCAACATTAGAGAAATATTTTATAAATAATAAAACATTGTAATTAAAAATGTCATGTTATTATATAAATTCTTTAGTTTAATACGTTTATTTTCTTGAGTCAAAATCTCTCAAGACCTTTGTTGGATTTGGTTGGTTTATCTCAGCATTTTTCACAGAAGGTCACCACATATTTGCTAGCAATTCTTTCCCAGAATTAATTACCTCCTCAGGCATTGAATTCTTTTTTTAAAAGCCGGATGGTGGGGACTTTCTTCCAGGTTGGACTCGTGTGTGGAGGTGACACCACCGGGCTTTTCTGTCTCTCAGGAGCCTGACTCGTGGAGATGGAAGGGCAGCCGCCAGGCCTAATTGCCCATCACGGTTTCTCCTCACATAAAATGGGGTGTTTAATGCAGTGCTCATTTTTCGGGAGATCTTGTGTGGGCCCGAGGAGGCAATTGTAATATATGCAAGGCCACTGCCGAGAATGGAAATGAAGGGATTGCGTCCAGTGACTGGGCTCGCATTAAGCACGCTTCAGAAAACAAACACAGCTCGCTCGGCATCTCGATGCGGGCGGCAAGCAGACACAGGCCTCCTGAAGTGTGTTCATTGTGAGGTAATGAATTCTGAGGACACCGTGGCACTGATTTCGGCCACTTTCAGTAATGAAAACTTCTCCTCATAGAGGCAAATTGTTCTGAATGAGTCAGCTCAGTAACTTGATTTTGAAACTGTTCTCTTAAGTCCTATTGAAATGGGTGGATGGGTGGTGTTAGGATGGTACAATAAATCAGTTAATGAAAATACAATTTCCAGTCAGCTGTTCTAAATAAGGTTCTTGTAAAACCATTGTGTAGTCAGGGGAAGAAATGATTTCCTTTTCCATTTGGGAGGCTGGTGATTGGTTTGTTTTCTTTTCCCTCCCTTTCTGCCGATTTTACATCTTGTGGATGGATGTAGAGTAAGAAAATGAGATGTTTACAACATATTGAGAAACAGGTTTTTAATACCATGGAACCCTCCTTATCACAGTTCGGGGAAGGCGAGGAGATTTCATTAAATTCTGAATTCCACACCACCTCAACGTTTGCTTCGGAACTGCTACAGACGCCCGTTTAAAGAATGGAAATCTTCCACTCCAGCTGCCGAGATAGCTGCAAAGTGTTGAATAGAATTCCTTTCCTCAGAAAAACTACAGGCTTCCCCTGACAGGGGCCTAGCCAACAGACACTTCTCCAAAACCACTTGAAAAGAAACTGAAATGGTTTTTTCCTAGGGAGTGCCCTTAAGCTGTGGACACGGCTATGGTCTCTTTTTACATTTGTTTTTAATTATGAGACATTTCATAGGAAATTATAGAAAAATAATATGCCAGAGTGTTCTTCCGCAAGATCAGATTTCCCAGAGTTATTTCAGATCACACCCCCCTCAGCTCCCATACACACACTAAAATGACTTACAACCAGCTAGTGTGTCATTTTTCAACCTTTCCCAAGAAGTAGCTACCGAAGCCACTGTCATCGAGCCAGTTCCCAGATCCAGACCATCCCCTGTTGGTTTTCTGAGGCTGGACACCCTTAAGGAGGAGACCACCCATCTTTAGTCCTCGGAGCACCTGGTGAATTTGAACCTCCCACCTTCTGGTTAGAAGTGCAACCTGCAATGCACCACACCAAAACTATACCCCCAGACCTCTTTCCAGATGTAACTCTGCCCTAAAAATGTCATAAGACACTTGCGTCTTGATTCTGGCCTATTTGCAAACCCAGAAACAGTGCGATGCTATGATACATCTTCAAGGATATGAACATGTACGGCTAAGCACAATTGATAACAGTGTGCATCTAAACTCCAAAATCAATCTCCATAATAGTCTATGTGTTTCCTATTGCCAAAGGGGCCCTTTAGAGTAGTGAGGGAAGATCTTCACCCTGAAACCCACAGCGTCTCTTTTCAGCAGGAAGTAGCTAAGAGAATACGCTGTCCCATTTTTCTCATGAATCAGGGTGAAGTCTCTCTCAGGGAGGAGTGATAGGGAATGGCAAAGGATACACTGACAAAGGAGATTAATCAGAACTGGCTTTGACAAGCACTGTGGCAACTGGACAATTAAAACAGACATTCGGGGGCAGGGGAAGAAGAACGAACTGGGGAGGAGGGTAGAGAAAACAGTGCAACAATGAATGAATGAAAACCCAAAATCTCTGTAAATGTTCATTAAAACTAATAAAATTTAATAATAATTTTTTTTTAAAGTGCAATGCTGGTGTGAGGCGCCTCAAGTCGACTGTGACTCATAGTGGCCCTGTGAACAGCAGGCTGGAACTTGGCCCTGTCTTGTTTTGTATCCTATTAAGTTTGTTGTTTTATCTACTTTTCAATGTTCACATAAGTGCCTCAGTCTCCATGTGTCCTCCAGAAACTTGTTTTCCCCTCGAAATTATCCTTTTGATGAAGTGATAAGCCATGCTCTTGTCTAAGGAGACTTATCATCATAAAGATGTCAGTGCTAGCTACGTTAGTTTGTAGATTAAATGCAATCCCAATTTTAAAAACACCATCGGGGTTTTGCCAGGAGCTAGACGAGTTGATTATAAAGTTTATTTGGACAAACACAAAAGCAAAGTTAGCCAGGAGGACTAGAAAAAGAGGAGCCATCTGGGGGTTCATGCTTGCAGACGTTAGCACGTCCTCTATAGCCTGCAATTAGGAGTCGGGTATTGGCACATGAATAAACAGATAGACCAGTGGGACGGGAAGAAAATCCAGAAATAGGCCCAACGGCATCTGGAAAGGTCCTTTATGAGGAAGGAAGCTCTGCAAACCGGTGTGGAAAAGATGTGGTTTTTAAATAAGTGGCATTGTAATAACTGGATAGCCACGTGGGAAAAGGTAAACGGGGACTGTACATGGGGGCAGAACCAAAACTGCATTTGACATTTGAAAATAAAAGCAGAAACCATACAAGACACAGAGGAAAATACAGGTGGTAGCACACTTGACCTGAGTGTGGAAAACATCTTCTTAAATAGATGCCATAAGGGGGAAAGATGATTACTTATTATTATTCCATTAGAATTGAACTACCATGCATGCAAAAGAGCACCAAAAGCAAACTGATATGTGTGCATGCAAGCGTGTGTGTGTGTGTGTGTGTGTGTGTGTGTGTGTGCACGCACTCTGAGGGTGGAACTCTGAGGGCCACTGTCTTGGGATGACCTCCAGGACAGCCTGCCCTTGGGTCAGTGGACAGCTAGTTCCGTTCCCTTCTAGACTCAAAACTACAGGAGTATATGGGCCCTGTACTCTGCTTTCCTGTTTTTGAATCCAGCTTTTCCAATTACCAGCTCTGTCCTAGTTGGTGTTGTTAGATGCCTTCAAGTCGAGTACAACTCATAATGACCCTACGAACAATAGATCTGAACAGTTTCCTGTCCTATGTCATTTTCATGGTCTCTGACACATTTGAGACCATTGCTGCAGTTACACATTAATCCACCTGGTTGAGGGTCTTCCTCTCTCTCGCCACCCCTCCACCTTTCCAAGCTTGATGTCCCTCTCCAATAAATAGCCTCTCCTACCAACATGCCCAAAGCCTGTGAGAGGAAGCTTTATCATCTTTACCTCCAGGAAGCACCCTGGCTGCACTTTCCCTAAGACATAGGTTTGTTCTTGGGCAAATCCATGGGGTATTCTGTACTCGTCTGCACCAACACAGTTCAGAGCCATCAATTACTCTTCTATCATCCTTATTTACAGTCCAGCTCTCAGCAACATAGCAAGTGATTGAAAAAAACATGGCTTGAATAAGGGATACCTTAGTCCTAAAATCAACGCCGTTGCTCCTCAATAATTTGGAGGGGTTCCTGACTGCAAATTTCCCCAGTGCAATACTTCTCCTGATCTCCTGACTGCTGGTACCAAGGGTGTTGATTATGACCCAAGTAAGATGAAGTTGTTGACAATATCAATCTTTTCTCCATTTATCGTGATGCTGCCTGAGTCCAGTGGTGAGAATTTTTGCTTTTTTTTGACATTGAGATGCAATCCATATTGAAGATCATATTCTTTGATCTTCTGCAACAAGTGCTTCAAGTCCTCCTCACTTTCAGCAAGCAAGGTTGTGTCATTTGCATAACAAGGGTTATCATTATCAATGAACCTTCTTCCAATACTTTGATGTGTAAATCATTAATATTTGGGCTTCTTTGTTATCTCAACATAACTTAGTCTATCCTAGCTGAACTACAATGCCTTCATTATTGTTCAGTTTTTAATATTCTTTTTGTCCTTGTCATCATCCTTGCCTCTAAGGAGGACCCTGGCTGCACATTCTTGAAGACAGAGTTGTCTTAGAGATTTGTCCTGGTGGAGGAAGACAGCTTGACGGAGGCCTGGGCCTGTATCCTGATGGAAGAAGCCAGACAGTGCCCATGCTACAACATCTGCATGTTTGCTGGTCTTTGGAGTTTGCTCTTAAGAGTGTAATATTTATTTGTCTTGTGTGTGAAAAGCGATTTGCATGTTGCTGCCTATTTGATAGCTTAGGGATGTACATGTGTGCTTATTTATCATCTGCTGTTAAATGAGTACAGCATTTGTCTGTCAGTTTGTTGTACTTTGTTTGCTTTTTGTCATGAGTCGCCATCAAGTCAATTGTGACTCATTTCAACTACATATGTACGTACAGAGCAGAACAGCTCCCGAGGGCTCTCAAGAGGTCTCAACATCAGATCATCTTGCCTTTTCAGGGGGTGTTGGGTGGGTTTGAACTGCCAACCATTCTTTCGGCTTTTAATTAAATATTTAACTGTTTGTCTTATCTAGGGACTAGTATATTTATAAGATAAAGAAAAATTCTATGTTCAATTTATTGCACTGTGGTCAGAGATAATAATTTGCATATAACTGGATCACTGGTTTTATTTCTTGGCTTGATAAATGCTCAGTTTAGGCAAATATCAGTCATATGCTCAGAAAAATATTCCTGGGGCTCAATTCTAAAGTTAAGAGTGCTTCTTACCTTAATTCTAAAAGTAAGAGGCTTGAAAACTTGTCGCTGTAGTTGTTGTTGTGTGTCACCAAGTTGACTGATTCACAGTATCCTATGAACAGCACATTGAAACCTGCCCCTGCCCCGTCCCTCCAATCTCTGCATGCTAAGCCCATGGGAGCAATTATTTCATTCCACCTGATTGAAAGTCTTTCTCGCCTCCTCTGACCCCTCCAGTTTTCCAAGTATAATGTCTCTTTCCAAGGACTGTTGTTATGTGCTGTCGAGTGAGAAGTGACTTATTGTTGACCCTCCAGCGGGTCTTCAGAGGCTGTAAATCTCATGGGAGAGGAGCTGGTGGATTCTAACTGCATGCCATTGGATTGACAGCACAACTCCCTACCGACTCAGGCACCAAATTCCCAAGGAACATAGTCTCCTAAAAGTCTGACTTTCCTTGTTTCTAACACACACCCGAGATTTACCTCCTCCAAGACAGATTTACCTGTTCCTTTGGCAGTCCATAAGATATTTCATACTCTTGGCCAACATCACAAGTCAAAAACATCTATTCTTCTTCAGTCTTCTTTATTCATTGTTCAACTATCACAAGCATATAAAGCAATTGAAAATACCAACATTTGGATAAGGGACATCTTAATCTTTATTGTTTGTACATGTGATTTTCTAAAAAGGTTACAGAAACGTTGGATTTTCATTCCTTCATTGTTGCACATTTTCTTCCCTCCCCCAGTTCACTTTCTTTTTTTAATACTCATTCATTGTTGCACAATTTATGCCCTTCTCTTCCCTTCCCCCTCCCCCAGTCTACTCTGCAGCGCGCCTCTTATTCTGAACTGCTGTCATACATATAATGCCTAATCACATAAGCCTTTTAATTAGTTCTTTCCTTGATCTATTTCAATGCAGTGTCCGTTATCCACTCTCTTCCTAGTTCCCCCAACTCCCATGTCAGTCCTGTTTTATAACACTGATGTTATGCAGTGTTTGTCCTTTTGTGACTGAGACACTTCACTCAGCATAATGTCCTCCAGGGTCACCCATGTTGTGTAATGTTTTATGAGATCATTGTTTTTCAGTGCTGCATAGTACTCGATTATGTGAATATACCATCCTTTTTCTATCTATTTGTTTATTGGTGGGTACTTGGGCTGCTTCCATCTCTTTGCTATTGTGAATAACAGCAATAAACGGAGGTATGCATACATTTGTTTGAGTGATGGCTCTGGGTGTTTTTTAGGGTATAGTCCCAGTAGTCAAATTGCTAGGCCAAATGGTATTTCTATTTTCAACTTTTTGAGAAAGCTCCACACCTCCTCCCATAGTGGCTGCATTATTTTATACTCCGACCAGCAGTGCATACGGGTTCCAATCTCTCCACAACCTTGCCAGCATTTGTTGTTTGCTGTTCCGTTGAACTTTGTTATTGTTGTTAGGGTGAGACAATACCTCATAGTTGTTTTGATGTGCCTCTGTCTGATAGCTAGGGATTTTGAATATTTCTTCATGTGTTTGTTTGCCATCTGAATGTCTTCTTTGGTGAAGTATCTATTCATAGCCTGTGCCCATTTTGTGATTGAGTTGTTTACCTTTTTCTTATTGAAGAACTGGAGTATTCTCTAAATTTTAGCTGTGACTCACTTATCAGAGATGTCATTACCAAATATTTTTTTCTGTCTGTGGGTTTCCTTTTTACCGTGTTGGGGAAGTTTTTTGATGTGCACAGGGATTTGGTTCTTAGAAGGTCCTGGTCATCTATTTTGCTCTCTCCTGGTTGTACAGATATTAATCTTTACATTGACGTCCTCGCTCATCTTTAACAGGATCCTTGACAGCAAATTTCCCCAGTGCAACACATCTTTTGATTTCTCGGCTGCTGCCTCCATGGGTATTGGTTATGGATCCAAGGTAGATGAAATCGTTGAAGACGTCACTGTTTTCTCCATTCATCATGATGCTGCCACTGGTCTAGCTGTGAGGAATTTTCATGTCTTGTTTTCTTTAGAAAAATAAAGAGCGAAGTGGAAAGCTTGGGAAAATAGAACTCCCAAGCAGTAGAAAATTAATATGCCAGCATGTATGGACATCAAATCAGGCACTGGACACGTGAGACTATGTCAAGGCACACTGGACAGGACTGGCAGATTTGATGGTGGGTAAACATGGCAGCTTTGGCACCTATAGTACATGGACATTTGGGTTCCTGGAGTCGCAGTAACAAGCTCACAGACCTCTTTTGGCTTCCCATGCCCAACATAACCGCTTACCAAGCAACTTCCTCCCAGAGTGGTGTGTAGAACACATTATTATTCATGTTTTATAGATGAGATTGCTGAGGTAAAAGGGCTTTAGCCTCAATTTCCTGCATCCAGCAGCTCCATGCCACGTGGTACTTAGGAGACCAGGACATGCCTGAAGATCAGCTCTCTAATTCCTCACTGTGCGACCTTGGCAATTTGCTTAATCTCTTCCAAGCCTCCCTCAGTCAAAGGCTGGCACAGCGCTCCAGTTGGAACAGCTTCTGCAAAGCTTTCAGCAAGGGCCAGGCACTCAGCAAGCTCTTGGCCATCATCAGCCATTGTCATTCCTATTGTTGACTGTATCTATATTATTCACACTGAATGGACACCACACAAGACCAAGGTCAGAACTCTGGCACTGTTTCTCATCAACCGAGTGGCCTTCAGAAATGCTAGCAACCTCGGAGTCACAGAACCCTCACACACGGAGGGACCTAAGCACATTCTGCCTTTCAGCTATCGATGATGCAATTCAGAGATGAGGGTTGGCATTGCTATTAATTGCTCTGTCTCATGGTGACCCCAGACACAACAGAAGGGTCTTGAACTTGTCCTGTGTCATCCTGACCATCCTTGGTCTAGTCGAGGTCATTGTTCTGACCACTGTGTCTTTTCAGAGCCTTCCAACCTTGGAGCTTATCTTCCAGCATGTATCAGACAGTGTCCTGTTGTGTTCTATGACGCTCTCATTTCAGAAGACGATTGCCAGGCTTCTCTTCCTAGTCTTCCTAATTCTGGACCCTCCACTGAAACCTGTCCACCACAGGTGACCCTGCTGGTATCACAGCAATAGGCAAAACGCCACCAAATGACACTCTTACAGCAGTGTGGTGGTGGCCAAGGACAGAGTGAAAACTCACCACCATCGTGCCTTGTCCTACGTAGAGCAACCCCCATCAGGTTTCCCAGGCTGGAAACCTTTGCAGGAGCAGACTGCCCTTTCTTCTCCCACAGGGCAGCTGGTGGGTTCAAACTGCTGACCTTGTGGTTAACAACTCAGCACATACCACGCTATGGCACCTGAGCAGAATGCCACATAATGGTGGGATCCTTTTTTTCTGATCCCCTGAGATGAACTTGCAAAGTGAAGCTGAATTTGACATCTGAATCCCGATGAACTTGCAAAGTGAAGCTGAATTTGACATCTGAATCCCGATGAACTCAACTAGATCCCCGCTGGGTCCTGCTCGGAGCCCGTCAGGAGTCGGGGTCTGCTGGGGGCCAAACCCCTCCCCTGCCCCAGCACTGCTCCCTTCCGCAGTTCTTTTTAAGCCAATGCCGATTCCAGACTTTAAATAGAAATGAAGAATGATCGACTCTCATCGTGATTGATTCGCCGAGTGTCTGCTGACCACCAAATTGCTCCGATTGTCTCCCGACTGAAATCACCATAAGTCATTTGCTTGAGCCCACGCCAGCATCCGTCACCTTAACGACTCAGCTGCGATCACTCTTTGACACTAATTACCTTTTCTGACTAATTCTGAATGCGAAACCTTACTAATGACTGAGGTCCGTGGTAAAAGGCCCCGTTTTCTGCAAGCCTCCCATAATCTATGATACCTTCGTGCTCATCGCAATTATCCACACTGCCCTCATCCTGCCCCCTCACCGGGTGCTTGCAGCCTTTAAACAGACAGCTCTTTATTCCAGGCTCCTTGACATAAATGTTGTTTCCCCTGGAGAGGTTTCTGGAAGTGAGGTCCTGGGGAAGCAGTGGCTGTGTGGGTAGATTCCTAACCTGCAGAGACAACCACGAAAAATGTTTCGTCCACGCAGGTGCTACAGCTAAGGCGGTGGAAGGCACATAGTCTGCCACACGCTGGGACTGGGCTCACCTCCTCACAAGACAGTGCCCGCTGTCCCTCACGGCAGCTGTATGGGATGGCTGCTGTAACCCCATTTGACAGAGCAAGTAACTGATTCCTGGAGAATGTCAATGACTTGCCCAGCCTCACTCAGCTTGTGGACAATGGTGGATGATACCACTGCCTATGACGTCATCCCTCCCGCAAGAGGAAGGCGTCCCATGGACTGACATCTACCACACAGGACCTGCTGACATCTTCCTCATAAACTCAATACGGCAAAGTTAACGGGTTATCATTTCTGTCTTCTCAATGAGCTCCTTTTGGTCTGATCAGTGACAGTTTATGCATTCGCAGAACAAAGGCCAATTCACGGAGCACTTACTAAAGCTTACCTGCTCCACAGAGGTAAAACTCTGCTGTTTTGTGACACATTTTTGTTTAAAAAAAAAAGTGATGGCTGATCATTTTTTAAATCCACTAACAAAAGAATCTGGCTGAGACCCAGCAATTGCACTTTCAGGTACTGAAAACAGACTCACACTGATACTTATATGTTCACAAGTCCAAAGGTAACAGGCAACCAAGGTGTCCATCAGCACCTGACTGCTGCTCCTTCACCCGTCCTACGTTGTCTGCACTGTCTCCGACATGCTCAAGACCACGCTTACAGCCACTGCATCAGCCCGTCTGGTTGGGGTCATCTTCTCTTTCAGACCCTGTGCCTTTCCCATCATGATGCCTTCTTCCAAGGATCGTCCCGTCTTAACAACATGCCCAAAGTACGTGAGACGAAGCTTCACCAACCTTGCCTCTAAGAAGTTCCTGATTACACTTTCTCCAAGACAGATGTGTTTGTCCTCTGGGCGCTCCATGGAGTATTCGGAATTCCTCACCAACACCATCACTCAAAGGCCTCAATTCTTCTTCACTCTTCCTTACTCACCGTCCAACTTCCAGATGTCTAAGAAGCTATTGAAAAGAAGACGGCCTGCATCGTACACACCTTAGTCTCTAATTTGATATCCGTGTTCTTTAGCACCTTTAACAAGTTGATGCCCATTTTCCCAATGCAATGTGTCTTTTGATTTCTTGGCTGCTGTTACCATGGCTATTGATTCTGAATCTAAGTAAAATAAAATAATTGGCAACTTCCATCTTTTCTCTATCATGATGCCTACTGGTGCAGCAGGGAGGCTTTTCATTATCTGTTGGGATGTAAACTCTAATCTGCAGCAAGTGCGTCAAATCCTCTTCACTTTTTGCAAGAAGTTATGTCATTTGTATAATCCAAGTTACTGGTGAGTCTTCCTCCAGCCCTGATGCCACATTCTTCTTCTTCATATAAGTTCAGCTTCTTGAATGATTATACAGCATACAGATTGCATATTATTGCTGACTGTCTTCAAGTCGAGCACAACTCATAGCGACCCTATGAACAAAAGGCCTGAAGCTCCTCTACACTAGTGATATTTATCAAAGTTCCCAGAGTTTCTGGAGGCATGTTGTTTAGGAAGTGAATGCCATGCATACGTATGGAGAAAGGCCACAACCCTTTCCTGATTTTTTAAATAATTTTTATTTATTTATATATTCTTTTTAAGTGTGTACCGTCAAATTGGATCTGGTACAGGAGGCGATTGTTCCTCCTTCTTCAGCAGAGCATCTGGTGGATTTGAACCGCGCACCTCTGGGATTGCAGTGCAGTTTCCTGCCACTAGGCCACCAGAGCTCGCCATCTTTCCTGATTTAAATCATGCAGTATTCCCTTCTTCCATCAGGACAAGAGCTTTTCAATCTATGCGTAGGATTCATGTGAGCACAACGAAATAATAAAAAATAGGAATTAGAATTCCCATTCCTCTCAATGGTGGCCATAATTTGTTATGATCCACACAGGCAATGCCTTTGCATAATAATAAAACACTAGTACACATTCTAGTATTCTTTGCTTTCAGCCAAGGTCCACCTGACATCAGCAACGATATCCCTCATGCCATGACCTCTTCTGAATCTAGCTTGAATTTCTGGAAGTTCCCTGTCAATGTACTGTTAGAGTCATTTTTTAATAACCTTCGGCAATATTTTACTTGTGCATGATTTTAATCATATTGTTCTTTAATTTCTACACTCCACTGGATCACCTTTAAAAAAATGGGCACAAATATATGTCCCTCCCAGTTCACAAACTTTGGTGGCTCGGTAGGTAAGGTGTTGAACTGTTAACCCAAAGGCAGGTGGTCTGAATCCACCAACGACTTCTCAGAAGAAAGAGAGATCATCTCCTCCCAGGAAGTCTAGTCTCAGACAACCCACTAGAGACTCGGCTATGATTTGGTTCTTACTCAAGGACATTAGTTGTTGGTTCTTCCAGTCACTTGGCCAAAGTGTCATCTTCCAAATTTACTGGCATAAACGAGTGAGCATGTCCAGGGCAGCATCTGTTTTTTGAAATGGGTCACTTGATATTCCATCAATTCCTGAGGCCTTATTTTTAGCTAATGGCACCAGTACAACTTGAGCTTCTTCCTTCAGTATTGTTAGTTCTTGATCACACGCTACTTCCTGAAATGGTTTGGTGTTGGCCAGATTTTATTTATCTTTTTTTTTGTACCGTGTTTTCCTTCCATCATCTTTTGATGTTTCCTGCATCATTCTGCATGACGCAGTAACTGTACATACATAATATTTAAAATGTAGGCTGCATCCATTTATGTGTATCCTCTCATAATTGACTTTTTTAAGGTGCTGGCATATCTTTCCATGTGGGTAGATAGCCCTGGAGGCATATTGTATTGCACTGTTTATCAACAAGTTTGTGCTTCAAATCCACCAGCCGCTTCTCAGGAGAAAGACAGTCATCTGTCATGGAGAGTCACAGCCCCAGAAGGCAGTGGACGGTCACTCCAAGTCCACATAGACTCAGGGGCAGCAAGGATGAGTTAACATGTCCCGGATGCCTCTCCATGTGGGCAGATCAAAATAGTGACCACTAACCATTCAGAAAGATGCACAGTACTTTTACATATTTTTAATTCTTAACAAAGAATTACTAAAAAGAATATTAAAATTCACTTCTATTAACCACTCCACTAGGTTGGATAGAGGAGCCCTAGTGGTGCTATGGGCTAAGTATTGAGTTGCTAATGGAAAGATTGGTGGTTCAAATCCAGCAGCTGCTTCAAGAGAGAAAGGTGAGGCTGTCTCCTCCTGGTAATATTTCACTCACTCATTCAGGGCCTTTGAATCTGTTCCCACCCACAGCAGTCCCCTACTGGGTTTCCAAGACTGTAAATCCTTATGGGAGGAGAATACCCATCTTTCTTCCTGGAGGCATCTGGTGGATTTGAACTGCAAACCTTTCAGTTAGCAGATGGGTACATTATTCACTACATCACCAAGTTTCCTTAAGATTTACAGTCTCCCCCGTCAACAATGAATGGATAGAGAAGCTCTGGTATATTCACACAATGGAATACTATGCTGCATTGAAAATCAAGGAACTCATGCAATATTATTCAAAATGAGTGACCGTGGAGGACATTATGCTGAGTGAAGTATCTCAGTCACAAAAGGACAAATACTGCATAGTGCCACTGTTGTAAAACAGGACTGACCTTGGAGTTGGGGGGAGACTGAGAAAGATGGGTTCAGTAATGTATACTGCATTGAAACAGATGAGGGAGAAAACGGTTTAAAAGGGATATGTGATTAGGTATTTTTGTCATGACAAGAGTCCAGAGTGAAGGCTGCATAGTGGAGTAGACCTGGGGGGAGGGATTGTAAAGCAATGAAAGAATTTTTCTTTTACTTTTCCAAGAGCATAGTGTACTGGGGGGAGGGGCAGGAGGGGAGAAAAGTGCAACAATGATTGAATGGAAATCCAAAGTCTCTGTAAATTTTCATTGACATTATTAATAATTTAAAAAAAAAAAAGATTTACGGTCTCTGAAACCCAGTGGAGGTCGCCATTAGTCAGAATTGACTCAGGCAGTGGGTGTGGCATTCTGGGCACGATGGGTGTTCATTTGCTCCAGTGCTACAAACAATAGCACCACATGTAAGCCTGTATGCACATGGGAAGGAATGGCTGTGAAGAGGGCTGTAGAAACGAAACTGCTAGATCTCAAGATGTGAGTCTTCAAGTTAGGCCCGTCTCCTTCCCACCACATCCCATTGCTCCTCCAGCCAAATGAACAAAATTACAGCTTCTCTTCTTTCCACTGAGACGAATGGTTTCAGCACTGCCCGTGTCAGATCACCGGCCTGAGGGGCCTCAGGAGATACAGACACAAAAGAAACAGGAAGGCCCAAAAGATGTGCTCAAAAGATGCACAGCTCACATGCCCCGTTATCTCCTTACAGAGTGGAGCAGTCTCCATCATCTTCCCCTTTGATTTTTTTAAAGTTGCAGAATCCCACGGGAGAAGTGGCTGTGGACAGAGATCTGTTGACAAAGGCAGGAGCCAGGCCCAGCTATTCCTCAGACTCACTACAGCCCTGGTCACCTGGCCTCAGTTCCTCTTCTCCCAGAGGAGGGGCCAGGAGCCTCTGGCCTCCTCCTGAGTGAGGTGACAGGCTTTGTGCAGGGAAGGCAGGAGATCTGCTTTTACTGTTTTAGCTGTGGAGTGGAGCCGTGGGCAAGCCTCGTGTTCATTCAGGCAGGGACGTAAAATGAATGTAGAGCTTTGAGAAGGGTACATTTAATCAGCACTTTTTCAGGCATTCGGTGGCCCAGGCACCAGCATCACAAAGATAGATTCATCAATCCTTGCCACAAAGGGACTTCGACACCAGGTAAAGAGGTAGCCTGTAGCAGTGGGAGGCAGGGAGAAGGGTGATCTTACCCAGCAGGGAAAGGCGAAGACAAGCCACAGTGTAATCAGAATTCCTTCTACAAAGTCTGGTACCAAATTAGTTACTAAAAGGCTGAGGTTGAATTTGTCCCAAATGTCCACTGTGCTGTACCGTTCCATCTCTTCCAATAGTAACGATTTCTCCTCCCCTGCCTGCAGCCCTCTTTAGTTCTGTGTCTCTGGATTCTGAAATTCTCTGGAAGGTCTCAGAGCAGCTCAAAGAACCATCAAGGGAAAGCAAAGAAGAAAAATGGCTCATTAGCTACTGATGACATAGGCTGATGAACACGGTCAAACATTCTGGTGAACAGTGAGCCACGTGTTTGCTGGACAGGCAGGTTTGAGGCCACTGGATCAAGGTAGCAGCACTGTCTCAGGCGAGTGAAAAGAGACAGAGTGAATGTCTCAAGTGCTCACACCAGGATATGGACCATGGCCTAAGAGTGGCTATTTGGGTCTTGCCTTCCAGTTGGGTGGAGTCTCAGGACTTAACCTATTCTATCCACATGTTGCCTTGCTGTGTGACAGCGGCAAGGGCAATGGCGTGTCGTTAGGTGCCATCGAGTCAAGTACGACTCATAGTGGCCCTATGAATAACCGCTCTGAACACTGTCCTATCCCATGCCATTCCTCATAACCTCTGACATACTCAACCTATTGCCACAGACACTGTGTCAACACACTTGGTTGACGATCTTCCTCTCCTTCACCATCCCATTCACCTTCCCAAGCACGACGTCCCTCTCCACGGAATAATCTCTCCTAGCAACATGCCCAGGTATGGGAGACACAGCTGCATCATCTTTGCCTCCAAAGAGCACTCTGGCTGCACCTTGCAATGGTCTAAGAAAGCCATTTTTAAGCCAAAGACCCCAAAACCACACATAGTATTGTCAATTGCTTGACTTGCCTGTGAAAACTAGACACTGAAGAAGGAAAGCAGAGAATAGATGCCTTTCAATTGTGGTTCTGGAAGAGAACAACAAACGTGTCTTAGAAGACATGCACCCAGAATGTCCCTTAGAAGCAGGATGGCTAGACATCGCCTCACACATGTTGGTCACCTCATCAGGAGGGACCAGCCCCTGGAGAGGGATATTGTGCCTGGTGAAGTAGAAGGCCAGCCAAAACCAGAAGAATTTCAACAAGGTGAGGTGACACAGTGGCTGTATCCAAGGGCTCAAACACGACAATGACTGTAAGGATGGTCCAAGACCAGGCAGTGTTTGGTTCAGTTGTACATGGGGTCACTGTGAGTCAGCCTAGATGCATCCTACAACAAGAACAGACTAGATGTCCACAACAACAGACTAGATGTCCCCTCAAGAACAGATTAGATGCCCACAACAGACTAGATGTCACAACAACAGACTAGATGTCACACAACAGACTAGATGTTCCAATAACAACAGACTAGATGCCCGACAAGAGTTGACTAGATGGCCCTTAACTACACAAATGTTTTTTCTGTTGTGCACAGGGCTGCTGTGAGTCAGAACCCACTGATGACCCGACAACAGAGATGTTTACTACATACAATGTTACAGCGCATGGTTTGTTGATATTATCATTCTCATGCTAATCCCCAAAGACAAATAAAGATCGAGTTTGTAAATATACTGATAAAGGATTATAATAATGAAAGAAAAAAAAATTTAAGTGAGGTATTTGATTTACGTCTGAACTGACTTAGGATGGAGTCATGGGAAGAGAATCTCGTCCTAAGTCACGGAAGTCAGGGATATCTGTGGGGAAATCACACAATCACGTGGGCAAACGCCTCAACCAGCCCAAGGCCCCGCAAACAGAGAGCGCTCCAGTCAGTGCGAGGTGTTACTGGGAATTGATGAAAAGAGCCACCGAGAACTTCAGAAATACTACCAGAAGCCATGTGTTGAATTTATACGGCTCTGCCGCCCACAAATACAGCTGTCTCCTCCCCTCCAAAATCCATACAATCTTCTCAGAGTTGCAAGATTGATGGCACACTGGGCCAAAGCCTCAGCCCCGTCAGCCATCAAGGCCCGAGCAGCATCAGGTATTTCTTCCCGTGTCGATGGCTCGAGCACAGCCGTGTGATTTGTGGGCAGGCGTTCCGGAAGGTCCACAAAGCCGGAGGAGCTGGGCAGAGAGGTGTTTTCGTTCCCACTCTCCAAGAGGTTGTAATTCAGCTCACTCTCCCCCTTCAAACCTAAGAGCAAATCCTCGTTGGTCATTAGCAGCTGTAGGTCAGGGGCCCCCAGGCCACATCAACCCCAGGTAATTCACACCTGGACGCTTTTGATGGGTCAGATCAGACCCCAGAAGGTCCTGGAGGAGTGACCCCCAGCTTGAGGAGCACGTTCATAGGCGGCTGAGGCCGCTGGAGTGAGCAGCCTGCTGGGAGAGAGACCTATGGTTGCCGGTGAAATTAATGATTTTCTGAGCTCGCATAATCTACCGCTGGTAAACAGCCGGGGGCCCAGAGGAAGTGCTGTTGCAGTCGACACCTGGGGGCTTCAGCTAATAACCTATCATGAATTCTGCTTATTATCAGGATGAACTTTTCAAAAGGAGACTCGGAATGAAAGCTGCATAGAACACGGCTGTGTTCTCAGGGGGAGCCTCTGTCTGGGCTCAGTGCTGAGACTGAAGTCAATCCAGGCCGACTGGCAGTTTGAGGGTGGTACAGCCTGACACCTCCAGATACCCTGCAGTTATTTCGTCCTGGGGGTGGAATGGGAGGTCCATCTGGGTTCTCCAGGCAGCATGAAGGGTCTGAACAGGATGAAGATAGAAGGTGAAGCATCAGAATAGAGCCCAAAACCTGGCAGCCTAAACTGGCAGCAACTTCAGTGGGATCTTGATCTGAAATGAGAAGACAGAGGACAGCTCCCTCCAGGCTAGTGCAGGTGGAGAAAGAACAAGCCGGTGGACTGCGCATAAGCGTCCAGCACACACTGACAGATGCCGCTACCTCCTCCTTCTACCTTCTAACCTAACTTAGCAACCTCTCCTGGGTGCTTGTGCTGTGCTGGGCCTTTGGAATAGCCTTTGACACACATCCTCCCCAGAAGCCCAGGTCAGACCCTGAGGATTTGTTACCTAAAAGGGATCCACAATGACCTGCTCTTACCTCTGTGCAGCAGACGGTGGGAGCCACAATCATCCCTTTCTCATTCCCAGCAGCGGGCACCACAATACTGCCCAACATCATGTAGGACCGAGGTCCCAGGGAAGCTCTCCCCTTTCTTCAGATCAAAATGCTGTGTTGTGTCTGATGGGAATGTAGACCAGCCTCAACTGCAGGTAGAACCGTCCTCTTGAGAACAGAGGCAAAACTAAAACAGGCATCTTGAGGCTGAAGATTGAGCTGCTATTTTGAGGATCAAAGTGGAGCAGCCGTCATGAAGCTCTGAGCCAGCAAACGTGAAGACAGTGAAACATGCTAGACACGGGGGTGTGGGGAGGTGACAGACAGCCCCGGCCCTGCTGGCAGGACCTGTGGGGTCACGGAAATAACTTTATTAATCTATTAATGGATCAAAACATTAGTGAGTTTTATTTCAAACAACAAGCAACTCTGAGAGAGAGAAATGGACAATATTCTCTTATGCGATTTACAGTCTCCAGAAACCTGTTCAACGGTCAGCTAGGAGTCAGTTTCAATTTGACAGCAATGAGTTTTGAGATTAACATAAACACTGTTGGTTGAGTCTTCTGTTACCGAGAGTGGTAGGCATTTGTAACTAATGTATTCTCAATGTACAGACAGGGATTGAGACTCTGAGGGGTAGGGTGTCCTGCTGAAGGTGACAGGGGCAGTTAGCAGTGGACAGACGAATTACTGGGGCTTAAATCCCTCCCTTACACAACCTGGAGCCTCAGTAAGGAATTAATTAGATGTGTAAACTTGAAGTGTTTTAATGGTCCCATTTCTTAAATACATTAACCCAAGATTTAGCTCAAATAATCCTGGTCCGCAGCTGAGAGTTATATTTAAAGAGTAATATTAATCCTAATGTTCCACGTATCAGATCTACTCCTGCCAGGGCTTTTAACAAATTCCAAGTGTTTCAGTCAGTCATGGCCAAGGGGAACCAGGGGACACCTGGTAGAAGCAGAGAGAACTTGAAACACTTAGAGAAGAAACTCAAAGACTACACACCTCGGCATGCCTTACACCTCCACATAAAAAGGCAACACCAAATTCCTTACAAATGCATCAATGAACAGCATTGTTCACTGGACGGAGAAGGACTGACGTTGCCAAGGATTTGATATTCATTTACTTGGATCTGCAGTCAGCTGGTGTGGAAGCAGCAATCAAGGGAATGTTGGTTAAGACCACGATTATTAAGAGCCAGAGTCGGATGCCACAGTGATTCACGTGGGTTTCATTCCTGCTGTCTTGCTGCTGTTTTTGTATCTCAGAGGACGGAGACCCCACTTGGATTTTCAGTAAAATTCTTCTTTCCAGTAAAAAAAAAAAGCCAAAGACAGTTTTATGCACATATGGAATCATTATTGGGTCATTACCAGGAATTGGAAAGGAGGGGAGGGGAGAAAATCCTATTGAAGAAATAAATACTAGACACTTATTACAATGGGTGAATGGAAAGGCAGTATACAATGAGGGGATGATTAGACATCATGAGTATTGGAAAGAATGTTAGGAAGCAAAAATGTGTGAGGATGATTGAATGAAAAGCCAGTACGCCTTATAAACTTCTACTCAAATCACAATACATTTTTTTACAACAACAACAAAATATCAAACACAATACTGCATTGAGTAAATCTGCTGTAAACAACCTCTTTTAAGTCTCAAAAAGAAAAGATGTCCCATTAAAGAGCGCTTGGCCAAGCCGTGACATTCTCATTTACCTCCTGCACAGGAGAAAGCTGGGCAATGACATCAGAAGCTGGAGAAAAATGGATGCCTGTGAAGGATGGTTCGCGTAAAGAGCAGTGCCGATACCCTGCGCCACCAGAAGGGCACACAGTCTGTCCTGGAGGCAGGACAGTCAGAGCTGTCCACAGAAGGGAGACGGGGAGACGCCCCCTGTACTGGGGCACATTGTCGGGCAGGACCAGCCCCTGGAGGAGGACCTTGTGCTTGGAGAATAATTAGAGGGTTACCAAAAAAGAAGACCCTCGACAAGCTGGGCTGCCACTGGGGCTGAAGTGTGGCTCTGGTCATGAGGATGGCACAGGACTGGGTGGCGTTTGGTTCTGCTGTGTGTGGGGTCCCTGTGAGTCAGAGGTGATTGGACAGCACCCAACAACAGCATTAATCCTGTTACTTCTCCACAGCCCTCCTTTCTCTCTGCTTCCCTCTCCTCTGTCTCTCTTGTCTCTTTGTCCCTGTCTGTCTGTGTATGTATCTGTCTCTCATCTCTCTCTCTCTCTGTCCGTCTCTATCTCCCTCTGTGTGTCTGTTTGTGTGTGTCACCACTGTCTCTCTGTGTCCGTCAGTCTCTGGGTGTCTATATCTCTCTCTCTTTTTTCATCTCAGCCTGTCTTTCTGTCTCTCATCCCTGTCTCCAGCAGAGTTGAGGAGTAGGGCCCATGCCTTCTGGCCTTCTCTGGGTGTTCACAGCTTGGCAGAGGACTCATGGACGCAGAAGCATCTTCCCAGGTGACCAGCTTGCCCTGTTCTATTGCAGAGGCTCAAATCATCTCTGCTCCTCAATGCTTTTGAACAGCTGAGAGGCAAACGAAGATTGTGCACCTTCACCTCCCATACAGCCCGCTCTCCACCACCTGCCACATGTCCACTATGGTACAGAGGGACACACATGTCCACCGCGGTGCGGAGGGACACTTGTGAAACATTTTTCAATTCTGCTCTTATCACATGTGCCAGGAAAGCTGATCCCACCAGCTCAGGTCTGGTCCAGGAAAGGCCAACTGGAGAGATGAGGAGAGAGAAGCTCTGATGGTGCTCTGCCCCCGCAGATTCCCTGCACCCATCCGGATATGTACCTTCCACTCATCAGGGTCAAATTTCCAATTTATCCTCTTTGTTTTAATAAAACAGTAGAGCTGCTTCTCAGTTTTTCAAATACCAAACTTTTCCAGTGTTGACCAGCTGGTTGAGAACCACTTGTCATAGCCTCCCACACCCAGACTGGGACATGCCCCTCAGCTGTCCAGCACAGGAATGGATGCCTGGGTGGGGGTGGGCAGGCACCACAGTACACAGACACCCAGCGTCTCGGTCAGCTCGAGCCACTCCTGGGAGTCTTGCTAAGGAGTCCACCCTGATTTCAAGAAATGATTTGGCCAAAACAAGAACTCAAGAGCCACCACAGAAGGCCTTGTTCTGGACTCTGGTAAACCACAGAATCTGGCATATGCGTGGTCAAAGACATTAGAGAAGGCATGCCAGCTCATGCCAACAGCTTGACCTCCAACACCCATGGAGAGAAACCCAACAAAGCACATACAATGTACTCACGTCCTGGGAGGTCCACCTGCTGCCCTGCATGCAGGCCCCTGAATGCTGACCCCTCAATGCTTCCTCTGAAGGTCTCTGCCCTAGGGCTGGTCTCACATGGGAATCACCCTCACCCCCATCTCTGTGGATATTGAGACACTGGAGCCATCTCGGGGGCCCCTCCCGGGCCGGAGGCATCCTTGTTATCAATGTAGCAATCATAATCAATCACCAGACTCCAATCCAGGCACCCTGAACACGGCGAACCCCGGATCTGTGCTTCCCAGACCTCACAGATTCACTGTGAATGTCTCAAAGAGGTAAACTGAGGCTCCGTACATCTGAGCTAGAAGTCTGTCTCAAGTATGCCTGCACTGTCCCGAACACACTGTCCAGAACACGCCACCACCCAGCAGACACTATTGTCACTGAGGAGGAAAGATAGTCATGGACCAGGACTGGGTCACGTGACAATCCTAGTGGGCAAGTGGACCCTTTAACCCCACCCGTTCTTTTGCATTGAAGAACCCAGCTATACCCTCCAGGCCAAAGCTGTCCGGTTGCTGCCCACAGCCCCGTGTCCCCAGTGCCTTCGCTCTGGACTCTTCCCCTCTCACCACTCCTGCCCTCTCACCACTCCGCCCCTCTCTCTCTGCCTCAGTCCACAGAACGGCTCTCATTTTCTGACGCATCAGCTCAGAAATTGCACCAACTCTGACAGCACCAGGAAATCAAGCCCTGTGGGAACTCGGGACCCGGTAGAGACGGGACTGGTCAGGCTCTACACCGGCAAATGACAGGTTTATGAAGCACGTCTCTGTCTCAAAATTCTAAATGCAGGAGAAATGATCCCTAGGAAAACAATTTCCACAAAATGGAATCATCAGAAATGCTTTAACTGTACTGTACAGAAAGCTGATGGAAGGATTGCACGCGCTTAATGGAGCTTCCTCTGGAAAGCCAGGACTCCTCAGCCGAAACACATTGTTGGTGGCAAATTCTGGTGAAAACACTTGTGTTAAGCGTGGCTTTGGGGTCAAAAGAGCCTCAGGAGCAAAACGGTAGGATCAGACTAGGCCAGCCTCTGTCCTAAAGATTGTTGTTGTTGTTGTTGTTATTGTATCAAGTGGGGACTGACTTTTGGCTGACCCTCCAGTGGGCTTTCAGAGGCAATAAAACACATGGGAGGAAACCAGCGAATTCGAACCATGTGCCTTTGGATTGGCAGCACAACTCTATCCACTAGGCCACCAGAGCTCTCTGTCCAAGAGACCGGGGTTTATAATTGGCACCCAAGCAGACATAAACCAAATCAGCTCTCCTCAAGGTGGCTGGCCTCACCATGAGCCGGAGTGTGAGACCAGAGCTGTGCCCGCAGGGTCTCCCAAGGTCAGTGCTCGGCAAGTGGCCCCCAGGCCTTTTCTCCAAGGTACCTCTGATGGCAGAGAACCTCCAGCCTTATGACTAGCAGCCAAGTGCACTGATTGTGCCAGCCAGGGCCTCCTTCCAGAGCATGATGAAGATGAGAGGCTAGGAAACCACCATGGGAGGAGGAGGTAAGAGGGACACAGGGACAGACATGTCATGGACATGGATTCTTCACCCTCTGACCCACCAAACCTGCTGAGGCTGCTAAAGGCCCGAACCTATCAGGCGGCTAGGTCCACAGACAAGCAGAGAAGTAGGGAAGGCCTGACCCTGTTGGATGGCTAGGTCCTCCGACAGGCACTGCACTAGCAAGCCCTCTCCTCCCCCACCCCAGCCCAGCCCCTGCCCAGAGGTCCCCACCCACCACATGGGGACCTGCACCCTCCATCGGAAGTCCTCCAGCCTCCCTGAAGGTTCCCTTGTTTCCAACAAGATCAGAAGAACAAAAGTGCTTAGCAAAGGCTATTTTTTCCTAAATGGCATTTCTTGTTTTTGTTTGCTAACCACAGATACATTGTAGCACAAAGCAGAGCTTTTGGAAAACACAAAAGCCAAAAGGAAGAGCGTCAGCGAGGACAGCAGGACCAACGCGAGGCCACAGCTGGTCGTGGGCGGTGGCTGCTGAGCATGGTGACCCCATGTCTGCAGCCGCAGGGTCTGTAAGGCTGTGCTGGTCTGGAACGTGGTGCAGGATGCATTCTGAGCAGAAGTGGCCAAGCCATGTAAGGGGCTTTCATAGATTAAACTGCGTCTCCTCCCCCCAAAAAAAATGTGTCAACTTGGCTAGGCCAAGACTTTCACAATTATGCAATTATCCTCCTATTTCTGATCTGATGTCCTGTGCCTTGTGAATCTTCACCTCTGTGTGTGATATCAATGAGGCTGGATTCCTGACAGTTACATTGATGAGGCAGGATATAAACTACAGGACTGGTTGCATTTTGAGTCAATCTCTTTTAAGATAGAAATCCAACAATCAAGCAGAGATCAGAGGGACTTACTACCACCAAGAGAGTAGAGCAAAGAGCACAGTGTGTCCTCCGAACCCAGGGTCCCTGCGATGGGAACCTCCTAGATCCAGGAAAAGATTGATTCTGAGATGCCTGGAGGAACCAGGGGCCTGTGGATGCTGGAATGAGATGACCTTCTTCCAGAAGCCAGGGAGAGAGAAGGCCTTCCCCTACAGCCAGCATCCTGAATCCAGACCTGAATCTCCTAAATTGAAACCATTAAGTTTGGTTTATTAAAGCCTCCACTGCGTTGTTCTCTGACAGGGGCACTGGAGAACTGAGACAGAAGCGGGACTCTGGGACTGGAGTCAGAGTGGGACTTGGAGGCCATGGGGGACCAGGACAGGTATCTCTCCAGTAACTCCACATTTACTGTGACCCCGGATGTACCGTCCACAGCTCTGGGCTGCAGCCTCAACTTGACATGGGACCACAGGTTGACTGCAGCAATGTCACTCGGGATGACAGCTCCAGAAAAGAAGGGACCACCTCCCGATTCCTGAACCTCCACCCTCTTCCCTGAATCACAGAACCGCTCTCTGTTTTCTCACAGATGCAATCAGAAATAAGCCAATTCTAAAGCACACAGTAAACGAAGCTCTCACAAAAACCACAGAAAGCTCGTTTTCCTCCTGGGATGGGAGAATCACACCTGCCCCATGGATGGGGTCAGGGTGGAGGTCTGCTTTCCAGGAAAGTTCTTCCCTCACTGGGACAAGCACCCATGAGATAAGGATACTTGTTATGCCCATTTCACAGATGAAAAAGATGCAGTCAGAGAGCTTGTTACATGATTAAGGTCCTGAGGTTGGAAAGGAATAGAATGGAGGTACCCCTCAGGTTTTCCAGGCCCCATCGCTCTGCTTACCTAGTGGTTATAGGCCCTCGGGGGAGAGTGAGAGGGGCTGAGAGAGAAGTTAGGTTTAATGCAGCTCCTTTGAAAAGCCAGCACGCCCTAGATGAGAACGCATCACTGCCGGGTTGTTGTGATTAAAATGCTTGCGTCCAAAACATTTTTATAGAGA
>NW_006399756.1:7297978-7374096 GCF_000299155.1 Elephantulus edwardii | reverse complement strand
AAAAGATGAGCAGAGAAAGCAACAGGGGAACAAGAGAGGAGACGAAAGAGAGGGAGTCGGAGAGAGATGGGACTGAGACAGGAGAGAGAGACGGAAGGTGGGCACAGAGAAAGGAGAGAGACAGAGTACTGCAACAGGAGGAGAGAGAGGTGGGAGGTGGGCACAGACAAAAGGGAAGAGAGAGAGACAGAGGACTGAGGCAGGATAGAAAGTAGGTGGGCACAGAGAAAGGAGAAAAAGGCATTTCCCTCACAGAGGGCTGAAGTCCTTATAGACAGAAGCCCAGTAACAAGCAAGCCCTCCTTCCCCAAGGGGGTGGTGACACCCCACTGGTAGAGACCCAGGCTATCTATCACCCCCGTGTGTGTCCTCCTAGAAGTCCATACTTCTGAACCCCAGGAGAGAACTGGATGTGTCTGTTGTCTGTGATCCAGAATCATGGTCTTAGACAGAGCCCCCTTCACATCCATCTTCCAGGTATGAGAATCGGAGAGCATTGCCCAAAGATTTTAAAACAAACAAAAAAAAAGTTCCATGTGCGACACTGTTGCTCGCAGGAGGGACAGCAGGCTGAGGTCTGCCCACACCTGCACGCCCTCTCTGTGCCTGTACCTTCTAGTGTGCCCACACCCTCAGCATGCCCAGAACCACTCTCCTCATATGACGGTACCCACATACGCAACAGAATTGTACCTGGCAGACCTGCCTTCCCTCAGCACACCTTAGCCTCCAAGCATGCCTGCACCCCCAAATATGCTTGTATCCCCCAGTATGCCTGCAGCCTTGCTCCCCCAGCACCTCCTCAGCACACCCACACTCCCTCAGCAGTCCGATATCCCCTGCACCCCCTGAGCATATGTTACCCCCCTCCACCCCTCCTTCAGAAGCCCCTACCCCCCAGCACACCCATCACAGGCTGTCATGACCATCTCCCCTGCGGCCTGCCAGCTTCTCTCTCAATGTCAGATACAGGTCAGACGCTTGTCCTCTAAAATCAGGAAGCTACACTCCACCGCCTTGAGAAGCAAAGCAAAACCAGCTGCTATTTCTGAAAGGGTATTTTTGTAAAACAATCTCTGGTTTCCTCCAGGAATTCCAGCCCCCAAGCCCCTGGAGATGTGGTTTCTGTTGGAGTCACCACACATCCTATTGGGCAACTTAGAAGGCGCCATCTCCTCCCCGTCCAGCAGCTTCCAAATGCAGCCATTCTCCATGGCGTCCACTGCAGGCAGACCACTTGGTCCTGCTCTGTCAGACACCCTGGCTGCAGAGACGCCGAGCAGCTGGTGGGAGATGTGCATGTGGGTCAGTGTCCACAGCACCCCACACGTGTGTGCTGACCTTGTGGGAAGAAGGACCGAGGCTGAGGTGCCCAGGAGGACAAGCTGGTACACAAGACCGAGAGGCCACAGAAGCATGAGCAGATTCACCTCGGAAGTGCAAAGTTCTCCAAGAACCTCACGGTTAGCTGCGTGCCTGGGCTGAACCATCAAACTGACCATCACGTTGATACGCACTAAGGAATCCCCTTTCCACAAAGCTTAGGATCAGGAAGGTGTGTGAGCAGAGGTAAAAGATACCTGCCCATGGGGACCCAGCCTGGGCACTAGCCATCCCGGAGTTTTCCCCTCACTCTGTCCGCACACTGTTGTGGGTTCTGGGATGACCCTGTTACTCCAGCCTCCCTCTTGGGACCTGGATTTGTTTGAGGTGCAGAAGAGACACCTTCTCCTGCTCAGGCCATGAGCCCCCAGAGTTCCCAGAGCACCTGTGTCCTTTCCAAGGGCACCAGGTGACTGTGTGTCCTTTCCAAGGGCACCAGGTGACTGTGTGTCCTTTCCAAAGGCACCAGGTGACTGTGTGTCCTTTCCAAAGGCACCAGGTGACTGTGTGTCCTTTCCAAGGGCACCAGGTGACTGTGTGTCCTAGAAACAGCGACAGTAAGTTGCATCTGACAGCAATGTGCCAACTTTACAGACACAAACAGCTCAGAAAATAGGTCATACCCCAGCCACACAGTGTTCACTGTCTTTTCTAGTGCCCCGCCCTCCAGCAAATCAAATTAGCAGTGTATGCAAATGAGGTGTGCAGATTCCTCCAGTCACCACTCTACCTCTGGAGGCAACCCAGGCAGCACCTCCTCCCTCAGAACACCTAGACCTCAAAGCACATTGATCTCTGCTTTGACCATCCCTGGGCCCAGGCCTTTTTATAGCCCAAAGCAACGGCATTGCCGGCTTCCTCATAAATACAAATGGCCTTGTTCCAGGCCCCAGACAGCCTTCTCCAAAGCCATTTCCAGGGGTGACCTGCACAAGGGACGCCCAAAGCTCAGGTGCAGGACCTTGGGGAAGTGCCTGCCAGCAGGATCAGGGGAGTGGGCATCGACTCTACAAAATCAATGGCTGAGGGAACATGTGGGGCCCGCAGAGGTGGCCATGGGACCGTGTTAGGCCCTCTCTCTCCCCCACCAGGACCATCACAGCGTCCGTACAGCAGGCCGTGAAATGAAGAAATGAAGAGTTCATCATCCTCTCCAGCAGACCCACGGTCAGGGCAACTGGCAGCTGCTGTCCTCACAGCAGATGGGGAACCCGGGTGGGTCTCCCTTCCTGGGCCTCATCTCCTGCCTCTTGGGGAGAACAATGTCTTCCCAATGACGCATTCTACTGCTGAGCCTCAGTTTACCCCGCTGCCCCCGAGCAGTCATTTGAGTGAACTTACTGATCACGAAGAACGCTTTTCACTGACACCATGAGAGATGACTGACACATAACCATGCAGTTGGCACATGACTCTATTTTCTCTCCGGGGAGTCACCCTAAACGCCGTAAATGCCTGCAGGAGGCTGGGGTTTCCTGGGGGGGTACAGTGTGGCGCACACAGGCCTTGGTGCTCACACTCAGCCTGGGAACCCCGGCTCTGCTGCCTGCTGCCTGGGGGCCCTGGGTTAGTCACTCGCTCCCCTGAGACTCGGCTCCCTCACCTGCTTCAGTAATGACGCCCACTCAGACCCTGCTGCTGCCAAGAAGATTCCACCCCACACAATGAGCTGGAGGCCAGGGCACCGCTGGCCCCCAGGCTTCCAAGGCTCTCCTCTTGGCAAAAGCAGACGGCTTCATTTCTCTTCCTGCCAAGTTGCTCTCTCTCTCACTCTCACAAGTTTGAACCAACTGAGTCGACCCTCCCGTGGTTGTCTGGAGGGAAATCGCAGAGGAGGAAACTGTCCATCTTTCTCCCACTGAGCAGCTGATGGATAAAGTGTGCAGCTTCATGTTGGCAGCACAATTCCTTGCCCACTAGGCCACCAGCTGCTCGGGGGCTCAAACTGTTGACTTTCCGGTTAGCAGCCAAGAGGTTAGCCACTGTCCCACCAGGCCTCTCCCTTAATCTGGAGGAGCTGTTTCAAGGAATACCATCAGGAGTCTCTGGTTCATGCAAATTGATAATACACTTGGGTGATAACCCAAAGATTGAAGGTTCAAGTTCCTGAGGATCCTTCAAAAGTCAGCCTCAGAAGTTTAGGACACACGGAGGTCTCCAGGGAATGCCAGGACTACAGATATTGAAGGAAACAAGGACCTTTCTCTACAACCAACAGAGAGGAGGGCCTTTCTGCAAGCTGGCATCCTGGATGGGGACTTCTGGTCTCCAAAACTGTCAGAGAATCATTTTCTGTTCGTAAAGACATTCACTTATAGTATCTATTACAGCAACATCAGGTAACTGACCATGTTCTTTTCTCGGAATTAGTCAGTCACCATCCTTGGCAAGGCCTAAGACAGTCTTCTTGTTGTTATGTGCCATCAAATTGAAACCAACTCATAGCTGCCCCTCCACACGGTTTTCAGAGGCAGTAAATGGCAAGGAGATTGCCCATCTTTCTTCTGTGGAGATGCTGGTGGCCTCACACACCTTTAAGTCGGCAGCACAATTGCTTTAACACTTGCCTGGGAGCCCCAAAAAGGAATCTCACGACAAAAGGAAAATGGGCGCCCGTCTGGGCTGCCCAGGCATACTTCTGTGGGTGTGGACTGATCAGCTCAGCCCAGGGTTAAGCCAGCAAACAACCCAAACATCTTCCTCAAGCTCTCCTATTTCATTATTCACTCTTTCTCAACATGTCCCAGGCTTCATGCCAAGGATGAATTCAATCAAAGGCCTGACCAACTGGTCCCCGATTTTGAAATCTATCCCTTTTCCATTCTTAAGTCTCAGGAGAACTGTCAGTCACCATCCTGTTTGGAAGCATTTTGAAGACCAACTCCACCTCAATTCTTTCCTGCTGGCCTTCTTGCTCGGCTCTGTGGATTTCCACCCTTTCGGACCCTTAAAGACAAACTCTGCAGGCCTAGCCCACATTGGTCTCAGCCCTGAGGTGCCTTTACCAGCGAAGGAAGAGAAAGAGAATAGAAACTACCACTCATTGACTGTGCCATGTCACACACACTGATTCTGCACTAGGAGTGCTGATATTTGGCCAGTCCTCACGGAGCCCCCGATGGGCAGAGGTACTGTTGACCTGGCCCATCCGACTCCAAGCCCACCCCCATTATTAACAAAAGGCCATGTTATTCATTCTCCTATGGTTCCTCTGGGTCAGCCCACAGAGAGATTTCCTTCCTGTCCTAACCCGGCCACAGTCAAGCTGCGCCCCTTCTCCCCCCAGCCTGTCCCCCTGGAAGAGTGTGGGGGCAGCACAGCATAGCTGCCAAGGGCAGCCCGTTCCCAAGGGGACATGACGGGAGCAGGCTCGGAGCCAGCACTTCCTTCCCTGGCCAGCTACCTAAATGACCTTCCACTGTCCTCTCCAAGCCTGGAGCAAAGCAACCAAAATTAAACTGCCCAGAACGGATCTGCTTGGACCAGAAGTGGGAAGAAACGCTTCAGGCATTCTGAAGCCCTTGCAGCCAGCTCGCCCCATGAGGGACTCAGGACAGCTAATTATGGGAGCTGAGACCAGAGGCCAAGGGCCGGAGACTGGAGCAGAGTTAGAGCGGGAATGAGTGGCCAGCCTTCTCCTCCTCCCTCGTCCCTGTTTTAGCCTCCAGACTTCCTGAGGAGTTGCATCACCTTGATGAGGTCTGCTTCCCAGCTGGACTCCCAGCTTCTCACAGATTTATCGGGCCTGGAAATCAGGGTCCAACAGGAAGGATTCTGCAGCACCTTCCCTCTCTCATGACAATGCTCCTGTCATAGGGCCCAGTCCTGCTCAGCCTGAACTCTAGAGTGGGATGCCAGGTGAAGCACCCCAACAGGGAGGGACACGCTGCTGGTGCCTTGGGGCACCCAGAGGCTGGAGCGCCTTCAGTGATTGGTGAATGGATGCATGCTACAGACTAACCACCATCCTCAGCGTTTTGCGTATACTGTCTTCATCTCATGTCGTTGTTGCTGTTGGGCATATTCACGGCGGCTCTGCCTCATAGCAACTCCGTGTGAAAAGAAAGGTCCTGTGTCACCCTCACAATCTCCGTCATGCACAAGCCCACTGAAGTGGTCTCCTCTCTTTTCCTACTTTATACTTTTCCACACATGATGTCCCTCTTTGGGGACTGGCCTCTCCTGAGAGCATGCCGGAAGTATGTACGATGGAGTCCCCACCATGCTTGCGTGTCTCCTCCCACGTCAGATTTTTTTTTTCAAAGGTAGAGATTTCTATTATTATTATTATTATTAATTTTAATTATTATTAATTTTAATGAAAGTTTACAGAGACTTTGGATTTCCATTCGTTGTTGCACTTTTCTCCCCACCCACCCCTCCCCTTCAGTTCGCTCTTCTCTTAGTAAAGTAAAATTCTTTCATTCTTATATAATCCCTCCCCCCAAGTCCACTCTACTATGCAGCCTTTGTTCTGGACTCCTGTCATGACAATAATTCCTAATCACATATCCCTTTTAAACAGTTCTCTCCCTTATCTGTTTCAATGCAATATACATTATTTATCCCATCTTTCTCAGTCTTCCCTCAACTCCAATGTCAGTCCCATTTTACAACAGTGGCACTAAGCAGTATTTGTCCTTACGTGACTGAGATATTTCACTCGGCATAATGCCCTCCATAGTCACCAATTTCATATAATATTTTATGAGTTCCTTGTTTTTCAAAACAGCATCGTATTACATTGTCTGAATATACCACAGC
This sequence comes from Elephantulus edwardii, assembly GCF_000299155.1. Lineage (NCBI taxonomy): Eukaryota > Metazoa > Chordata > Mammalia > Macroscelidea > Macroscelididae > Elephantulus > Elephantulus edwardii. The sequence goes on along the minus strand of NW_006399756.1, from coordinate 7,367,949 downwards.
TTCTCAATCCATTTGTTTGTTGATTGGCACTTAGGTTGCTTCCAACTTTTTGCTATTGGTTCCTACATCAGAGTTGTTGGTTCTTTTGGAATTCCCTGGTATATTTCACATTCTTCACCAAGATCACAATTTGAAAGCATTCATTCTCCTTCAATCTTTCCTGTCCGTTGCTCAAATTTCACATACCTCTTTGGGAAATGCCACCATCATTTTTCACAGCGCTGAAATTTAGCAGTTCAACAGGTGGTAAAGAGGAAGTTCAGATGCAAATACCCGGATGGCCAATCTGCAGACCCAGCTCAGCAAGAACAGGCTTTTTTCCAGGCTCCAGAGAGATCTATTCCTGGCGAGTCATTGGCAAACTGTGCCATGAGCACGTACATCTATGAGACTTCTCTCTCAGTGAGCAGGGAAGACGACTGGTTGCTCACTAAGCCCACTGCTTCCTGTTGAACACACAGGAAAGCTATAATCCCAGTCTCTCTTGTTGAGGAGCTGAAGTCACAGGACCAAGTCCTGGTCAAAGGCACACAGTGAAAGTGATTCAAGCCAAGGGTCATTGGCCATAAAATCAAGCACATTGCTGTCCACAAGCTCATGCCCTTACATGGCATCCCTGAAGATGATGCATAAAAAGGCAGTGCCACAAGACAGAAGGGACCTGGATCCTTGAGTTGTTGCCTAAAGGACCACAGCCCAACCCACATGGAGTAGAATATGAGAGAGAAATTAAACTAAATTAAGTTAAGCAGTAGAGCTGTGGAGTAGTTTGTTATAGCAGCCAGCTTTATTTATCCTAACTAATCCTAAGTGCTTGTCTGTCCCTTGATAGGAATGTATTCAAAGCCAAACAAGCAAAAAGCTGACCGAAGCGGCACGGGTTTCTTTTCTGTATCATGAGAAGTCTGGGGATGAGCAGTTCAAGAGTCATCACTGGTGTGTTGACTTTCATCCTCACGCTTGACTGCACAGCGTCACAAGAGGGCTGTTGATTCTCCGGTATTTCATCTGCATTCCAGCAAGAGAGAAGAGACTAGAACAAAGGGCGCAGGATTACGTCAGCCAAGTCCATAATACTCAAATTCCCTTAGCTGTCCTTGACCAACACTGCTCATGCCCACTGCACACCAGTGCCGTGTGAGCGGGAATGTCACTGTCAATGTCCTGCTTGATGCAATCTAATCAGGACTCATCTTTTAGGGGCTTCAGTTGGCGTTGATCCTCCTTGACATCAAACTGGCTCTGTCAGCAGGAAGTGGATGGAGTAGAATTGATGCTGGCTGGTCAGCGAGAACCAACCTTGGGCCTATCCTCCTTCCATGAAATCCCTGTCTACAGGAAGGGTTGCAGTTAAAAGAGATCAATGGATGTCTGACTGCATACGTTGGCCTCAGAACTCTATTTTATCATCATGCCCAGGGGGCTGGCTGACACGGAGGAGAAAAATAGCAACAGGGTGGTGATCAGACAGCTTCCCGAGAATTCTCTCAGGGACAGTGCTCCCCAAGTCTGACATTCCAGGTAGCGCCTTTCTTTTGAGAAGGGCTTCTTCACTAGGTCATCAGAAATGACCTTCATTTGGTCATGAGGAATCAGAAGAGCTGTTTAAAACTCCGAGTTCCCAGCGCTTGTTCGTGGCTGCGGGAGGGTGAATTGTGGCCGTGCTTTTGCAAAGCAATCTGGCAGTAAGAAGCACGAGCCTTAAATATATTCAGACCTTTCATCTAATAATTCCACTTCTGGGAATCTATCCTAGAGAAATAATTTAAATACTGAGAAAGCCTTATTCACCAAGATATTCCTGGCAGGATAACTTTCAATAGTGAAAACCTAGAAACAGCCCAAAGAGCAGCCATTAGAGAACTATGTCTATATATTTGTATATGTAACACCTTTTAAAATATACTTAAATATCTATTCTATGGCAAGGAGATTAATATAAATATGAATATAGTGCACATATGCCAAATATGTAATATATCTATAATATATTCTGTTGAAAAGAGATGATATATACCTATAGCTGTATGTTGAATATGCCCTATGATGATTACACAACATGATTAATGTAAGGCATCATTAAATGATGTAGAGTTGAATAATGTTGTATGTTGTTGCCAGTTGCAACAAAATGAAATGCCACCCGACTCTGCTCTGTCGTCACATCCACTGCCGTGTGTGAGTCCACTGTGCACCCTCTGTGTCAACCAATTTTGCTGAAGATCTTTTTGGCTGACAAAGCCTGAATCTTTCTCTAGACACTGGACCCTCCTGGGAAGTTTCCCAAAGCATGTGGCAGGAAGTCGCATCAGCTTTGACTCTCACGAGCACTCTGGCTTTACTTCTTACCACCAGATGTGTGACTCTTTTAAGAGTCAATTGTAGAGTCAATATTCATCACCACCACGATTCAAAAGCATCAATTCTTCTGCAGCCATCTTTATTCATTGTGCAGCTTTCACCCTCATTAGAAGTGAATAAAAATGCAAAGACATGGGACAAATGCACCCTAGTCCTTAAAGTGACATCTTTGCTCTTCTTCTTTTTTTTGCATCTGCCTTGCCCAACACTCTATTTCATTTGATTTCTTGATGGCTTCCATGGGTGTTGATTATAGAGCCAAGTGAAATTAAATCTGTAACAACTTTAACCTTTTCTCCATTTACCCTGATGTTTATTGGTCCAAGTTCAAGGACTTTTGTTTTCTTTGTTTTAAGGTGTAATCTATCCCAAGGCTATAGTTATTGATCTTCATTATTAAGTCCTTCACCTTCTCTGCTTTGAGCAAGTAACCTTGTGTCATCTGCATATTGCAGGCTGCTAGGGAGCTCTGGAGGCCTCGTGGTAAGAATCTGCACTGCAATCTCAAAGGCATGTGGATGAATCCACCAGCTGCTCCACAATCTCCTCCTGTGTGATTACCGCCTCTGAAAACCTGCTGGAGGGTCAGCTCCGGGTCAGCTCTGCCTTGATGGCACACAACCACAGTAAGTCTTCTTCATGGAAATATATCTCTCCAATCTCCCTTCAGTAAAACAGTCAGAGAATATTCACATGGAAAACATTCTTTTTTGAAAATATGGAAATATGAATTATTACTGTAAAAAAAAGGCTGAGATAAAACACTCCAAAGTGCAACCACACGCAGTGGAAATATGGGTGGGGTTTGTACTCTTTTTCTAGTTTATACATTTTTAATGTTTTATAAGCATGTACTGTTTTTATAATAAAAAATATTTCTGAAAAATAGGAGGGTTGCTAGGTAAGTGTGGAAACTGGAGGGGCAGAGGGACAGCTTGTTCAGCGGGTACAGCCTCTGGACACACCCTTGCTCCTCTCTGGTGACCATAATACCTTGAGCCAAATTCCCCTGGAATTTCCACTCTCCTCTGGAAGCCTGCTCTGTTACTCCAGTCTCTGGAGTTCTCTAGTTTTCAGCTGCGACTTTCTCCAGGTTCGTTCAGCTTGGTTACCCTGAGTCAATTTGGTCGCTTCTCAGGCTCCAATAACTTCTCATTTTTTCACATTCATACTGCATATGTCCCATGTTTTGATTAGTAAAGGATGTTTGCAGCTATTTCTCCTCATTTTTATTAACTTCCAATCTGGTCACTGCCTCTCATACTATAGTTACCCATGTTTCTCTATTGCTCATAGGGTTTTCAGAGGACTGCTGTTTCAGAAGTGAATAGTTAATCCTTCCCCTAGTCTGTCTTAATCTCAGAGCTCTGCTGAAACTTGTCTATCATGGGTGATTTTTCTGACATTTAATACTTTGGTAGTATAGCTTTCAGCATCACACCAAACCACAAGTTATCCCAGTACAGCAAACTGACAGACAAGTGCTGAACTAGTAAGAGTAAATTGTAAACAAGCACGTATATACACACCTAAACTGTAAAATAATTGTTTGTTGCTGTTATGTGAAGTCAAGCCACCTGCAACCCATAGCGACCCTATGTACAGCAGCTCTGAAGCTTGCCCTGTCCTTAGCCAGTCTCACTAATTTCAACATACCAACCCCATTGCCCCGGTTACTGTATCAATCCATCCCATCTGGGGTCTTTCTCTCCTTCACTGTCCCTCAACCCTTCCAAGCATGATGTCCTTCTCCAAGGACCAGTCTCTCCTGGCCAGGTGCTCAAAGTATGTGAGCTTTAAACTCCTAACCTCCAAGGAAAAACTTGGTTTCACCCTCTCAAAGACAGACCTATTTGTTTTCTTGGCAGTCCATGGTTTGTTCAAGATTCTTCTCGAGCACCACAATTTAGGGGCATCGATTCTTCTTCTATCATCTTTAGTCACTGTCCAGCTCTCTGATGCATAGCAAGTAATTGCGAAGACCATGGCCTGGATTAGGCATACCTTAGTCACTAGACTGACATTGTTGCTCTCAGTAATCTCAAAAGGTCCCTGACAGCAGATTTTCCCAATGCAATTTGTCTTTTGATTTTCTGACTGATGGTGTCAAGAGTGTTGATTATGGAGCCTAGCAAGCTGTAATTGTTGACAACCTCAATCTCTTCTCCATCTATCATGGTGCTGCCAATTGGTCCAGTGCTGAGAATCTTTGACTTCTTGATGTTGAGCTTCAATCTGTATTGAAGACTACAGTCCTTGACCTTCTGCAGCAAGCGCTTCAGGTCTTCTTCAGTTTTAGCAAGCAAGCTTGTATTATCTGCATAGCGTAGGTTGCTGATGAGTCTTCCTCTAATCCTGATGCCATATTCCTCCTCATAAAGCCCTGCTTCCTGAATTATCTGTTCTGCTGATAGATTGAGAAGGTATGGAAATAGGATGCATCCCTGATGCACACTCCTTTCCTGATTTTGAACTGTGTGGTGTTTCCCTGCTCTGTTCCAGGGACTGTTCCTGGTGCAAGTATAGATTTTACATAAGCACAATCAAGTGTCCTGGGATTCCAATTGTCCTCAAGGTTACACACAATTTGTTGTGATCCACACAGTCAAATGCCTTTGCATAGTCATTGAAACACAGATAGATATTCCTCTGCTACTCTTTGCTTTCTGCCAAGATCCATCAACTACTTATATGCAAGTTCAAATTAAATCTAAAAAACGATAAAATCATATCCACAGGAACCAAAATTTGTTCTTGAATCTATCCCCCCTGAATTTAAAAACCTACTCAGGAACAGGTTTGAGGCCTTGAATACTAATGAACAAAGACCAGATGAGCTGTGGGAAGACATCAAGAATATTATTCATGAAGAATGTAAAAGGTCATTACAAAGAAGGAAGAAAAAGACCAAAATAGATGTCAGAAGAGACTGAATATTGCACTAGAGTGACAAGAAGCCAAAGCAAAGGGAAGAAATCAAGATATTAAGGAGCTAGATAGAAAGTTTCAAAGGGCAGCTTGGGAAGAAAAGGCAATGTATTATAAAGAAGTATGCAAGGAGCTGGAGTTAGAAAATCAAAAGGGCTGAACTCTCTTGGCATCTCTTAAGCTGAAGGAATGAAAAAGCAAATTCAGCCTGTGAGTTGCAATACTTAAGGATGCTATGAGCAGAATATAGAATGATTCACCAAGCATTAAAAGAAGATGGAAGAAATATAGTTATTGTACCAAAAAGAATTGGCTGACATAGAAGAATTTCAAGAAATAACACATGATCAAGAAGCAATGGTGAAGAAGGAGGAAGTTCAGGCTGTTCTGAAGGAATTAGCAAAAAATAAGTCCCCAGGAACTGATGGAATCCCAACTTATTTCAATAAACAGATGCTGCCCTGGATGTGCTCACCAGGTTGTGCCAAGAAATCTGGAGGACAACTACCTGGTCAACTGACTGGAAGAGAGCTGGACAATAAATAAAGACAATACAGGAAGACTTGATGCCTTTGAGCTGTGGTGTTAGGGTACCGAATATCTCACGGAGTGCCAAAAGAACAAAGAGCTATGTCTTGGAGATAGTGCAGCTGCAGAACTCCTTGGAGGCAAAGATAGAGTCTCACATACTTTGGGCAGGTTCTAAGGAAAGGTTATTTCTCAAAGAGGGTCATCATGCTTGGAAAGGTGGAGAGTCATTGAAAGAGAAGTACTTCAACCAGATGGACTTACACAGTGACTGCTGCAAAGGGCTCTAGTATGTCAAGATAATGAGGATGGCACAGGACAGGACAGGGTTCAGATCTTTTTGTCCACAGTCACTATAGTTTGTACTTGCTCAAGAGCACTTAATGGCAACAATGCTTCTCTCAGGGTGGCCTCCTGTTGACTGACTCACCCTTTTATAGCAGCATTTGGTCATTCTGTCCTCAAAAGGGGGTCGCCTTGCCTGAGCCTGCTTCTAGCAAGTGGAAGATCCTTGTGAAGGTCCCTAAAAAGTAAGGAGCCTGATGGGACAGTGTGGAACGTGTGGGCTGCTAATCAAAAGGTCATCAGCTCTTCATCTTTCTTTTAAGACCAGGTGAAATACATCAGCCTCTTTCCACTGATGTTTACAGCCTCCCAAACCCAACGCGTGTTCCCTATGAGCTGGACTCATCTCAAAGGCAGTTGATTTAATTTTAGCAGTTAGAGGAAAGACCTCAGGCTTCCTTTTCTTTCCACACAAAGTTGCATTGCTAAGGCTTATTCACATTGCTGTTGCCTGCTGTTACTCTGTTCTGCTACTCTATAATCCCCCATGTCTAAATACACCATGATTTATTTACCTAGTTAACTACTGGTGTTGACAGAATTTGAGTTGTTTCCAATATTTTGACAGTTTGGAAAGGGCTGCTAGGAATAGTCTTGTGCGTACCTGAGAGGAGAATGGTGAGATTGTGAGGTTCACGACGGCCGTTCAGTGGTTGAATTCCCATTTGCCTTGTGGGTTCACTTCCCAGCCAATGCTGAATGCGGAGAGCTACCTGTCTCTGTCAGTGGAGACCTGAGTGGTGGTGTGATGCTGGAGAGGTTTCAGCAGAGCTTACTCTAGAAAGAAAGACCCAAAATCTACTTCTTTAAAAGCCAGCTATTGGAGACCTAGGGATTGCAATCATCCATTCCCTGTCAATCCTCAGATGGCTCCAGACTGGACAGCAGTGTCATCGATTGTTGCTACAAGTCAGCAACTCAAAGAAAGTTAACAACAACAAGGCTTGTGACCAGCGACTCGAAGTCAGCTAACAGCAGCAAGGTTTACGAGTGCTCAAGTTAACGAGACAATGCCAGCAGTTTAGAAACTGCTTCTGAAAAATAACTCTGAAAGAAAAAAAGAAAATGCAAGACAAATACTGTAGCTCTCTGTATTTTCATCTCAACTTTAAATTTAAAAAACAGTGTATTTAATTTTTTTTTAAAATGAATATACCACATTACAGTTTTTTAAAATTTAAAAAATACCTAAGACTGAAAGTGTTTTTCAAGATCACATTTAGACGTGGCAAAAACATTGAGAAAGCAAAGTCCTTGACAAGCACAGATCTGTGGAAGTTTGTTTCCTGAGTTGGAGGAAGACAGCTCCGGAAGAAAGAGAATCGAATGACAAGTGATTGTCGATGTCCTAGTTTTCCTGTTGAAGGAGACCACAGAGGCTTTCACAGTCGTAAAAGACAAGAAAGAAATAGTGGTGGAAGGGAGAAGGTAGAGGAAAGCTCCTCTTCCATGGGCCTTCCTGAATGAGAGCCGTAAGGAAAGACACCATGTGTTGGCAGGTTTGAGCCCCCGTGGCAGCCACCGTGCTGATCTCATTGCAGGTGTCTTCCTCTTCCCCGTCCCTCCCGCCGACCCTCGACTTTATCAAGTATGACATCTTCCTCCAGTGACTGGTCCATCCTGATAACATGACCAAACCATGAGACAATGTCTCACCATCCTTGTGTCTCTTCTAAGGAATCTTCTATCTGCGGATCTAAGACAGATTTGTTTGCGTTTTGGACAGTCCACAGGACCATCAATGTTCTTTGCTAATCCTTTCATTCAAAAGCATCATTCCTGCTCAGAGGTCCTCACTCAGAGTTCATCCTGTGCGTACAGACGAGGCTACAGACAGCACCATGGCTCCGCTCCGGCGCATCTTAGTACTCAAGGTGATGTCTTTGCTCTTTAACACCATTAATCGGTCTTCTGCAGCAGTTTGTAATGATACCTCATGGGGTTTCTTGACTGCTGCTCTCATGGATATTGGTTGTAGATCCAAATAAATGAAATCGTTGAGAATGGCAGTATTTGCTCCATTTACTGCGGTGGTGGTTATTGGTCTAGTTGCAAGAATCTTTGTTCTACGAATTCTCAGTTCTTTCTACCTGAGTTGGAAGCAGGAGTGGCATCCACTTCCTAAACAACATGCCTTCAAAAACTCTATGAACTTTGAGAAATGTCAATAGTTTTAGAGGAGCTTCAGGCCTTTTGTTCAGAGGGTCACTATGAGTCGTGCTCGACCTACAGGCAATCAACCACAATCCGACTGAGACCTGTAAAACAACAGTGCAGAGAAGGAATCTGGAAGTCCCAGACAGTGGCTCAGAGAAGAAAAGGGAGTTGCCTCATCAGAAGGGCAGCATGGTTCTCTCCAAAGTCAGCGGCCCCAGTGCCAGCCCCATCCAGTGACAAGTACCTGTGTTACCAAGCCCCTCTATGAGCCTGGGGTGCTCATCCGTGCTGCAGACAGACAGCGGGGTTCAGAACTCTGCTCTGTCATCACCAGGACGTGTTTCTGCTAAGTGGTTTGTTGCCTACAAAGCTCAACATTCTCATCTGCAAAAGGGGGCGAGGATAATTAAACAAGAGAATGCAAAGACAGTACTCGGGAAACTGTCTTCGGCTGGGTTCCCTAGAAGAGCTGAGCTGAGAGAGAGGAGGCAAAACCAAGCTGTTTCACGGGTGACAGCTGAGGCGATCTCCTCCCGTCAAGCTGTACCTCGGGGTCCTGCTGGAGGGCCACTGAGAATCAGAGTCAACTCAATGGCCGTGGGTTTGATGTTGGTACATATGTATGTAATTATTTCTTTAATCCTCACGTCCTTGGCCCACTATGTGTCCAAGACCCCCTCCTTGCAGTTGGGGACACAGCCTGCCCCAGTGTGCTGGCTCCACTCTGGAGCACATGCCTGGAGTCCCAGTGAGGTCTGAGCCTCAGACTTCCCCATCTCAGACCTTTACTCACACCCACCAGCACACGGGCCCTGGCTGGTTTCTCTCAACATCTTCAGTTCCCAGCTATCTCCATCTGACCCCATCAGCCATTCTCACGCCGTCCATCCCCTGACCCAACCTTCCTTGGCACCCACATCATCTCTCCACTGGACCATGAGCCTCCTGCCTCCCACTTCCAGCCCCCGCTGTCTCGTGTGTCGGGCCACATCACGCTGTGCTCAAGATCCTTCAGGGAGCTGGGTGCCTGGTCACGGTGATTACGGGTCCCCGTTGCACAACATGTATAACTGATGTCACTAAACTGTGGGCCTGAAAAATGTGTCATGTGTTTACCAAACCCACTGCTGTCAAGAAGATGCTGACTCATGCTGACTCTCCGCCAGGATCCCGAGGCTGTAAATTCTAACAGAAGAGGGTCCACCACAAGATAAAGGTAAACAACCTAATTGAAAAATGGGCACAGAATATGAACAGACACTTCACCAAAGAAGACATTCAGATGGCCAACAAGCACATGAAGAAACGTTCAAAATCCCTAGCTCTAAGAGAAATGCAAATCAAAACAACTATGAGATACCATCTCACCCCAGTCAGAATAGCAAAATTTAACAACAGCAAACATCAAATGCTGGTGAGGTTGTGGGGAAACTGGAACCCTTATTCACTGTTGGTGGAAGGGTAAAATGGTGCAATCACTGTGAAAGGCGATATGGCGTTTTCTTAAAAAGTTGCAAATAGAGATACCATGTGACCCAGAAATTCCACTACTGGGGATATACCCCCAAGAGACCATAACCACCATCCAAGCAGATATATGCACATTCATGTTTATCATGGCTTTGTTCACAATAGCAAGGAGTTGGAAACAACCTAAGTGCCCAGCAACAAATGAATGGATTGAGAAGCTGTGGTATAGTCACACAACGGGATACTACGATGCATTGAAAAACAAGGAACTCATGCAATATTATTCAAAATAGGTGACCCTGGAGGACATTAGTGAAATAGCTCAGTCACAAAGGGACAAATACTGTATAGTGCCACAGTTGTAAAATGGGACTGACATTGGGCTTCGGGGGAGACTGAGAAAGATGGGATAAATGATGTATACTGCACTGAAACAGATGAGAGAGAGAGCTGTTTAAAAGGGATATATGATTAGGTACTATTGTCATGACAGGAATCCAGAATGAAGGCTGAATAATGGAGTGGACTTGGGGGGAGGGATTGTATAACAATGAAAGAATTTTTCTTTTACTGTTCAAAGAGAAGGACAAACTGGAGGGGAGGGGAGGGAGAAAAATGAAACAATGAATGACTGGAAATCCAAAGGCAGTAAATTTTCTTTAAAAATAATAACAAAAATTCTAACAGAAGAGGGTCAGCTCACCTTTCCCTCTTGGAGCAGCTGGTGGGTTCGAACCACGGACCTTTCCATTGGGGTTCCCCGCACTCAGCCCACTGCAGCACCAGGGCACCCTATAAATGGAAGGCCTCATGTCTTAGGTGGGCCTGCACCTGCACCGGTATCCCAAGTCCAGCCCTCACCACGCCCCACTTCCTCACGCCTCTGTGCCTTGGCAGAGGTGGTTCCTTCCCAGAAGCGCCCTTCTCCTCTTCACTGCTGTCCCTCCCTGTTCTCCATGAGGACTCCTGGTCACTCTCCAAGACGCCCTTAGCCACACCTCCCCTGGGGGCCTTCCAAATATCCCGTGGGCTGCTAAAAGAACAGATAAGCCTGTTTGGGATAAAGTGTAACCAGGTTGATCCTTGGAGGCAAGGATGGTGAAACTTCCTCTCATGTGCTCTGGCCTGCTGTCGACAGGAACAAGTCCTTGGAGAGAGACATCCCACCAGGAAAGGAGGAAGGTCAGAGAAAGACCCTCAACAGGACAGACTGACAGTGACTGTAACGATGGACTTGAGCTTATCAGAGATCACGATGACGCAGCATGGAGCAGATTTCAGGTCTGTTTTGTTCACAGGGTTGCTAGGAGTTGCCGTCAACTCGATGGCACGTAACCACACTTTGCAAATGTTATCTGGAGGCACCGGTTCCTGGAGAAGGATATCACGGCTGGTGGAGAGCCAGCAAAAGAGAAAGATCCGACGAGATGAGACGAGACGGGACAAGACAAGATGAGCTGAGCTGAGCTGGACTTGACACCACACATTGTGAGGACAGTGCAGGACCGGCCAGGCCTTGGTTTTGTTGTACTAAAGGCTGCTAGGAGTTAAGCTGGCTCAGGATCACCTAGCATCAACCAGCCTTCTCACGTCCTGGGACCTCAAACCAACTCATCTCTCTCTCTGACCAGTGATTACTTGTCGGTCAAGGGCCTTGAAGGCAGGCCTGCCCTGCTCCACCAGAAAGCAGTTACTGAATCAGTGAACAACTTGTTCCCAAAGGGCCAAGAAGTTTCACTTCCCGCTGCACTTGGATTTTCTCTCGCCTGATTCAAAGCCTCGCCTGGCTTGGGCAGAAGAGTGGAAAACATCTGCCCGGTGGGTTGACACAGGTGCAGACAGAGTGGAAAGCAAGTTGGCCTCTTCTATTTCCCATGTGGGCTGTGTTTGCGAGGGAATATGCTGCCCACGGCAGGGTGGATGGTGCTGGCAGCTCCCCGAGGGGCCGTCCAGTGCTGGCCCCAGAGATGTGGACTCTGGGGGCCAAGGGCTGCAGGCCCAGCCATCTCTGACCACAACAGGAGTGAGTCCAGGCCAGTTGTAGCTCAGACAGTGCTTTCTCCGGGAAGCAGAAGAGAGGAGGGAGGAACTTGACAGCAGGACCCCTTTGTTTCCCACAGCAGGGAGGCAGGGACTGTTTTTGTGGATACACAGCTGTGTTTTTTAAGGAATAATACTTTATGTAAGGATGGGACCGGGCTTTGAAATCACCCTGCAGGGAAATGATGAAGACAGGGTCTGAGCGGAGGTCTAGTCACTGAGACACCAGTAAAGTTAGAACCTGCGCTTGGCCTGTGTGTCTCACTAACTGGGCGAGATGGTGCCAAACAGCAGGGATCCCAGCACAACCGTCTCATCAGTCCTGTTTGCAGCAACCCTCCACTGGCTTTCCAAAGCTGTAAATCTGTCTGAAAGGAAACTCCCCATCTTCCCCCAGGGAGCAGCTGGTGGCTTTGAACTGTTGACACTCCTTAGAGAAGCCTGGGGCCTCTCCAAAATGTCCTGATCACTTATCCCAAGTGCTCTGCCAAGAAGCCCCGCCAACACTGCCACACCTGTCTCTCACCATGCGGACAAGTCCACCCTGTCCGCTGCACTAAGCAGTGTGGTCTGAATATCCCCCAGCAGCTGGTTAGAGATCAGATGCTCAACCCACCCAGACCTACAAGTCAGAACCTACACTGCGCTCCTAGGTGACTCCGCACTGACGGGGGGTGGGGATGCAGGACTGATTTGTCATTGCTAAATAAGCTGAATAAAAAATTGAATTCCCTAGCAAACTCCTGATCAAAAGAGAGGAAAATAAAGAACATACTTTCTAACTCTCGTGGACTCTAGACTTTCCAGAGACCCGTGGAACATGGATGAATCCCTAAGATTATTACCCTGAGATACACTTTAAGTGTTAAATCAAAAATATGCCCTGGAGTCATTGCAAAACCAAGCAATAGTTTGGTTGAACTAGGGTTATTTTTAAACCAGGGTGAGTGTGACTTGAGCACTTAATGCTCTTTCAAAAATAATACATATATGATCAAATTGACAATAGCAGCAGAAACAGTAACACAGGAATCCTAAGAAGCAGTGAGTTTGTAGTAATGGAGGAAGGACAACTCAAAAAGGAAGTTAACATGATTGCACAGCTCAAAGAACATAATCAGTGTGACTGAACTGTCTGCGTAGAAAGTGTTGAGTTGGTGTATGCTCTGCTGTGTATATGTTCAACAACAACATAAATACGATTTGTTGTTGTAATATGCCATGGAGTCGCCTGCAGGTGACTCCAAACGATCATCAGTGTACCTTTAGGCTGAGGACACTGAACTGTGGATGAACACAAAGGCTCATTGATGAGAAAGTCATGGCTCAGAAGGCAGTTGTGAGCCTGAAACCTGACCCTCCACCCCAGGCTCATCACACTTTCAAAGCAATGAACACAGAGTGACAGCAGAAAGTTACACAAGCCATTTGTGACCTCAACTCACAGGAATCTTAGGTGGACAGATGGTAGGGAGGTCCCTGCTGGTGGTGTCCCTGAAGAGGAAGAGACATGGCTGGTATAAGGAGACACAGAGTCCCCCTCAGTGCAGAGGATTTGTGGGTGCCCTGAGCGAACCAGCAGCTCCCCTGGAAGCAGGGGCTGATGTCTTCTGGCACCAATGATGCCCAGCAATGTTGGGTCGCCCAGGGGCCTTTTCAGACGGGCACCTGGGCCCACACCAGATCAGCTGCAGGATGAGGCCATGAGGATACTCTTGGGCCAAACAGGACCTGCTTAGTGCTAATAGCAGTACTTTCCTGTGCTGCCTGTGTCCCGCATCCTGGAAGCCATCCTGGAAATGACATTGCCTCTCACCAATGGAAAAAGTAGATAAATCTAGAAGCTGTCAATCTTTAAGTGACCTCAACAGCTCACAGCCAGCTCTTATGTATCAGAAAGGTATCAGGGGGGGACACTCCGACACCTCCAAGCCTCCCGCAGCCTGAGAAGCACAGCTCCACTTGAGTCTAGGGTCAGACTCAGCTCAGGTTCAGGAAACTGACCATGGAAGCTGAGAAGCTCCCTTCAGCTCCTAACGTCCCCTTGGCCTCAGTTTCCTCATCTGTAAAGTGGAACTAATAACAACAGCTTCTTCTAATTCTGGAAGAGTTAAATGAGACTCTATTTTTGTTGTTCTTAAGTAACATAAAGTTAGTCCCAACTCATAGTGACAAGAGAAGGAAACCTGGCCCATCCTCACGTCCTCTTCTCCGTGTGAGCCTTGTTGCAGGCAGGTGTCAATTGTCTCATTGAGAGTCTTCCTCTTTTTTGGTGATTCTAGACTTTACCAAACATGGACTCCTTTCCAGGGACTGGTCCCTCCCAGTAATGTGCCCAGAGCTTATGAGATAAAGTCTTCCCAGCCTCATATCAAGGAACCATTCTGACTGTACTCAGTCAAGACAGAAGACAGGCTTGCTTGTTCTTCTGGAAGTCCATGGTTTGGTCAAAATGTATGGCCTAACCCTGTGAGAACCCACTGCCGTGAAGTGACTCCAGCTCACGTGAAGTGCCTCCAGCTCACGTGAGGTGACTCCAGCTCGCGCCAGCCTCCCACGGGCTTTCCTCGCCTGTAAGCCTCTATGGGAGGAGACTGCCCATTTTTCTCCCGTGGAGATGCTAGTGGAGTCGAACTGCCTACTTTTCAGTTAGCGGTTGTTGTGTTGGAACTGACCCATAGCTGACTCTCCTGTGACTTTTCAGAGACAGCAAATAGCATGGGAGGAGATTGCCCATGCTTTTCCTGTGGAGCAGCTGGTGGATTCAAACCACGTACCTTTGGGATTGCAGCACAGCTTCTTACCACTAGAGCACCAGAGCGCCCCTAGTCGAATATATATTTATTTCACTATGGCTAATATTGAGAAGACTGGGAATCCCAGAGCATTTAATTATGCTCACAGGAAACCTAGACCTAGATCAAAAAGTTGTCTGAACAAAGCAAAGGAACACTACATGGTTTAAAATCAAGAAAGGTGTACATCGAGTTGTGTCCTTCCTCCAGACCTTTGGAAGCAGAAGCGGCATCCACTTCCTCAACAACATGCCTCTCCACACCTATTCACACTGATTACTGAGCAAATCAGCCGGGAACTTGGCTCTATGAAGAAGAAGGTGGGATCAGGATTGGAGGAAGACTCATCAGAAACCTGGGTTATGCAGATGACACAACCTTCCTTGCTGAAAGTGAGGAGGACTTGAAATGCTTCCTGCAGAAGATCAAAGACTACAGCCTTCAGTAAGGATTGCATCTCAGCATCAAGATGACAAAAATCTTCATCACTGGACCGATAAGCAACATCATGATAGAGGGAGAAAAGATTAACATTGTCAACAATTTCGCTTAGTGGAATCCATGATCAGATGTATTACACTGGGCAAGTCCTCTATCACAAACCTTTCCAAATTACTGAGGAACAATGATATCCGTTTGAAGACTAAGGTGTGCTTGATTCAGGCCGTAGTCTTTTTAATCACTTGGTATGCACCTAAAAGCTAAATAATGAAAAAGAATGACACAAGAAGAATTGATGCCTTTGAGTTGTGCTGTTGGAAAAGAGTACTCAATATCCTCTGGGCTGCCAGAAGAACAAATAAATGTGTCCTGGAAAACAGTGCAGCCAGAGAGCCCCTTGGAGGCTGGGGTGACAGAGCTTTGGGTCATCTATTTGGGGCAGGTTTCTAGGAGAGGCTGTTCCTTAGAAATGGATATCATGCTTGGAAAGGTGGAGGGTGAGCGAAAAAGTAAGAGCTCTTCAGTGATACGGATTGACACAGTGACGTCAGCAAGAGGCCCAAGTGTGTCCGAGATGATGAGGACGGCACGGGTTAGGACAGGGTTCAGATCTGTTGTACTCAACTCAATGGCACTTAACAATAACAACAACCGGGCTTCTGGTCAGTCAAACTGAGGGGGAGAAGAAGTTCACAGCGTGAGCGTAAACACTAGACCGGCCCAGATGGGGACAGCCCGGGGGATCAGAGAGACAGGGACATCCGCCGGAGGAACTGCCCCATTAGCTTCAGGCTGACACAGGATTTCCGTGTCCTAGCCTCACCTCATAGATTCATAACCGCACTGGCCTGGAAACCCCGAGTCCCTTAGAACGTGCTGGGCCGTGCAGTTGCTTCCTCTAGCATCCCCCTCTGAAGGTGGGGTCACTAGTGGCCCATCTTTGTTGGTTTTTTTCCAGCTGATACGGCATTTTACTATCCAGATTAAAGGGGAAAAGGAACTGAAAAGGCTTCATGTGACATGTTTATGGATCTGAACGTGGTGTTCTTTGGGGTAATCCAAGGTGACAAGTAAACAGATATGACAACAGCAGCAAGGCAGGGCTGTGCCCATCTCTGGAGAAGAACGAATCTGGATAATTCCTGGACTGGACAGAGGAGACCTCAGGGGGGAAAGCTCTTGTCCTGTCTTCAGCCCTGGTGGCACTGTGGGTAAAGCAGTCAGATGCTAACCAAAAGATCTGTGGTTTGGATACACCAGCTGTTTTGCCTGAGAAGTTCAGGGAACGTGGGGGACTCCAAGTGCAGCGTCTCAGGGGCTTTTTGAGATTCTGGGGATGTTTTCTGTGAACTCATGAGAACATCTCAGAGGTATCATGTGGGAAGAATGACCAGCAGGTTGGTGAAACTGGGCCAGCAGTTAGTTTTCCCCTAGACTTCTACCTTGTAGTCTAGAAAACACCAACGGGCAGGCTGACAGCACAACTGCAGAGCACAGGAGCCCCAGAGAGTGGCTTGTGGGCTCACTTCACCCAGAAAATGAAGCTTGTCAACCCTAGCTCGTCTGAGAGCCACATGTATGGGGGACGTGGGACTCCCTCAGCCTCTGTCTCACACCACAGGCCCAGGAAGGAGGTCCGGGCCTGGTGGGGGACATGTGGGAGGCGACCTTCAGGCCCCAAACCCCTCGCTGAGTTTCATTGTTTGGGACCCGCTTTTCTGAGCAGCCGCAGACATCACTGAGGGCGGCCACAGCGTGAGCGACATGATGGCGGCCACAAGGCAAAGAAGAACATGAGGATGGAGAGGAGACGGCGTGTCTGAAATGAGCAGCTGCCTCAGGCTCCTTAGAAGCGAGCCCAGGGAGGACAAGGGAAGGGGAACACCCAGCCTGAGCTCTTTCATTATCTGACTTCCTCCCGTGACTGCTGCCGGCAGCTGGCCCAGTAAACAGCTCTTCAGGAGGCTTTGAGCGTCTTTATTGGGTTGCTACCCAGTTCCCGTGAGCCCTGGGGGTACAGGGCACTCACCTCAGGGCAGCCCCTCAAGGGCATGGTATAATCCTTAAGAAATGTTTTGTGATTTCAAACCCAAATGAATGGTTGTTTTTACTTTTAAATGAGCAAAATACCAAGATTAAAGTCAAAATACAAGCATTCAATTATGACCCCAAAATGTGTCCATAGCATCCGTTCACCAGGTCAGTGAGGGCCTTGGATGGGCTAGGTGGCTGGGGGGCAAGAAAGGCAGGCCAGGACGGGACCCAGACTGGAAGCAGGGAGGGTCAGATGAGCTGACAGCATCTCCAGCCCCTCCGGCCAAGGTTGTGAACGGGTCCAGACTGTTTAGTAACCGACCTGGTAAACAAGGACCACGCCCAGGCTGCACGCCAACCAAATCTGCGGCCGTGGCGTTCTGACCATGAGGAAGCCCAGCTGCGCCCCTTAAAGACGGTGGCTCCAGAGTCCTAAGAATCTAAGCGTGTGCATCTCCAGAGCCTCTGGGGAGGAAGGACTGTGGAGGGCAGCCCTGGTCAGCCACCATCTTTAGTGGGTGCTTAACAGTTTGTTTCTTATTCAGGTCAGAATATCCTAGGCAACAGATCTCATTGCTATATAATGAAAACAGCCCCTGTTCACAGCATTCTGAACCCTGCCCCAAGCCTTTACCACTTTTGTTCTCCTGAGCACAGCAGGTGTGAAACAACCTTCGCAAACCGCACGCTTAGTGCTCCAGTGGTGCTGCAACAAATATATCTCACGTGGATGGTTTAACAGACAGAATTCATTATCTTACAGCTTAGGAAGTTGAAGTCCAAGTTCAGGGGCCTGGCTCTAGGAAAAGGTCCTCAGTCGGCTGTGGAGGAAAGTCCTTTTACCTTCAGCAGCTGGAGACCCTGTGTTCCCTCAAGACCTCCATGCATCTTGGCCCTCTCCAGTATCAAGGAGCTTCAAGGCCGTGGGCCTAAGAAGACACACTCGACTTCTGGTGATTATCTCTCTAAGCAATACCATGGGTCCCCCTCTGGTTTATTGTTCTTTCCCCCCCCCCAAGTCTCTAGGGAGCTCTGGTGGCCTAGTGGTAAGAATCTTTGCTGCAATCCCAAAGGCATGCAGTTCAAATCCACCAGCTGCTTCATGGGAGAAGAATGGGCAATCTCCTCCCATGTGAGTAACTGCCTCTGAAAACCTACCTGCTGGAGGGTCAGCTATGGGTCAGCTCTTACTCAATGGTACACACAATATACATATATCTGGGGAGACAATTAAATCAGGACTGGCCAACTCCAACTGCCTCGTAGGTCTGCACCCTTCTACCTAGGCCACCTCTCCAAGCCAATCAGTTATTGAGAACCATCGTCATCAATAACATATAACAGTCCCAGGGTAAAAGAAATTAGAACTGAAACACAAACAGAGATTTAAACACCCATGTTCATAGCAGCGTTATTCACAATCACAAGAACATAGAAAGAGAACTAATGTCCAATCACAATCAAATGGATTGAGAAATTGTGGTACATTCACAGATGGAAAACTATGCAGCATGCAGGAGCAATGATTTTGAAAAATACTACATAACTTTGGAGAGACTGGAGAGGATTCTGCTGTGTGAACTAACTCAGTCTCATAAGGACAAATACTGCATAAGGCCATTATTGTAGAAATAGAAAGATACAAGAAGCAGTAGTGAAAAGAGCACCTGTACCCACTGCGGAAACACACAGTCGAGGCCGGAACTTCTCACATGAATAAAACACAAATGCAGCTGGCTTGTTGCTCTGTATAAAGGGAAAGGAGTGGAAGAAGAGGGGTGAGGATGAACGGGGTTGGGGGGACATCAGAGAGTCTCAATTTGACGGGTGGAAGAAGGAGGTAAAGGAAATGGGAAAGACCCAGCAGCAATCTGAAAGATGGGTAATGGTGGGCATAAGTCAATGGGGACTAATGTTATAAAACACAATGTATGAAAATGATTGTATGAAACACAATGTAGTGAAGGAGTGTGAAACACAACGTATACAAATTTGGTATGCAAATCAATATAAAACATTTGCTCCTAAAAAGAAAAAAGGCCATGAGAAGACACCAGAAAACAAATAAATGAAAAGGTTAGACTCCAAGAAGCAGCACTTGGATAGGTGGTCACCATGACGACCACAGCATCTTCCAGGGACCCAGCTCTCCTCCTTTGCCCAGGGCTCCAAAGGACCAGCCAGAGGGAGGGGAGGATAACTAGGAGGCTGACACAGAGAAAGAAGAGGAGGGAAAGGAGGGCCACGCTGAGCTCCACAGATGAGGGCCGAGTGTCTCGGAAATGACGCTTTCTCCTCAAGGCACGAGCATGCTGCTCTTTGAAAGGCAGCTCGCATCTTGAGAAAATGATGTGATTCATCATCTAACACAGAGCTGAGAAAGTAAGAACCCAGCTCCTTCTCTGGAATTCAAGCTGAGTCTCTGGGCCCTTGCCTTCCCCTTACTCAGCCACCCCCTCTGATTTCACACCCAATGCTGGGCTGGATGGACAGCCCAGGACTCCAAAGACGCCAGGAAGCGCTCAGCCCCCAGGCCTGGCACTAAGGTCAGGGTCTTTTAAGTGTGCTGCTTGGTGTCACTCTCCCTGAAGGCGGTCACAATGGTCCATTTTAGGGAAGCTGAGGTCCACAGAGGCCCAGCAACTGGGTGGCACACAGTGAAAAGTCGGAGCCAGGATTCCTTAAAGCTCTAGAAAACCGTTCTGTAACGGAACTGTAGTGCTCACTGGATACAACAGAGATCTGTCTGCTTTTTCAGATTGCTTTTCTCTTCTTCTTTAAATTAATGTTTGGGTAAGAGCAGGCCACTCAGATGGCCCGTAAAGATGGGAAAATGACACTCAGCCCTGGGCCCCGGACCTCTGAATCCAGGGCCTGAGCAGACACAGCTCCACTCGGTTCTGATTCTGTGTGGGTTCCCCTCTGTCCCCCTCTTTCCCAGCCCCGACTGCCGTGTATATTGATGAGCCCAGGGCAGCTCCTCTTTGGGAATTGGATGAAGGACTGGCCACTGAGGCTTTTGTGAAATCTCTACTTGCCCCCTGAGGAGGGAGAGGCCGTTCCTGGCACATGGTAGATAAAACAGTGTTGACAAGAAAAACATCAGACTGTGGGGAGAAGGACATTCTCCGTTTCCACACACGTACTGCTGGGTGCTGAGAATTTCAGAGGGGTGGTTCTGAGTGCCATGAATCACAGATTAACTTTCAAATTAACCCTACATGGGCCTTGAACAACTGATCCCAGGCAGCAGGGAATCCAGTATCCACTCAGAAAATACCAGGGTATGGAAGGGTCTACAGGTCAGCTACCCTAAACCCCATATTCCAATTCTCCCCCACCATTCCTAATAAGACAGCACTTAGGAAGCCAAGCACTCACTACCTCCCAGGTATGTGAAGTGAAATCAGCCAGTGTCAAAAGCTCGCCCCTCATACGATGCCGCTCAGATCCAGAGTGTAGCTTGGTGGTGTCCAGGGGCTGAGAAATAAGGAGTGGTCCCCCTGTAAAAGGGTGAAAGTGCTCTGGAATTAGGTCCTGGAAGTGGGCATTAGGTCATACACGCTGCTGCCTCTGGCAGTTTTAAACTGGTTGGTGGTTGCCATCATGTGCTATCAAGTCAACTCTGACTCACACAAACCTAGAACAGAGCTAACCCTCACCCACCCTGGGCCACGTCAGGGTCTCCGCCAGGCCACAGTGACCAAGCCCGCTGACTGTGCAGTCACCATGCACCCCATCTCCTCGAGCCTTCTTCTCATGCCCAGTCCTCCACTTCTAAAGGCCCCAAGAGGGCATCAGTGTGAGAGCAGGAGAGTGCTGCTCCCCTCAGGGTGCCAAGCCAGAGGTCTCCTCTCCACTGATGCTCCCACCCAAACTGCCCCAAACTGCACATTATTCACGCCCCGCCCCCTGCCAAGCTCACAAGGGCATCTTGCTACTTTCTCATTAAGCTACAACCACGGCATCCAAGTGAGAGACTTCCAGAGATTCTCCTTCTCCAGCAGCAGGAAGGAAAAAAACAAGTTGGACCCGCAGAGCAGCCAGGGGATAAAGAAAGTGCTTCAGCCCCGAGATTTTTTTTTTTCCTTTCCCTTAACCACTAACTGGGAATGAATAATTTATAGCCGAGAATGTTAGGGGGTGGGGGAGGATAAAACTGTTGACAAGTCAAGAAAAACCTCTTAGCAGGCTAACGGGGCGATCCATCTTCCCGAGTCAGGCTTCAGATGCAGTTTGTGAGGACGCCGGGAGAGGTGGTTGCTTTCTTTCTATTTTTTCCCTTCTTTTTTATCTATATGGAAATTGGTGGGTGCTGAAATATGTTTCACTTCAACACATACTTGGGCTGAATGATATCCGAGGCAAGAATTAAATCATCGCTTCAAACAGCAAGAAATGAACGCTCAGGCCAGGCAGGGGCTGTGCACGTGGTGGAGGGGAGAAGCAGATGTCGATGTTCCAGCCACTCAGAGTTCTGGCTGCGGCTCACCAGCAAGGTGGGGGCTTGACGTGGGTGAGCACTCCCCAGGGGAAAGCCAAGCACTCCTCTTCCTCCTTGAAGGCAGAGCCTCCTCTCTGCAACAGTGGGGCTGGGGACCACAATGGTGCTTCTGGGTGATTGGGAGGGAGGCAATGACCTTGAGCATCCTGAAAACCACGGAAGTCATTTACTAATTGAGCCACAGCTTAAAGCAAGCACCTAGTTTGGACTGTAGGCCCTGGGAAGCTCCCTATAAAGATCCTCTCATGTAGTCCCCGTGGCAGCCTTCCAGCGGGTGCCGACTGACCTGTCCACTCAGTGGCTTCCTTGTCTTGACTTCAGAAGGACAATACAGAACCTGGGAATCTGGCAGCTCTGTAACTATGTAAAGATCCCGCTGGTGGTGGACCATGATCCTGGACCTACATCTTCTACCAAAATCCATTTGCCATGTTACGTCAGTCTCTCATGTCCTATAATGCTGTCTTGGTTTTGGGGGGAAGGTGGAAAGTATTACGATGTGCTTCCTCAATCCTCATACCCTTAAGGACCCCTGCCCCAGATCCTACCTATCCTGACCCACTAGAAGGAACTCTCAAAATTGGGGTGGGTGAGGCGAGGGGAGGGTCAACAGCCAATATAGTGTTGAGTGTGATGGACACATTGTCAACCAACGGAATCTTCATGGAGACGGGCATTTATACACCAAGGCTCACCACAACCCCATTCACAGTAGCCAAAAGGTGGAAACAACTTCAAGTGTCCATGAATAGAGAGATGCAGTCACAAGAAGTAGTGTGTCCATATTGTTCAGTCATGAAGGGAAATGAGGTCCTGAGAGTTACTGGCGATAAGGATAATCTTCAAAACATAATTAGTGAAATAAGGCACAAAAAGACGAATTCTATATTGTTGTTGTTGTTATGTGCCGTTGAGTAGCCTTCAACTCATAGTGACCCTATGTACAACATCCCTAAACTCTGCTCTGTCCTGTGCCGATCGCACTGTCTCCAACATACCTACTCCCATTACCCTAATCACTGAATCAATCCACCTCATAGAGGGTCTTCCTCTCCTGTGCTGTCCCTCCATGCTCCCAAGCATGAAATCCCTCTTCATGGGCTAGTCCCTCCTTGTAATATGTCCAAAGTATGTCAGACGAAGCTTCAGAATCCTTGCCTCCAAGGGGCAGCCTGGTTTCACCCTCTCTAGGATGACACTGTTCTTTTAGCAGCCCATGGTATATACAATACTCTTCTCCAGCACCACAGCTCAAAGGCATCAATTCTCCTTCTATCATCTCTAGTCACTGTCCAGCTCTTTGATGCATAGCAAGTGATTACAAAGATCATGGCCTGTGTTAGGCACACCTTAGTCTCCAGACTGACATCATTGCTCTTCAGTACTCTGGAGAGGTCTCTGAAAGCAGACTTTCCCATCGCAATACGTCTTTTAATTTCCTGGCTGCTGGTACCAAGATTGTGGATTGTGGAGCCAAGCAAATATCACATTCTGTATTATCCCACTTATATAAAATACCTATTGTTGTGCTGCTGCTGTTGTTAGGTGCTGCTGAGTCAAGTATAACTCATAGCAATGCTGTGGAACAATGAATCTGAACCCTGTCCTATCCCATCCTGTGCCATCCACACAATTTGTGACATACTCAAGCCCACTGCTGTAGTCACTGTGTCAATCTATCTGGTCAAGGGTCTTCCTCTCTTTCCTCATCCCTCCCCTTCCCCAAGCATGATGTCCCTGCTTAATGAATAGCCTCTCCTAGCAACATGCCCAAAGTATGTGAGATGACGCTTTATCATCTTTTCCTCCAAGGAGCATTCTGGCTGCACCTTCCCCACGACATACCTGTTTGTTCTTTTGGAAGTTCATTGGATGTTCAGTACTCTTCCCAACACCACACTCAAAGGCATCAATTCTCCTCCTGTCATCCTTACTCACTGCCCAGCTCTCAGGAACACAGCAAGTGATTGAAAAGACCATGGTCTGAAAAGGCATACCTTAGTCCTCGAATTTACACCATTGCTCCTTAATAATTTAGAGAAGTCCCTAATTGCAGATTGTCCTGGTACAGTGTGTCTCCTGATCTCCTGACTGCTGGGACCGAGGGTGCTGATTGTGTATCCAAATAAGTTGAAGTTGTTCATAATCTCAGTCTTTTCTCCATCTATCATGATGTTGTCTATCAGTTCAATGGTAAGAATCTTTGCAGTCTTGACCTTGAGATGCAATCCGTATTGAAGACTATATTCTCTGATCTTCTGCGGCAAGTACTTCAAGTCTTCCTCACTTTCAGCATAACAAAGGTTATTGGTAAATCTTCCCCTGATCTTGATGTTGCATTCTTCGTAGAGTTCAGCAGCTCGGATACATATGGAGAAAGGTACAACCCTGAATCACATCTTTCTTAATTTTAAGCCACAGAGTGGTTCCTTGCTCTTTTCACACAATTGTGAGACGTTCTTGAGTTGTTCCTGAAAATGTGGCCCCATCCCACACCACCCTCGCAATCCACAACTGTGGCTGTGTTTGGGCCCATTGTTCTCGCCACTGTCAGTCCATCTCATTGAAAGTCGTCTTCTTTTACACAACCCTCCACTTCACCAAGTGTGGTGTCTTTACAGGAACTGTTCCCTCCGGATAACATGTCCAGCGTAAGTGAGATGAAGTCTGGCCATCTTTGCTTTCACCTTTTGCACTCTGGATATACTTCTTCCAAAACAGATGAAATAGTCACACTAAGCAAATGCAAATAGATTACCATTTTCAGTGGTCACTGGAGGGGGCAGGGAAAGGGAAAAATTGATAAACCACTGCTTCGGGGCATTGAATTTCTGTTTGGGCGATGAAAACCTTTGGAAGTGGATAGTGGTAATGGTTGCACAATGTGGTGAATATATTTAACATCAGTGAATTGTACATGTGAAATGAGTTAAAACGGCAAGTTTTATTTTACATGTATTTTACCCCAATAAAATTTTTAAAGAAAGAAAATGCAGTCAGTCAGCTTCAGAAGGATTTCCAAAATGAACATTTACAATGGCCTCTTCTAAAATTAATTTGCATTGATCTTGCAGATTCATTTCCTCCAATTTCACCTCAAATGCATAATGGCTCCAGAGTCTCGCAAAGACAGAAAACCAGACCTGAATATCTGATGACCAGTGATACCTTGTGACCTGAGACCAGAGGCCTTATTGTGTTCGGCATCTTTGCTGGTCCAGGTCACATTAGAAAAGATCCATCCTGCTCTTCCCTCCTCAGAGACCACACTGGCCTCTGTATGAGAACAAGGACCAAGTCTGGGTGCCCTGGCATAAGGTGGGTACTCGTGGATAAAGATCCTTATAACCCCTACATAGGGCTCTCTGGAGATACTGCTGCCCACCTGCCATGTGGTCGGGCAATGCCTCTCTCCTGCCAAAGCATAGAATTCTAGAGAGACAGCCTAGTCACAGCCCCTCTAGAGGGAATCCTGAGAGCCTCACCTGTGTGTCCCATCTGCCTGGCAATCTCTTCTTCCATGAAGTACCATCATGCCTCTTGGTACAATCCAGGTTATGGGACCCCCTATCACCACCATCAAGACCTCCTACGATGACAGTAGGACTAAGGTCAGCAAGTAGTGTGTCATCAAAGATTCCTAGTCACTTGTGATCTTTCTGTCATACTTGACCCGAGAAGGAGTCATCAGGAGTAGAGGGCTCACCCTGCCTGTCTCACAAGTCCTGGGATCCAATGGATTCTGCAAAGACTTATCCTCGTGATCAGGGTTATTGCTATTGATTGAACTGTGCCCCCTAAACATATAACAGATTGGCAAGACCAAGAATCCCAGTATTATGCTGTTACCCTCAATACTGTGGTCCTAACCCCTGTGATGTTAATAAGGCAGGACTCGTGACAAGTATGTCAATAAATAGGATGTAATCTACAAGAGTAGGTTCTATCTTGAGTCAATTGCTTTCAAGGTATGAAAGAAATTGAACAAGTGAGCTGAGAGGAAGGGAACTCAGTACAACCTGAACATCACCAAGAAGGAAAAGTCAGGAGGAGTAGGATCTGTCCAGTGGACCTGGGTCCCTGCACTGGGAAACTCCTACAATCAGTGGGAGATTGATACCAAGACACAGAGAGTCTTCAAGGAATCCTAGGCCCTACTCATGTCGAAAAGAGCAGTCTTCTGGGGCTGACAGAGAGGTAAAGGTTTCTCTCTGGAGCTGGTGCCCTGAACTTGACTTCTAGTCTCCTAAAACATGAAAGAATAAATTTGTTTGGTAAAGTCATCCACTTGTGGTGTTTCTGCTTAGCAGCGCTAGGGACTAGATTGGGTTGTACCCACAGAATCACGCACTGTAGTCCTGTCCCTGTTACCTGAGGATATAAACCTATTTCGATTAATTAATCATACTTGAGCCTAAACCTAATCACAATGACCTCCCATTTACAGCCTCTGAAAAAATCCACTGGAGGGTCAGCTATGAGCCAGCTCCGGCTCAACAGCACATAACAACTAACTGAAATGTATGCAGAATATTCAGAAATTCCAGGATGACGGTAATCCAGAAGACAGAGTCAGGCAGAATCTAACTCTCAATATCCCTGGATTTCATCTGACTTTGACCCTAGCAGTTGGACTCCCTGTATGCCCCAAGAAAGACAAGACTTCTGTCGCCCTTCCAGCCCTAAAGACCATGAGCCTGGATTGTCCCATCCACATCCATCTACCCCATACCCCAAACACCTAGTCAGAACTGCGACCTGCCTGCCTTAGTCTCTTCTCAGAACTCTCCAAATCCTCCCAAATTGGGCTCTCGGCCTCTTAAGCCATGCTCCTGTGACAAGCTCCCACTTTCTGGAGAAGCCCTCATCAGGGATGCCAGACACAAGAGGATTCTGACACAGGCTTGTTGACAGAAAGCTGCAATCAACAAGATTTACCTCCTTCCAGGCAGCGCTGATGAGCTACCCCTGCCCGCCCCTGTCCCCTTCCAACTTTATGTCCTCCTCAAGTTCATCAAATGCAAACCCTCTTTCTGAGGTGGTAAAGCCTCTTAGGAGGTTAATAGCAAGTGGATAGAGCAATAAATGTAATGATTTAATTCTTCAAGGATGGTGAAACATGCGCTGTTTACCAAAGTCTTAGCAGATAATTACTAACAGACAATTAGGAAAAGCTGCCGGATTGCAGCTGCCCCAGAAATGGCCACAGCCTCCAGCAGCTTTGCCAGGCTCAGTGAAGGCGCTGATTCCACGGAGAAATTCCATGCGAGTCGCTCTCTGGGAACAACACCAGCAAGAATTTCCACTGCTTTCTCCTCTGTTCCTTCTTTCGCTGTGGTCTGTTTCTTCCATCACTGAAAACGTCTCCAGATTATAACCTGTTTCCCAGAGGTGCCCTGGCTATTTCAAGCCAGCTTCTCAACTGGTCTGCTTCCTTCTTAAATATTTTTTTTTCCTTTTGTTTCCATTGGTCAACATGAGTTGGTGGGTCATCCCCTGTACAGGAAAGGTCCCGAGCTGAGCTTTGGAGAAGGGCACAAAAGAAAGCCCATCTGGGAAGGGTAGGAATCCTGAAATGGGCAAGGAGGTAGGGGCCACTGGCAACCCTCCCAGCGTGGCCAGAAAGTTAATCGCAGGGCCTGAGATAATAAAAGAACAAAGTGTGTGACCCATGTGTGAAGGGGGTCTCCTTGGGTCTTTATAATTCTCTCTGCCACAGTGGCAGGAGTTATTCCATCTCCACTTCAGATTTTACTGACATTTTCTTCAGGAGGTAAAGGGGACTACTCTGTACATTATAATAAAACATTTCTTTAAAATGCAATTTTTATCATCTCTGCTTATTTTCCAAGTTTTTCTACCTGCAACAGCTGCCTTGCCGTGGGAACACTCACAGCCTCTGCAGCCACAGAACCTCCTCTCCACCATCACCTCTCACCCCCAGCTGGCAGATGCAACTCAGCAGGACACCGGCCAGCAGATACCAAGTCGTGAAAGACATCTTGACCAGCCATGGTCTCTCACACTTGCTCCTGAGAAGAACTGTCCATCTCTGCCCCTATCTGGATCAGAGACCTCAGTCGTCTGTCCTGTGGGTCCAGGAGCCTTTGAATTCTACATGAGTTCATGTTCATGGTCATGACCTGATGTTATCCTTGTCTTGGAACCAGGTCTTGCCTTCCAGCTGAGAAGGTTCTCTATGATTGTGGTCATCTTCATGGTCAAGGTCTGGACTGCCTCAGCCTTGGGACTTGGTCCTCACCTGTGGATAATGTTCTTTATGGTCATCTCTGTGGGAATGGTAGGGGGATATCCCTGTCCTGGGACTAGGCTTTACCAAAGAGTAAAGATATTTATGGTTGCCTAGTCCGAGGGGCTGGGCTCTATAAGGAGAAGTGTGGCATCAGGATTGGTGGAAGATCTATAAACAATCTGCCTTATGCAGATGACACAACCCTGCTTGCTGAAACTGAGGAGGACCTGAAGTGCTTGCTGCAGAGGGTCAAGGACTGCAGCCTTCAATATGGATTGAGGCTCAATGTCAAGAAGACAAAGACTCTCACCACTGGACCAATTGGTAGCATCAGGATGGATGGCGAAGAGATTGAGATTGTTCACAGCTTCAGTTTGCTCAGCTCCACAGTCAACACTCTTGGCATCAGCAGTCAGGAAATCAAAAAACGTATTGCGATGGGAAAGTCTGCTGTTAGGGACCTCTCCAAAGTACTGAAGAGCAATGGTGTCACTCTGGAGACTAAGGTGCATCTGATACAGGCCATGGTCTTTGCAATCACTTGTTATGCATCAGAGAGTTGGACAATGACTAGGGAGGACAGAGGAGAATTGATGCCTTTGAGCTGTGGTGCTGGAGAAGAGTATTAAATGTACGTACCATGGACTGCCAAGAAAACAAACAGATTCAACCTGGAAAGGGTTAAAGCAGGCTACTCCTTGGAGGCAAGGATTCTGGGGCTTCATCTGACATACTTTGCACATGTTGTAAGGAGGGACAGGTCCTTGGAGAAGGACATCATGCTTGGGAGGGTGGAGGGACAACGCAGGAGGGGAAGACCCTCTATGAGGTGGATTGATTCAGTGACTGGGATAATCGGGATGGGTGTGTCAGAGGCAGTGCAATTGGCACAGGATAGAGCAGGGTTTAGGGCTATTGTACATAGGGTTGTTATGAGTCGCAAGCAACTCGATGGCACATAACAACAACAACAGTCCAAGCTGACTCTAAATTCAAATCCCTTCCAAGTGGTCCTTCAGCTGCAAGAACTGTGTGGACTTCCTGTGCCCAAGTCCACCTGGCCATGCTATTCAGCTGAGGAAAGGTTTCCTCCACACTGGGCTAAATGTGGGCACTCTGACCTTTGGAGCTCACCCCACACCCTGCAGGGCATACAGTCCATTTCCACTAATGAGTCTTCAACATCAAACATGTTTCTTAAATCCCATCCCAGTCCAGTTCTCTCCAGGCTAAACCACCCCTGGACCTTCGGTTGTTCCTCACATGCCGAGGGTCCAGGTACCCTCATGTTGGGAGTCCTAAACAGAGACCGGCTGGGCCCCCCATCCCGCTGTGTGGGGCTCGGAGGACTGGCAGGCTGAGAACAGCGGGCTCACCCTGCCCCAGACTCCGCTTCTGTCCGCTCCTTCTCCAGCATCTCTGTCCACTGAGGATAATGAGGACACAGCTCTCCAGGGCTGGGTTCAGATGCCAGTGGCAGAAGCCCCCTCAGGTAATCTCAGAAAAAGGCCTGGCATTCTACTTCTAAAGGTCACAGGTCTGAAAGCCCTATTAAGTAGCTCTATTCTGCGTACACAGGGATGCCAGGCCCGGAGCCCACTAGAGACCAGACGGTGCAGGACTAGTGTGAAGTGTGAGGGCCAGAAGTGCAGGTACCAGTGGACACCACGGGGGCCGTGGGAGTTCTGAGGAGTCCTGAGCTCCCCCAAAGCTGCAGGACTGCACAGCATGGGGAGATGTTGACTTCTCAGTGGGGCCCATGATCTAGCTTAAGGGCCACCGTCCTGACCCCTCCAACTCCCCTGAGAGGTCTAGGATTTGCTCCTTCTTCATATAAATTGGCTGCCTTCTCTGGCTCAGCCAGCTGTGGCCCAGGAGGAGTCGCGTTCAAACAGGACGGCAGGTCCTCTGTGAGGAGGTTCGAACATGGCCCCAGAAACGGCCAGTCCCCTCTTCACTGCACCGGTCACCCCCACAGGAAGAACCGGGTATAGAACCTGTCCCTCCCGCAACTCTTCCCTCTTCCAAGGTCAGCCCCAATTAAGCACCAGGCTGCCAACCGAAAGGTCAGTAAAGCCACCAGACCAGTGGCTCGGCTGAAAGGAAGTGGGATGTTTCTGTGAAGATTGTTGCAGTCATGCTCTACCCTGGAGTTGGAACTGACTCAGCTGACCCTCCAGCGGGTTTTCAGAGGCAGTACAGCACGTGGAAGGAGACTGCCCATCTTTCTTCTGCAGAGCAGCTGGTGGATTTGAACCGTGTGCCTTCAGGTTGGCAGTTCTGCTTCTTACTACTTGGGCCACCAGAGCTCCCCTGGAAAGCCTATGGGGAAATTCCAACTCTGTCCTACAGGGTCGCTATGAGTCAGAATCAGTCAATGCAGGACTAAGATCGACCCTCTTCCAGACAGACAATGGAGACTTGTAGCAGCCCTGGTTCTGATGTCCCCTCAGCCTTGAGCCCTCCAAACAATGAAGATATTTACCTATGATTAACATTTAAATAAATTGACCTTGTTGTTGTTAGGTGCCTTGAGTTGAGTTGTAGACAGCTTATAGCGACCCTATGACAAAAGGCCTGAGCACTGTTCGTACACAGAGTTTCTGGAAGCAAGCCATTTCGGCTGGAAGCAAGCCATTTCGGACATGGACACCACTCCTGCTTCCAGGCTAAATTGACCTTAAGTAACGCAAATTACCTTCCATAATGAAAGTGGGCCTTAAGCAATCAGTTGAAGGCATTGAGTGAAAACAGAAGTTTCCTGTTGTTGTTGTTATGTGCTGTCAAGTCACTTGCAACTCATCATGACTCTATGCACAACAGCCCCTGACACCTGTTCTATCTTGTGCCAACTTTGTCTCTGACACACCTGCCCTCATTACCCTAGTCACTACATCAATCCATCTCATCGATGGTCTCCCTCTCTTTCGCTATCACTCCACCATTACAAACAAGATGTCCCTCTCCAAGGATCGGTCCCTCCTTGCAACATGCCCAAAGTATATCAGAGGAAGCCTCAGAATCCTTGCCTCCAAAGAGCAGGCTGGCTTCACCCTCTCTAGGACGAACCTGTTTGTTCTCCTAGCAGTCCATGGTATATTCAGCACTCTTCTCCAGCACCACAGCTCAAAGGCATCAATTCTCTTTCTATCATCCCTAGTCATTGTCCAGTTCTCTGATGCATAGAAAGCAATTGCAACGACTATGGCCTGTATCAGGTGCACCTTAGTCTCCAGACTGATGTTGTTGCTCTTCAGTACTCTGGAGAGGTCCCTGACAGCCAACTTTCCCAGTGTAATTCATCTCTTGATTTCCTGGCTGCTGGTACCAAGAGTGTTGACTGTGGAGCCAAGCAAACTAAAGCTGTTAGCAATCTCAATCTCTTCACCACCCATCATGATACTGCCAATTGGCCCAGAGGTGAGAATCTTTGTGTTATTGATGTTGAGCCTCAATCCATATCGAAGGCTGAAGTCCTTGACCCTCTGCAGCAAGCGCTTCAGGTTATCCTCAGTTTCAGCAAGCAAGGTTGTGTCATCTGCATAACACTGGTTGTTGATGAATCTTCCTTTCAATCCTGATGCCACATTCCTTCTCGTATAGCCCAGCCTCCCAAATGATCTGTTCTGCATACAGATTGAAAAGGTTTGGAGACAGAGGTTTCCTGGAGAAGAAAAATAATCTACCTTGACATTAGAACATGGATATCCTGATGGGCTTTCCTGCATGTCTACTGACCTATAGATTCTGGAATGTGTGGCCCCTGTAAGTGCTCGATTCAATTCCTTACCAAAAATGCCTGCCTCTCTCTGCCTCGCCAGCCCTGCCATGCTCTGAACCTTACCTTTCTTCTCTCCTTTCTGTCCTTCTCCTTCCGATTATTCACAATAAAGAACTATCATCAAACACTTGACCAACGATTCCGCAGAGGAGAAAAAGAGATGTGTTAGAGAAGACGTGGCAAGTGCAATGCACATATGTGCTTTTTGTCATTCTTTAGAGGCATAAACACTTGAAGACAAAAAAAAATGGAAGACGAGAAAGCAGTCAACAAAATTTTGGAAGCTGCAAAGCAGATGGGTGAATAGTAAGTGGTTTGCAAATTCAAAAATTCTGAATCTTAAAATCGCCAGGGGAAAAGGCAAAAAGAATTCAATTAACACCCCAGACGCTAGAGAAAAATGAAAATTAGTGGCAAATTTAAGGGACAATGGAGCTGGGAACGGGAAGAGAAGTTAAAGACCCATTTAAAGGATTCCTAAACATGCCCTATGCAAATTCCATCCCTACTATATACAGCTCGGTCACGGCTCTTCCTTCACCTTGGAAGACGTGTGGAAGACGGGCCCAAGCCTACACCTCCAGGCAGGAGATCAGAAGATCCTTCCACAGGAAATTTAAGTGGGGGGAACCCTAAACATCTTAACATCTGGAGCTTTCCAAAGAAACAGCCAAGCGAATGGACAAACCACACCCAGGTGTTAAGAGCTTCCAGTCAGCTTCTTAGTTCCCAAATTTTAATCATGAGCAGACAGTCCAGGGGTTGCAACACTTCTGAATAAACCTCTACTGAGGAATATAAGGGCTAAAGCAAACAAGGAAAAAAAACAACTTTGAAAATGGACGAAGCAAGGGGAAGAAAATGTAAAACTATTCTTAGTATCATCTGGCAGTTAAGTGAAGGCATTTTATCCATAAAATAAGAATAAAATGCTACTAAGAAATAGGGCAGTGCAGAAGGGGGAGACCCTGGATGAGATGTCATTACATAACACAGATAGTTCAGGAAAGGGAGACGTTGGCTGAGGTAGATTAACACAGTAAAGGTGGTACTGGGAGTAGTATGTCAGAGGCAGTGAGATTGACTCAGGATAGAGCAGGGTTCTGAGCTACTGTGTACAGGGTCTCTATGGGTCAGTCTACTTGACAGCACATAACAACAACAGAAAGGGAGTAGAGATATTAAGGTAAAAAAAGACATTAGAATTTAAAAATTGAGTAGAAGAAATGAAAAATGTAATAGAAGTGTATAAAGGTAAAATTGTGAAAGTTTGCCAGGAAATAAACAAAAAAGTTTTTTAAGCAAAGAGAAAAGATACAGTATAAACAATGGCCCAGAAGGTCCAACATCCAAACATTAGGAACTGTTGTTCAAATAGAACAAAAAGGTGTGGTTTAAAATCAGGAAAGGTGGATGTCACTGTTGTATATTTTCAACATACGCTGATTCAAAAAGAGGCACTCTGGCGGCATAGTCTGTAGGGAGTTGCGCTGCTAACTCAAAACTTGCTCCTCTTTGGTAATTTAAATGCAGCATCTGGAGAAAGATCCCCACCTGTGGTATTTACAGCCTCGGAAACTCAATGAAAGGTCAGCTATAAATCAGTTCCAACTCAAAGGTATATTAATCTGTATGCTGAGCTTGGAAGCAGGAGTGGCATCCACTTCCTAAATGGCTTGCCTCTGGAAACTCTATGAATGTGGAAAAAATGATAAAAGTTATACAAGTGTTCAGGTCTTTCATTCTTAGGGTCGCTATGTGTCGTCTATGACTCGACGGCACTTAACAACAACAATGACATGCTGAGCAAACAATCTGATAAGCTGCACTGCACAAAAAAAATATACTTCAGAACTGGAGGAAGACGCATCAACAGCACGTGATATACAGATGGCACAGCCTTGCGTACTTAAAATGAAGATTTGAAGCACTTTCTGAAGGTCAAAAACTACAGCATTCAGTGTGGATTACACTACAACATAAAGAAAGCAAAAATCTTCACAGCTAGGCCAATGAATAGACTAATGATAAATGGAGAAAAGAGACATTTTATTTTACTTGGCTCCACAATCAACATTCATGGAGGTAGCAGCACCAGTAAAGAAATCAATAATATACTTCATTGTGTTATTTGTATTATATTGTACGGTATTGAGTAAACTGCTGTCAAAGATCTTCTTAAAGTACTGAAAAACAAGCATGTCCGTTTAAAGACTAAAGTGTTCTTGACTCACACCATGGTGTTTTCAATCACTTCATATGCATGTGAAAGTTGGGCAATCAAGAAGGAATAACGATGAACAATTGATATTTTTGAATTGTGGTGCTGGTGAAGAAAACTGAATATACCTTCAACTGTCAAAAAAACTAACCTAAGATCAACAAGAGTCCTCCCTAGAGGCTGAGATGGTGAGACTTCATCTCACATACTTTGGGCATGTTATCAGGAAGGACTAGTCCTTGGAAAAAAGACTTTTTTCACACTAGGGAAATTCAAAGAAGAGGAGGACCCTCACTGAGATGGACTGGCAGTGTTTTACTACAATGAACTTGAACACATGAGAGTCTGAGGAAGGCACAGGACCAGATAAGGCTTCCATCTGTTGTAATAGAGCTGCTATGAGTCAGAAGCTACATGAAGGCGCCTAACCTAACAATTGTGATGGATTACTGAACACAGAAGTTGAGAGTGCTTCGTGAGGGATGGTGGCCTCAGAAATGGCAAAAGGGTGGAGAGTAGGAAGAAGCAGGCCTTCACCTCATCAGTCCAACCTTGGGCTGATCTTGATCCCAGTCAATAACCTGCCTGAAGATTGACAGGTTCTACTACTACTTTAACGCCCCCTTTTTACACCACAGATATTGGTCTTTTCTTGCAGTAACATTGTTTTGCCAAGGTCTCTCTTACAATGAGTTGAGAAGTCGGCCCTCTTCAGTTTTCTAGAAGAATTTGTATAGCATTGGTATAATTTCTCCCTCTGATATTTGAGAGAATTCTCTTAAAGTTGGTCATGATACGGGGGTCCTCTTGTCCGGAAGTAGAGTGGTCAATGCATTTGCTTTCGGCCATCTCCCCTTCAGTAGACGCTCATCTCTAGCGCTACCGTCCACCAGTTCTGTACGCTGAGGATCCAGGCTGGTGACAGAAAAGCAAGACATGCAGCCTGCAAAGAGTGGAAGACTCGACTTATAAAGGAATAGAGGTTTCCAGAAGTCACGACTTTCGTTTTGAGAAGCTTGGTAGCTTAGAAGAATCATCACAAGCACTTGCTCTCTTTTAAGGCTGTTGAAGGAAACAGATGCTTCTTCCTGCCAGTCCAGTATCAGGGGACCATTCTGACATTTTTGTGGGCTGGCAGAATGTGAGAAGTTACAAATTATATTGTAGTAAGTGGATGTGGCTTTAAAATAGATACTTGAAATGCCATGTCACATCAGCATGTCTCTTGACTTCTGAATGCACCCACTGCCTCGTCAGCGGCTCCTCTCCTGTGACCTAATGCTTGACAGACGAGGGAAATCTCACTCATATCATCCCTACTCCTTCACTCTGGCTTTCCTTGTACATGATGAGAAAACAAAGGCCTTAGTAAGTTCAATGCAGGTGCTATTTTCTCCAAAAGATGCTTCTAGTTTATTCCAACTTTCAGGCTGGCTCAAACCTGCTCAAAGAAAAGATAATCTCCCTGACACTTTGTTGTTGTTAAGTACCATCATCTCAACTGTGCCTCACAGCAGCCTGAGGAACAATGGATCTTAACCCTGTCCTATCCTGTGCCACCGTCATCATTCCTGACACACATGAACCCACTGCCGTGTCACTGTGTCAGTCCGTCTTGGTGAGGGCTTCCCTCTCCTTTGCTGACCCTCCACCTTTCCAAGCATGATGTCCTTTTGCAAGGACAGCCCCCTCCTAACAACATGCCCAAAGTATGTGAGATGAAGCTTTGCCGTCCTTGCCTCCCAGGAGCACTCTGGCTGCACCTTTTCCAAGATATATTTGATTGACTCCTTGGCAGTCCATTCAGCACTCGTCTCCAACACCACAACTCACAGGCATTGATTCTTCACTTCTCATCCTTATCCACTGGCCAAATTTCAGCAGCATATCAAATAATTGAAAAGATCACGGTTTAGATTAGGTACACCTTAGTCTTCAAAATGAAAACATTGCTCTTTAGCACTTTGGATGGATGTCTTTTGATGTCCTGACTGATGGTGCTAAATGTGTTGATTGTGGCTCCAAGCTGGAGTAAATAATTGACAATTTCTATCTCTTCTACATCTATTGTGATGTTGCCTATTGATTCAATGGTGAGGAATTTTGCTTCCTTGATGTTGAGATGTAGTAGCGTCTATTGAAGGATCAATAAACACTCACTGAATAAATTGTGGAATAGGTAAAGGAGTAATAGAATGAAAACATCAACTTAAGACACCCTGTTGGTGAAGGAGGGGATCCAGGAATATGTTCTGAGGAGTCTTCTGACCCCTTTCAGCTGTACATGAGCTCTGTGGGCATCTACAGTTATGTGTAGCTTTTCAATTCTTGGTTCTCATGCCTCAGAAGAGACTAAGAATCAATTCTTCAGCACTTGCAAACATACTGATGAACAAAGAATATAACCAACGTTGATCTGTGCTCACACCAGTCACAGATAGAATTGTGTCTCAAAAAAACTATGTAACTCTCGTGCATCTTGTGACTCTTAAGCTCTGAGATGTTATGAGATCAGATTAGAGATCGTCATGTATAATGATGGCTCATTCTCCGTGATGTGATGTGAGGTGTGATCAGGTTGTTAGGGGATTAGAGTGAGATGGCATACTTTAAATCTGATCATAGCCTTATCTGATTAAAGGGAGTTTCCCTGGGCTGGTAAGTGAAGTGAGCAAAGAGGAGGAGAACCTCAGTATCATCAAGACAAAGAGCCAGGAGCAACCTAGAACATGCTT
The DNA here is from genome assembly GCF_000299155.1 of Elephantulus edwardii. Classification (NCBI taxonomy): domain Eukaryota; kingdom Metazoa; phylum Chordata; class Mammalia; order Macroscelidea; family Macroscelididae; genus Elephantulus; species Elephantulus edwardii. The sequence continues at coordinate 7,331,356 of NW_006399756.1, read as the reverse complement.
TGGATCCAGGATCACATGCTGGGAAACTCCAAGAACCAGGAGACATGGAGAAAGAAAGCTTTCCCTTAGAGCGGGCGCCCTGAATGTGGACTGCAGTCTCTTAAACACCTCATACTGCCAATAATCTCTTTAAAGTGCTAAAGAGAGCAAGAATGTCATTTTAAAGAAAAAGGTACACCTAACCCATGCCATGTTTCATATGCATCTGAAAGTTAGGCAGTGAATAAGAAAAACTGAAGAATCAATGTCTTTGAATTGTGTTGTTTGTGAAGAGTATTGAATATTCCAAGCACTGCCAAAAGAAGAAACAAATCTGTGTTGGCGGAAGTGTAGGCAGAGTGCTCCTAAGAGGTGAGGATGGTAAAATACTGTCTAAAGATACCAGTCCTTGAGAAAAGACATCATGCTTGGAGAGATTAGTGGATCTGTAAAAGAGAGGAATCCTCAACAAACAGACTGGCATGGTGACTGGAACAATGGGCTTGAACTTGGAGAAGACGAGCACTTGATAGCACAAGATTCTAGTCTGTCAGTTATACAGTTTCTCTGAATGATAGTCAACTCTACTGACCCGAGCAGCAGTGAACTGGTTGAGAATAAACTGCTGCTTCTTAAAGCCATCCACTTGTGGTGAGTCTCTGTTAAAGCAGCACGAAACAGCTAAGAAAGCCAATGACCATCGGCGTGTACTTGGCCAGGAAGTGGTGATATTTACAACAGCTGCCCAAGGGTCTCTTGGGGTAGACAAACTGACCAGTCACAGCGCACCTGGCTGAGGGAGCAGCAGGTGGGAAACCAGCCCTGCTGGCAGAGCTGTGCATCCTGGCTTGCAGCTGGGTTTGTTGAGGGTCAAAGCCTGTCTTTGCTTTGGAGTTCACAGGCCCATGTCTTCCTGGCAGAGTGCTTTGTTTCGTGTGGACAACAGCTCAGTATGGGCTCTGGGTCCTGGCTTCTGCAGGCTGGTCAGCCAGGGGGTCCTTTCCCTCCGGTGGACTCTCAGGAGTCTGAGCACACCCTCATGAGGCGTTATCAATCTTCACCTCTCACAGGTGCTCCTTGGAGGCAGAGACGGCAAAGCTTTGTCTCTCACATTGTGGGCATGTTGTTAGGAGAGGTTAGTCCTTGGACAAGGACATCACGCTTGGAAAGGTGGGGGGACAGCAAAAGAAAGGAAGACCATCAACAAGTTGGACTGGCACAGTGACTGCAGCAATTGGCTCAAGTGTGTCAGAGACGAGGATGGCACAGGGTAAGACAGGGTTCAAGTCTATTGTGCATACAGTCACGATGAATCGTACTCAATTCAACAACCACTCACAGCCTTCCTGTTCATGCCTTCAAGTCAATCTCTACCCACCACAACCCACACATGTCTGAGTAATACTCAGTGGCCAGGGAGTTATTTATGGCTGCTTTTTGGAAGCAGATCACAGGGTCATTCTCCCAAGATGCCCTTGGGTGGATCTGAACTAACAATTCTTTGACTAGGAACTGAGCACTCAACTCTTTGTGCCATTCAGACAACCTTAGCAGGCATTAAACCCCCCATCACTGAGTCCAGTCCACAGAGACCCTGCAGGTCCAGGACGAGCCCCAGGGGTAGTAGGTCCTATGAAAATCTTTAAAGATAAGACTGCTTGTCTTCTCCTGTGGAGAGGCTAGTGGGCAGGAGCTGCTGGTCTACCAGACCTCTTTCAGTCCACATCTCTGTAAGTTGTCTGAGAAGCCTGGGGCTTGGGGGAGTCAGACAAGTGTCCAACGTCACACAGCTGGTCAGAAATGGTCAAAGCTGGAATTCAAGTACCGTCTGAAATCTCCAAAGTTGCTTTTAATGTTAAGTCCATGGGAAGAAAAAAAAAAAAAACCCGACCAGAAGCACATCTGTATTTATTTTCTGTTATTTGTTAATACGGCATAACACTTCAATGGCAAGCCTGAGTGGACGGAAAATCCCAGCTGGCTGTGTCTCCCGAGCCAGGGAGAAGCGAGGAGATGGCCCTGGCTGAGGGCAGCAGAGACCCGAGGCCACAGCCAGGAGGGTCATGCCAACAAAGAGCTTCAGTCAGCTGCAGGCCCATCGACCTGGATTCTCAAGGACAGTGGCCTCAGGGCGGGGTGGCTCTTGGGACACAGAGCACCCTTGGTACCATCGGGCCGTGCCTCCCCCATTCCCACTCTGAGGACTTGTCCTGGTCCCCACAAGAGTTTCCAAAGCGGAGGCTTGGTCAGTGGGAACACCCAGGCAGCCAAGGTGGGAGATTCACCCAGAGCATAATAGAGCATCTTGTGTTATTTTCACCTGAGCAACAGCAGCCATCTATGGAAGAGTGATGGGAACATCTGCTGGCCCTGAGGACCTATCATCAGAAGAGATCACAGGGCCGCACGCCTCCCAAAGGCCCCCAGAAGTGGGCAGGGTGCTGGTTGGAAGAGGACGGTCAGCCACCACTTCACACAGGCCTAACAACTGATCACAACATGATGTCCATCTCAGGTTCCCAGCACGCACTGGGCTCAGAAAAAGTTTAAGAGAAGGAGGAAGGGGGAAGGGGGAAAGGGAAAGGAAGGAGGGAGGGAGGGAGGGAGGGAGGGACGAAGGAAGGAAGGAAGGAAGGAAAGAAGGAAAGAAGGAAGGAAGGAAGGGAGAAGGGCTTAAGTGTCAGAAGCTTTTGTTTTGCTTGCGTCAACCCGCCACCCTCCCCACACTCTGGGATGCAGGCAGAAATGTGAGGTGGTAGTAGATTACACTGGAGCTACTAACCAAAAGCTTGGCATTTGATTTAGCTGCAACACAGAAGAAAGATTAGCCAGAAGAGTCCCCTTAATCAAAATGAAAAACAAACACCAACTGACTGTTGGCAAGTCAGAACAGACTCTCTGCTGACCTTCCATGATGTCTCCACAGCTGTAAATCCCACAAAAAGTGGTTCCCCTACCTTCTCCCTCAGCGTGGCTGGTGGGTTCAAACCTCTAGAGGGATGCGGGCTTTGAGGGAGCAGCACACCTCCCTACAGCAGCCCCAGACCTGAGGGAGGGTCGTCAAGAATTAGAATCAACTCAATCACAGCGAGACTAGGCTTTCAAAAATTAGTTTTTAGAGGTCTCTCAATTTTAGTTTCTCCCCTGTATTCTCCTCTCCTCTCCTTTTCTTCTTTCTCTCCCTCCACTCTCCTCTCCTCTTCCTCCCCGTTCCTTCTCCTTCTCCTATTCCTCCTTCTCACCTCTTCTCTTCTCTTCTCTTCTCTTCTCTTCTCTTCTCTTCTCTTCTCTCTCTTCTCTTCCTTCCTCCTTCTTCCTCATTCGCTCCATCTCCCTCCATCTCCCTCTCCTCCTCTCCTTTTCTCTCCTCCTCCATCTCCCTCCCCCCTCTCCCCCTCCATCTCTCTTTGTCCCCATCTCCCTCTCTCTCCCTCCATCTCTCTTTCTCCCTCTATCTCCCTTTCTCTCTATCTCCTTCTCTCTCTTCCCTCTCTCATTTCTCTATCTCCCTGTCTATGAAATTTCACAAGTTAAACCACACATTGCTGCAGTCCCTTCAGCCTCAGCCTCCTGGGCATCTCCAGCAGTCTAAAAGGTTGTTGGCTCTGCACCAACCAGGATGAATCAATCTCAGACACTGCTTGGCCCCTTGGGCTCCAACCTCACTTCCGGTTCCATTTGCCTGTCATCGTCCCAAGTCTCCACTTACTGAATGACCCTAAAAAAGGAGAGTTGAAGAAGCAGATGCCCAAGACAGATCTCAGTCAAGTGCATATAAGCTCCAGCTAGAATCCATCTCTCCCGGCAGCAGAGAGGAGCACATCTCACTTCAGTGCAGCTCATCCTGGGATCAGATTCGCTTCTGCTCATGAACAAGTGCCTGGGACTCTCTTCACCAGGGCCGTCACAGTGGGCACCACAAGTACAAGAGCCCCCTCTTCTGCTCCCACTAGCCTCTGGGATCCTGACCATGGCCACTTGAGAGCCTTTCTGAAGACTCCCTTTCACGGCAGCACTCGCTGGGCACTGCTGTACGGCAGGACAGTGTTGAGCGACTCCCACTAGTTCACGGAACACTCCGTGAGGTGGACACTTCCATTCTCCCCACTTCACAGATGAGCACATCAGGAGATGTACTGCACTGGGAAAATTTGCAATTAGAGACCTCTGTAAATTATTGAGGAGTAATGAATGATGTCAGTTTGAGGACTAAGGCGCATCTGATTCAGGCCATAGTCTTCCCAATCATTTGCTATGCATCAGAGAGCTGGACAATGAGTAGGGATGACAGAAGAAGAATTTATACCTTTGAGCTGTGGTATTGGAGAAGAGCACTGAACATCACATGGACTGCCAAAAGAACAAACATATATGTATTGGAGAGAGTGCAGCCAAAGTGCTCTTTGGAGGCAAGAATAATGCTTGGAGGGGCTGTTCCTAGGAGAGAGACATGATGCTGGGAAGGGTGGAAGGTCGGCGAAGGAGAGGAAGACCCTTGACCAGGTGGATTGACACGGTCACTGCTGTAATGGGCTCTAGTGTGTCAGGAAGTGTGAGGATAGCACAGGATAGAACAGGGTTCAGATCTTTTGTTCATGGGATCACTAGGAGTCGTACTCAACTTGATGGCACCTAACAACAATGGAGCAATGATAGGACAGCGTGTCTTGGATTTGCTATAAAATTCTTCAGAAGGCAGATAAAGGAAACGGCACAATTTCTTTAAGTGTTAAATGGCTGTGTGTGAGACTTACTGTACAACCCTTTCTATTTTTAAAAATATTTGTATTATACGCAGAGAAGAAATATTCATTATTTATACACAGAGAAGAGAATTAAAATAATGAGACAGATCTCTATGTGCCCAGATGAACGTGTTCCAAAAGCCAATGCTAATTAAAAAAAAAAAGTGGAAAAACACTGTGGTTACGTGATCTATAGAGAGATTCTAGAAGGATCCACAGGAAACTAAGGTGTAAGGTGTGCTCTCTGGGGAGTGAGACTGGGGAGGGGCTGAGAAGTGGGAAATGTGTTTTTCATTGCATGCCCTCACATATTGTTAAACTTTAAAAAAAGAAAATTACAGTTATGCATACTTGGGCCTTTGGTAATACTGTTAAGTTTTGTATCAGAAATGGAGCTGTGGTCACCGGGACTGGCAGCCACCACTGGTCTAACAGTGATGTGTAAGTGGCGATCCCCCACCCAGGAGAGCAGAGCCGTCTCGGCATATCTGTTGAAGGCTGATACTGGCTTCCCAAGAAAGGAGCCACAGACATCTTTCAAGCTCAGAACTGAAGCTGTTCCCACAGACCACCGCAAGGCCAACAACACTTGTTAATGCTGTTAGGAGCTGCCAAGTCGAGTACCACTCATTGGGACCCTAGAATAACACACGTGAATGCTGTCCTGTCCTGTGCCGTCCTCATCATTTCTGACACACTTGAGCCCGTTCCTGCAGTCACTGTGTCCATTCACCTTCTGGGGGATGTTCCTCTCCTTTGCTGACCGAGCATGATGTCCTTTTCCAAGGAATAGCCTCCCAAAGTATGGGAGACAAAGCTTTATCACCTTTGCCTCCAAGGAGCATTCTGGCTGTATCTTCTCCAAGATTTATCTGTTTGTTCTTTTAGCAGCCCTTGGGATATTCAGCGCTCTCCTCCAACACCAAAGTTCAAAGGTGTCAGTTTTTCTGTCATCCTTAGTCATTATCCGATTCTCAGAGGCACAACAAGTGACTGAAAAGACCATGGCCTGAACCTGGAGCACCTTAGAGACTTGGTGGCCTAGTGGTAAGAAGCCATGCTGCCAACCCAAAGGCACACTGATCAAATCTATCAGCTGCTCCACAGGAGACAGATAGGCAATCAACTCGTGTGTTGTTTACTCCCTGTGAAAACCTGCTGGAGGGTCAGCCATGGGTCGGTCCTGCCTCACAGTACACAACAAGCCAGACGACAGACAGCCCCATCTGGTGAACCACAGCGCTCGAGAGGAGCCTGCTCCTCTGAAGATTCAACCACAGGAGGCCAAAAGGGCTGCATCTTCCCAGAAGTTACATTCTGAAGACACGAAGGAGCAGGAAAGCAGGGCAAATGTAGCAGGAACCCAGGATGAAGGGGGGAGGGTGCTCACACATTGAAGGGCCTACAACAAGGTCACCAAGTGACCCTGTGCCAACTGTTGAACGAGGAATTGATTTGCTTTATAAGTGTTAACCTACACTACAATAAAATGTTCAAATGATAAAGTTATTGGGACTTTCCTAGTGCTTTTTCTTGAGCCCTGGCTCCCCAGTGATGCAAATGCCCTACTACATCCACAGATGGCAAAGGTCAGCTCAAGGGTCCCAGGGACCGAGGACTGGGGTCTCCTAGTCCAGGTTCCCACTGAAACCACACTGAGATGTGGGGCTACCATCACAGAAAAAGCGGAACAGAGAAAATAGCCCCCATCACCTCAGCCCCCAAGAGGCATGGCCTGAAGCTGCACTCCGTCCTGGGTTTGCTGGGCTGGGGGCTCTGGGAAGCATAAATCTGATTCCTTGGCTCCCAAAGCTGAGAAGACCTTCTTCAACCAAAGAACAGATCAGCGCTTATCTACATCTACAGGACCAAAAGGATGTGGCAAAGTGGGGTGGAAAATATTTGTCTGTTTTTTAAAATGTTTTTAAAAAACTTGTCAAAAACTCACTAGACCAACTGCCCTCAGGTCAGTTCTGATGCCCAGCCAGCCAGCATCAGGTCTCCCAAGCTGTTACTCTCTGAGGAAAAGCCTACCCATCACTATGCTGCAGAGGGCCTGGGGGGCTGGAACCACCAGCCTTTCAGTTGGCAATGCAGCATATGCGTTATGCCACCAGAACTGGGTCACTGTAAATCCACTGCTGATGTGAGTGCAGCGAACGGGCCTTCCCGGACAGCCCTCAGCTGCCACGACCGACAAAGTGAAGCTGGCCTTTGTTCGTCCCCCTGGGACACAGTCCTGAGTCATTCACACCATGAACAGGACAGTAGCAGGTAGAGCAGATCTCTTGTGTGAAATGTGCCCACTCAGACTTGAGCCAGTGCCTCTTGGCCAAAAACTAGTCCCCATAAAAACTGTGGGAGGCAGGAAAGAAGGGAGATAATGGTTTCAATCAAGAGTCATCAACAGTTCAAATCCACCAGATGCTCTGCTGGAGAAGGAGAAACAACCTCCTCCTGTACCAGTCAGATCTGATTTGACGGTACACGCACACACACACACACAAATAATAATTAAAAAAAAAAGAGTCATCAACAGGTGGCGACCAAATTCAGTCATCACACACTTTCGTAGTTTTATTGGACCAGTGACTGGGCACTGTCTGTGGCTCCTTGCACAAGGGCAGAGGTGAGTAGGAGCAATTGAGCATGTCTACTTTGGAAAGCCTAAAATATCTACCATCGGGCCCTTTACAGAAGGGGCCTTGGTAGCACCGTGGTTAGGTACTAGACTGTTTCCAGGTCAGCAATGGAACCCTCCAGCAAATCCACGGAAGAAAGGTGTGCAGTCTCCTTCTGTGAAGACTCACGGCCTGGAAGCCCGTGAGACCGTCTCCTCCATTCCACGGAGTCTCTGTGAGCGAGATCTGACTCAATGGCAGTCGGCTTGGATTTGGTCCTTTGCAGGAAGTTTGCACAAGGCTTCGGGACGTTTAAATCAAGTTAAAGACGTGTCTTACCGCAGGCCCTTTAAAGGACTTCTCAGGGCCTTTAAAAGTTAGAGTCATTATGCTGAGGACAGGCGCTGCATGGTGCCACTATTGTAGAACGGGACAGACAGCAGGGTTGGGGTGTTACTGAGAAAAATTGGATAAATTATGTATGCTGCATTGAGACAGATGAGGGAGAGAACGGTTTGAAAGCGATATATGATTGGGTATTATAGTTATGACAAGAGTCCAGAATGAAGGTTGCATAGCGAAGTGTGCTCGGGGTGGGAATGGGGGGATTCTATACCAATGAAATAATTTTTCTTTTACTTTTCAAAGAGAGGAGCGAACTGGAGGGGAGGGGTGGGCAGGCAGAAAAATGCAACAATGAATGTATGGAAATCCAAAAATCTCAGTAAATGTTCATTAAAGTCCATTTTTTTAAAAGGTTAGAGTCATGAGGATCTCCACGGAAGAGCTATTCTAGGCTCACAGACGACAAACCTCTCCTGTAGACCATCTCACAGGACTGGCATCCTCGGAGCTCTGCTCTAAGTGGTCAGAGTGGACCCTCTGGGACTGAGGTCAAGCCTTACAACATCTGTGATTAATCCGGCCCCACCCTGAGCTGCACCTGCATCCATTCAACTTCACCAATCATGAACTGCAAGAAGACCCAGGCCTAGTGTTCCACAAACTCTGTCCCCACACGGCCAGCAGCAAAGTGCAGCCCAAGGCAATGAATATCCCCTTCCTGGGCCTGGGTCGGAGCGCCCGTTCGATGAAGCTGGGTGCTTAGGTCAGCTCTCCTGCTGCAAGAATGCTTGAGAGCCAACAACTATACGTCAGGCTCCTTCAACTAAACAGAAAAGGACCAAAGCTGAATGGCCTTTGTCCTTCCAGCCCGTTTACTGCATCAGGGCTACAGCTCAGCCTCTCTGAGTCCTGCAGCCCCAACCTGCTATCTACTCCTTCCTGCCCAGCCTCAGCCTTTCACTGCCAAACCCACCTCATACCTCATCGGAGCTATCAAGCGGAACTCATAGCTGACCCTCTGCAAGATTTTTAGAGTCTGTAAATTGCACGGATTTCCCATCTATCTTCCTCAAAGCAACTAGTGGATTTGAACTGTCTGCCTTTGGGTTGGCAGAGAAACTCCTTTAAACACTAGGTCACCAAGCCAAGCCCACTGCCACTTGCTATACCTGCGGCCAATGTCCAAGCACCAGCTCTTAGGAGGGACAGCTTTGCGGTCTCTATCCTCAGGGATCAACCACCAAGCTGAGAGGAACCACGAGGGCCAGACAGGGTACTGGGAAAGAGGGGATAAAGAGAGGGCTTCCTGGAGATGGTGGCCTCTGAGATGCTTAGAGGGCATGAGTAGAAGCTGTGGACATCACTCACTGACTGAAGGACAGAGGAGCATTTCAGAGAGAACAGCCCACCAGAGAGTGAGAGAGCACAGCGCCCATCTGAGCAGAAACAGTTCAACCTCCGATGATGGCAATGCCGTGGTGCTGCATGAAGCCAAGGACCCTGAATGTTAGCAGAAGGGTCTGCTCTGTGGGGACTTCTAGATGTGCGGCAGTGTGACGGGACCTGGGAGCTAAAGTGAACTCTATGAACTCATTGATGTGGAGACTGTAAAATCATGATAAAGACAGGAGCTGCCCCGTTAACTGCATGCACACTGCGTGCCTGGGGGCTGGACGCACGGCAGATGCCTTCCTCCAGCTGCTCCTCACAAAGCCGCAGGGGCATCGGGTGACAATCATCCCCACTCCCTGAAGACCCTGTGGCCGAATGAAGTAACCTGCTTGTCATGGATTGAATTGTGACCCCACCACCCCAACCCTCTAAGAAATGGGTCTATGCCAGGATATCATGTGGGAGCTACAATGACCCCCTTGATCTGATGAACTACACGGTTGCAAGAAGCTTGTGCATGGGATGCATCACAGCCCTGATCTGATGTAAAAGAAGCTTCTGCAGCGTGAGGGGAAAGTGAGTCCAGAGCGTGAACCTCAGCGCCACCAGGAAATCATCTCCAGGCGGGCGGAGCATCTTGTGTACTCAGGCGTCTGCAGTAGGACGCCCTTGACACCGGGGGTGGCCAGGACATGTGAGATCCCCAGGGAATGCCATGCCCACAGATGCAGAAGGAAACAAGGACCTTCCTCCAGAACCGAGGGAGCAAAGGGGCCTTCTACTCGAGCTGGGACTGTGAATTTGGCCTCATTCTCCTGAACTGTAAGGGCATGAAGTGCTTGTGAAAGCTGCCCACTGGTGGTGTCTCTATTCCAGCAGCAATGGAGAGGAGAGATGAAGGCCAGTCAGGAAGCAGCAGGGCCCAGCGTGGGCAGCTCTTGACCTCCTCCCTGCAGGCAGGAGGAAGAGGGCACAGCCGGGCTGTGAGCTGAGCTTTGTGCAATTGCTGAAGTATTTCCTCCTGGTGGTCCCCCCCCCCCATGCTGTCCTGGCGCCTCAGGAGACATCAGCTGGTCCTGGCCATCGTGGTCCTCCAGACATTGCCTCTGGCCAGGCCAGGAGACCTGGAGCAGGTACCAGCCTCGGCACCTGAGCCCTCGCTGCCTGGCTCAGATGAAGCACATAGCTGGCATTCGGCTGAAAGGCAGATGCAGCTCTGAGGACTGGCGGGTGACAGTCCACCCTGAGGTTGACACGTGCCCCCGTTACTCTACCTTCTCATAGGTTTTAGTTTCAGGATGAAACATGGCAGATTCTGAAAGGAAGAATGAGAGGGGCCCCTAAGACGCTTGAAAAGGGCACAAACGAGGGGAGCTCTGGTGGCCTAGTGGCAAGGAGCTGCACTACAATCCCAGAGGCTCACGGTTCGAATCCACCAGATGCTTTGCCGGGAAAAGGACAATCTCCTCCTGTACCAGTCAGATCTGATTTGACAGTACACACAAATAATAAAATAAAATTAAATTAAAAAGTGGGGGACAGACGGCCCCCCACAGCCCTGGAAACCCCCAGGAAGGAAGGGGCTGCAGCTGGAGGAGCTGGGTCTCTCATCAGGGTTGGTGGGCTCCCCCAGGAACCCTCCTCCCCACTAGCCCTAACCCAGAACTGAGGCAGTGAGAGTTACGATCATTGAGGGGCCTGACATTCCAGGAATGAGTGCACTGGCTGGGGATTCCACGTCACATTCAAGGTGTCTAGCAGTCCTTGTTGAGAGACAGACAGGAAGAGCAATGGAGGAAACATACCTGCTGCATGGGTCCATGGAGCCCAGGCGTCAGTGAGGGGCAGGAGGGTGGGAGGGCAACAGGCATGAGTGTGTCAGCTAGGCTCTGCCCTTATAGAGAGGAAGCACCCCCGGGCCACCCTGGATCCAGCCGTGGCCTCAGACCAGACTGACTAGCACCCTCTGGCGCCCAATCCCCCTGCACCAAGCTCCCTTCCTCCCTGAGGGCAACTCTGGAGGACGCACTGGGTCTGCATTCTTCTTTCCACAAACATTAGTTCACTTGATGGTCAGACTCAATGCTGGGAAGCACATGGCTTTGACCCGGTCTTTTGTCCCCCAGACTCACAGCCAGGTGGGATGGGAGAGGGATGGGGACCACTCAGCACCTTGGAGCAGGAAGGGACCAGCAGGATGGGGAGGGAAAGCTGTGCCCGCTCAGGGGTGATGGCCAATGATTTTAAAATCTGAATTGCTGCCGAGTATCTTCCAACCACCGCAATCCTACAGGAGGGCAGAGCTGCCCACAGGGAGTCCAGAGCTGCGATCCTCACAGAGGCGGAGTGTTCACTGCCTCGCCCTTCTCCTAAAGAGCAACTAATGCGTTCTGTTAACAACCGGGTGCTTTAATCACCTACCTTTGACCAGGTGACATTCCTTCCCAGACGCTAATACTCAAGTCATTGCAGTTAAGTCAGAATGGACTCACAGCTGAGCCTCCAGTGGGTTTTCTGAGGCTGTAATTTCACAGAAGGAGCCTTTGTTCTCCTCTGCAGAGCCGGTTAGTCCCAGAGAGGTGCTGCCTCGAGGCTGACAGCACTGCTCCGCATAGATATACCGTCAGAGCTCCCTACCAGCAGCTCAGGGCTCCTTCATGTCATTCTTCTCCAACAGGGATGCTAAAAGGACGGTCACTCAGCCCTGGGAAAAGCTTGCCTCCCCTGCTCTGGGCTCTAACCAGGGCAGCTCTTCAATCTCCCGTCCCACAGCTTGGGAGTGACAGCAAGCCTGCCAGGCAGCTCCCAGGATCTGGGGAGGATGGAGTCCAGCACACTGTGCACCAGGGCTCCGCTGAAATGGAGGCAAATGTCCACGCATGAGTGAAGACCAAGCTCTTCGTAAGCCTTCACTAAAACTTAAAAACAGGACTGACCCTCGGGGTTGGAGCGAGACTGAGAAAGATGGGTTAAACAATGTATACAGCATTGAAACAGATGAGGGAGAGAACTGTTTAAAAGGGACATGTGATTAGGTATTTTTGTCACGACAGGAGTCCAGAGCGAAGGCTGCATAGTGGAGTGAACCTGGGGGGAGGGATTGTAAAACAATGAAAGAATTTTTCTTTACTTTTCCAAGAGGGTAGTGTACTGGGGAGGAGGCTTGGGAGGGGAGAAAAGTATAACAATAAATGAATGGAAATCCAAAGTCTGTAAATTTTCATTGAAATTAATAATAAATATAAAAAAGAGGAAGAAAAAGTAAAACAGGGAGACTGCCACCGAGTCAGTGTTGTAATCTGCATTCATTTCTCACTTATCAACACGGTTGGGTCATTGAGTGAACCTCGGTGATATAAGAAACAGACGATGACCCCATGAGATCACAAACGGAAGATAATTCCACTGTGTAACTGCCAAACTAAACCATTCCCTAACTGCCAAACCACCAAGAGTCATTGCCCAGCCACGTGACACATGAACTTAACCTTCACAACCAATGTTACTCCCACCACACATATTAGCGTTCCTTCCTGCCAGCTGTACATCACTAGGTCACAAAACAGTCACAGAGCAGATCTTGACTGTGGTCCTAAATGTGAAATGTCAGATAATGAACAGTCAGTAAGTGAGGGGTAGGTGTGGAAATAAACCAGGAATCTGCGTCCGTGGTGAGCCCAGCCCGAGCATCCTTCAGAGCCACGCTCTCCTGGTACTCACAGAACCGATGAAGGACTCTCTTGTGGGTAGAGGGACAGAGAAACAGAGAAGCCAGAACAAATTTTATTTAGATGTGTTATTCTATTTGGAACTACTCAGATGAGAAATAAACCACTCTGATTCTCCTAAATCATCATGTCTCCGCAGCAAAGTGGTATCTGAGAATCAGTAGCTGTTCTGTCTCTCCTGCTGGATCTTCCTGTGACTGGTGTGGTGTGTCCACTGTGACAGACACAAGGCTGGCTCGTGCCTTCTCCATCCTACAATCCCAGAGACTATCCATCACCAAGCGCCGCAGTTCCTGGATCAGTGTGGCAAAAAGTCCAGCCTGCGTGAGGTCTGTCCATGGCTTTTGGTCACATGGTCATCTGTGGGCCCATGGGTACCCAAAAGGCTTCCTGCACTGTGTCCATGAACCTGTGTGAGGGTCCTGTGGAAAACCAATGAGGTACAGGGTGGCTTTGGGGAGGGTTGGCCAAGGCAGATTCAAGGACCAGAGTGTGGGACTGAGGGCTCGTCCCAGCACCACGGCCTTGGAGTCACATTCTTAACAAGTCCTGGGAGATGCTTGGGCTCTGTGCATGGGCCCCATCTTCATAGGAAATTACTACAGACAGAAAAGGGGTGTGCTCAGGTGTTTGAAGAACTAGACATACCCTCATCTTTCTTGATGGTTTGGGTATGGCTGGACACAGACATTTGTCACCACCAAGTCCCTCTAGGCATCTTACAGACAGTGAAATACCAGGTTCCTCCAAACACAGGCCCCAAACAAGCTAAAAACGAGGTGGGGAGACAGGTAATCTTCCACTCCGTCCCCTTCTCACCCAGTCCGTAATTGTTCACCACGTCCCAGCGTTCATCTGCTCCACTTAATCTTGCTACATCACAAGAACTCAGCGGCATGAGAAATCCGTTCTGTTCTTGTGGATTGCGTTCTGAGGGCCAGGAACGCAGGCAGGGGGTCTCCACTCCACCACGTGTGGGCCCCCCTCTGCAAAGACTCAGGAATGGAGGTCCAGAACCATCTGGAGGCATCTCCATTCTCATGTCTGACCATCAACAGAGCTGTCAGAAGGAACACCTACATGTGTCCTCCTCCAGCGGCCTGGCTTACTTCCAACACGGCAGCAACTAGGTAGTTGGATTTTAAAAATGGATACTCAGGGCTCTGATGGTGAATGTCCCATGAAAACCAGGGCTCAGCCTCAGAATTAGGTACTGTCACTTCCTCAGTGTCTTCTCACGGAGAAGATCAGCCCAGACTCAAGAGGTAGGAGCACCTGTCCCGTCTCTCAGTGGGAAAAGACATGTTGTAGATCTACCACTTCATGCAGAATGCATGCTCTTCCCAATCACACTTGAACTCGGCTTTGGTTCAGAACCTGCCCAAATCCCATCTGGACTCTTGAAACAATCTCAGAGGTGGTGTCCCCACCACCAGCCCTGCCCCTCTAGGTCATCCATGCTGAATAGATATGGTCACAGTGGTCCAGTGTCTTCTAGCGTGGGCCCCTCAGCAGCCCTCACTGAGGCAGGAACACAGTGCAGCTTCCAGCTTGCAGCAGGTGCTCTGCCTGTCCTCCCAGTTCCCACCTCTGCCCCAGCCACCAGGTACTCCAAATCTTCCACTCTCTTTCCTGCTGTGCTGTATTTGCATATGCTGGTCTTCCCAACCAGAAGATCCTTGCTTCTTTTATGAGGATCTTAAAAAGCTCCTTCCTGTCCTTGAAAACCCAGCTCCAATGTCCTATCTCTGTGACACCATCCTTAATTGTTTATAGTGAAAACCTTAGTGTGGATGCATGGCTCTCAATCTCAGCTGCACGATGCACTCATCTGGCACTTTAGAACATACTGATGGCTGGTGGGCAGCCCCAGAGATCCTGCTTTGACAGGACTGTGTACAGCCAGGGCACTGGGGCATTCAAATGTCCCAAGAGGGTCTACTGTGTATCCTGAGCTAAGAACTGCCAATATAAACCAAGAGTTATCAAGACTGGCTGCACATGAAGACCAGCTGAGGACTTTTAAAAGCACAGGTTTCTCCCCAGAGCCCAACTTCACACCTATTAAGCTGAGCTAAAGGGTGAGGCCCCACACAGACACGGGTATTTGACAAAAGCGCCTGCACAGACCGGGTGGAGGCCCCTCCACCCCGAGCTTGTGGCGGCTCACACTCAAAACCATGCCTCAGTGAGGCATGACTCAACCTCTGTCTGAATCTGCAGAAGATGATCTTGATCTTGATCCCGGAAGTGAACCAAGTCACACGTCTGCTGAGTTGTTCTAGAACACACCACTAAAACCACCACAGAGAAGTGGACGGACATGAAAGGGCATCTCCACAGTCTGCACCCCTCCTGGCATAGGAAACGGGCTCAGGCACTTGGTGAGTGACAACAGGGACCCCAGCACTGCCACTGTAGCATGCTCCTTAACTCAGTTAACCTCAGGCTCTGCATCTGTAAAACGGGGCCAATGACTGAACCATCACAGGGCTGCTGCACTGCTCACACGCCTTAAAGGAACATCACAGGGACCTGCTGCCAGTACCCTGTTGGCTGTGAGCACGCTCATCACCCATTAGCATCTTGGGTAACAGCAGCTGACTCCTCCCACGTGGGTGTGGTCATGTCTGTGTGTTTACAGCATCACAGGTACCTGAATCAGCTCTCCCATCCCAGCGCAGGGGCCTTGCCGAGAACTCTTGTTTTCCTAATTGACGGCTCCCAGGAGGAGAGGACTGTTTGCACATAGCTGACATGTGCCTGCCGTTACAGGACCAAGCCTAGCTTCTCCCCATGGGCATCCTGTACCCACAAGGGCTGGAGGAAGAGTGAGTTCAGGTTCAGGACAGGACTGTTTAACAGGTGCCTTCGTTCTCCAGTGCCGCTGTCGCAGGAAAACCAGAGGGAAGGGGCAGGAGCTCTAACAAACAGAAATTGATTCTCTCAGGTTTGTTGTCCAGTATCATGGACGTGACTCCACTTAGAGCAATTCTCTGTACGACAGATCGAAACCCTGCCTGACCCTGTGCCAGCACCACAGTCTCCAATGTGCAAACCCCAGCGCTGTGCTCATGTCAACCCCACCCGCTGGTCTTGTTCAGGCTCTTTTCTCAACTTTGTCCTTTTCCAATCATGATGTCCTTTTCCAATGCTTGATCTCTCCTGACAACACACTCAAAGTATGTGAGATGAAGCGTCCCGATCCTTGCCTCGAAGCAGCATTCTGGCAGGACTTCCTCCAAGGCAGATCTGTCTGTCCTTCCGGCAGTCCCGGGAAGGACGCTCTGTATTCTTCGCCAACACTGTGATGCAAAGACATCAGTTGTCTTCTCTTACTGTTGTCTCTGTGGGAAGGTCCCTGTCGCTTTAGCTTGTTTACTGACTGCACGTAGCCTGGTATCTATATTCTACCACCTTCGTTTGCTTAATTGCCCACTTTGCTACTTTGTAAGAGTACGATGCAAATCACACCCTATACTAATCTTGTCTCATTAACAAAGACAGCCTATTCCCAAATGGGTTGTAACTACAAGCATATCCAGCTGTTGTGGGGTGATCCCTACAGGGCAGAGTGTAAGCGCTCCACAGAGCTCCTGAGACTATTAGTCTTCACAGGAGCAGACTGCCTCATCTTCCTCCTGTAGAGCTGACGGCTTCACACCAGAGACTGAACAGCCCAATGCCTCTCCAACTTTGCCACCTGGGCTTCTTAACCAGACAGAGAGGTCAGGGTTTACAACCCAGGAATTTTGTGAGGACAGAATTCAATCCATAACACCACATATAACTTTGAACTGCCACTGAACACACTACTCCCCAGACACCAACAGGAGTTTGTACAAGCTCGTACACACACTCAGCTCCTCTCTCTAGATCCACCCCAGATCTGCCACCTCCTCCTCCTCCTCCCAGGCCCCCGGAGCCGTTTGTGGCAACTTGTGCAGAAAACAAAGTACTGGCCTGGGTGACACAGGCCGGAGCAGCCGGACATAAGACTCCTTCTCAAATAAACATAGGAGAAAGGGGACATCAGGAACTTCCTGGCATCCTCCACCACCCAGCCTGTACTCAGGTGTCAATGTCCTTGGGGTACAGGACATAGAGGGATACCTTCTCTCAGTACATTTGGGTAGACAAGGCCCATCTTGGACCAGGTCTCAACATAGGGGACAGTAGCTGTCTTGAAAATGATAGATTTCCTAGCATGCTTCACCCTTCAGTCTTGGTTGGCATCCTCTGACCACAGACATCTGTATGGCATCACAGAGCACATAGCCCAGAGGGGAGAACATAGCCCAGAGGGGAGCACACAGCCCAGAGGGGAGCACACAGCCCAGAGGGGAGAACATAGCCCAGAGGGGAGCACACAGCCCAGAGGGGAGCACACAGCCCAGAGGGGAGCATATAGCCCAGAGGGGAGCACACAGCCCAGAGGGGAGCACATAGCCCAGAGGGGAGCACATAGCCCAAAGAGGAGGGAAGAGCACGCACAACCTGCCTGAACACGTGGGCTGCATCTCAGCAGGACCATGGGCAGCTGTGTTGATCACTCAGCCTCCCTGTACCTGAAGACACAGCACAACTTAACCAGCACTGCTCACTGGCTTCACTGCTAAATGGCCTGGGGCGGGGCTCTCCCTGTAATAGCAGTTCCTGGCCCTTCGTGTCTATCCCTCTGGCCCAAGGCAGACAGGAGTGAACTTGAACCTCCTGGTGCTCCTGCAGTAGCTCTCTGAGCACATGAAATGTCCATGGTATCTCTTGTCTGATCCTCCAAGTTCACGCAGACTTATAATCAATCCATACTCCATTTGTTTGTTTAAATAAAAAGGTCTTTGCGACTAGTTGCCACCCAGTAAACAGGTGTCCCAGACAGCTATGACACAGCCCTCTGCGACTCTGTGTTTTTCCAACCCCTATTATCGAGGGTCAGATTACACAATTAGCAGGGTTAGATTACCCAATGGGCTAGATTGTGCTTTTCTACTAGCCTGTAGTGAACTGTTGACTTGTTTCCACCTCATCAAAGGCTCAGCTCCTAGGTATGGCTGTCATCTGACTCTTTCCAGTTTTGCAGCACCTTCCTACAGACTCAACACCTCTTTGCAGTCTTTGACAGAGACAGTGTACCCAGTTGGCAAGTTCTGGCTCATTTGCTAACTGCAGATTAGTAAGCAAACACAAGTAAGCCTGTGCCCACATTTATTATCAGGTAACCCACCTCGGCTAGGACTGCATGCACACACACACACTCATACACACACACGCCCGTGCACACACACACGCACACACATGCACACAGACCAAAGCCCTCCCGCAGGTCTGCTGGGCAAAGTATCGTGGCACATCTGAGGGTCCCGTGCAGAAGGCTGCACCAACGATGTGTCAGTGGTAGGTGCATCAGCTCATCTTCAGTACTCGCTCACGCAGGCCACTTTCATCCAAGTAGGTGACCCAGAAACAGAGTCTGAGACAAAAGCCTATTGTTCAAAATGGAAATGTGGTGTCCCCTCTTAAAAAATGTAGGGAACTAGCTGTGTTTCCAAAGAAGGTCACATTCTCTGACACCAAAGATTAAGACTGGAGCTCTGGTGGCCTAATGACAAGGAATTGTGCTACCAAGCCCACCAGCTGCCCTACAGGAGAGAGATGCACAGATTCTTTCCCTCTAGTTTCCAGTCACTGAAAACCCACTGAAGAGCCAGCTAGGAGTTGGTACGAACCAGACAGCAACGAAATTGTGAAGGTTTTGGTTGTATGGTTTTTGTGGGTTTGATTTGTTATTTGGTTTTGGTGGGGTTTTGCTGGTTGTTTTGTTTTGTTTTGTTTTTTTAATAGAAATATCACAAGGGGGTGATTGTAAAGAAGAGAGTTTTATTTTCTCAAAGTTTAGAAGGCTAGGGATAAGAATTCAGGGCAGCCACTCTACAGGAAGGTTCTTTCTCTCATCTCTAGGGTGAAATCACTTTCAGTTTCTGTAGACCTGGCCATCTTCCTTTGATTCCTTATTGATCCCCACAAGGCATCCGTCTCCCATGCACGCGCGTTTGTTTCTGCATCTAATCCGCTCTTTTAAAATCTCAAGGGTAAGTAGGTTTAAGGCACCTGTGTGGTCTCATTAACATAAAAAAGAAAACTCTGCTTCCACATGGACTTGCACTGACAGGTATTTTTGTTATGATGTCCCATCAAGTCGGCTACACCTCACAGGAGCCTATGAGCAACAGAAGTGAACCCTGCCCAACACCACGTCGTCTTCACAATCTCTGCTATGCGTAAGCCCATGAGGCAGTCCTTGTCACAGTCCATCTCCTCAACAGTCTTCCTCTTTACTTCATCAGGCTTTGTCTTTCTCCAGGGCCTGGCCCCCCCGATAACAAATCCTCAGTATGAGAGGTGAGGTCTCCCCATCCTTGCCTCTAAGGAGCACTCTGGTTACACTTTCTCCAAGACAGATTCGTTTGTTCTCTTGGCCGTCCTCGAGTCCACGGTCAATATTCTATGATCTCACTGCTGACATCAGAAAATATGGAAAAGATACTTGCCTGTGTTTTATTGGCTATGCAAAGCCCTTGAGCCATATAAATCACAACAAATTATGGGTTACAATGAGGTGAATAGGAATTCCAAAGCATTTCAGGAGTGCTCATACAGAACTGATATATGAACTAAGAAGAAATGTTCACACAGAATAAGGAGATACTACTTGGCTTCAGGTCAGGAAAGACGCGCCTCGTGGTTGTATCTTTTCACCTTACCTTCTCAACCTGTAGAAAGCTCTGGCAGCCTAGTGGGAAGGAGTTGTGCTGCTGACTCAAAAGAATGTGGTTCAAATCCACCTGCTTCTCCATAACTGGGATAAAGCAAACTTCTCCCATGAGATCAGTGGCCTTTGAAAACCCACTGGAGGGTCAGCTCTCAGTCAGTTCCTCATCAACAGCCTGTGACAGACAGATGACACCACCTCAATGCGGGACAGAAACAATGTGGAGCACTTACTGATAAAGCCGAAAGGCCATGTGTAGCCTTCCACATGGATTACACCTCAACAACAAGAAAGTAAAATCTTCACAACTGGACCAGTAAACATCACAATGACTGGGGGAAAGGCTGAAGTTGTCAGCAATTTCATTTAACTTGGACCCACATCAACACCCAGAGAAGCAGTAGACATGAAACCAAGTGACACACTGCGCTGGGCCAATGTGCTGGGGAAACCCTCCAAAACTCGGGATTATTTAAAGAACTAAAGGATTTAGGATACAAAACCACATTTTACAAGGACACATTTCAATTTAAAAGAGACTTAAAAATATGTTGGGTACACACAATTTAATCCATAATGGACTTTAATATATTTTTGGAATGACGTCCTTCAACCCACAGCTCATTGTCTCCAAGTTGATTCTAAGTGATAGTGGCGCCCGTCGAGGACAGAACAGAACTCCCCCTGAGGGTTTCCAAAGCTGTAAACCTTAACAGAAACAGACTGCCACACAGTTGTTCCACAGAGCAGCTGGTGGGTTTGAACTGTCGACCTTCTGGTTAGCAGCTGAGTGCTTAGCCACTGCCGTATAATGACTCCTCACTCAGCACAAACCACCTATAAATTGCACATGACCTGCTGAGGCTTTGCCTGCCTGGCAGGGCTGTGAGACCGCACAAGCAGGGGATGCGGATGCTCCGGACAAAAGGCCCTCAAGCTGTGAGCCGGCCTCCTGACTGGTCTCTGGGGATGGGCTCCCTGGGGCACCCTCACTAGCAGGAAGTTAAACAGCAGTGAGCCTGGTTTTGACTTGGGATCTGCTTGAATGACACAAAATCCATTTGATTTTCAAAGGCTGAGCTGTGTTTAGCAACCCAGGAGCTCTGCATCACAACAGTGTCTCGGTGACCGCTGGACCAGAAAACCAGGGACGTCGCTGTTGGCAGACAGGTTCTGTGCGTGTGTTGGTCAGTTCCCAGCTCTCCTCTGTGCAGGGCCCATGGACAGAAGGTGAACACGGCTGGATGCACCGGGACCCCCAGCTGATCTGTCTGCCGTTCTAGGAGCAGGTGACGAGCAATGGGGGTATTTGCTGACAGCCTTTCTGCACAGCTGTTTCTTCCTTGCCCCCTAATTCCTCTAGAACAAGCCCCCCTCCCTGCAGACCTCCACAGAGCTGTGAAGCTGCCCCCTAAAGCACCTGGGTGTCTGCAGAAGACGTTAAGTGTCAGTCACATATTCCCATTCTGGAAAGTGATTTTCCTCTCTCCACTCTTGCCAGGAGAAGGCGCACCCCACGTGCACAGGGGACGGCTCAGGATACCCAACACAGTGAGTCTTGGTTTTCTTTCTCCCCATCTGGTTCAGGGATCCCCACCACTACGGGCCTGGCTCCCATGATGCTGATGGAAGCCCTCAGAGCTGGCCTGCAGGGTGGGAACATCAGGGACCACCAAAGGCTCGTGCAACCTCCAACCATTGTGGGAGGTGGGTCCCCTCAGGCCACCCAGTGGCGGTGCAACTGAGGCTTAGAAAAGTTCAGTGACAACAATCAGAAAGACTGAGCTTTATACCAAACCCCTGCCCTTGAGTCAGTCCCAACTCCCAGTGACCTTTCATCAGGTTCCCAAAGAGACAACCTTGATCATCTCCGCAGCCGGTAGATTCAAACCCCTGACTTAGCCATTAGCATCACAGCATCAAATGCACTGCACGCCTCAGGCTCCTTCCAGCTTTGCACAGAGGAATCCGGTGGCGCAGATAGTTAGCTACGTGGCTGCCAACCAAAAGGGCAGAGATTGAGCCCAGTCAGAGGAGCCTCAGCAGGCAGGCCTGGCGGTCGGCTTCTGAAAGGCCACAGCCCAGAAAACACTAGAAGCCATGGGACTGTCTCACGCTGAAGGCAGCTGGCAGCAGCGGTAGCTTAGCACAAGACACGGAGGCTGTGAGAGGTGAAGGAGCTTGCTCGGGTCACCAGCCAAGAGGGCTGAGGGTCACACCCAGGTCTGGGTGATGCCCAAGTCCACTCTCCAAGTCAAGTTTAAACTGCCAGGAACAAATGAGCTCACACATGAGAAAGGGCATGAGATCCTTTCCAAAAGCAGCGCTACTGGGTCAGGGAGGAGAGACAGAAGAGGCAGCGACGGGTCAAGCCCTCCTGGAGCCCTCAGTGTCCAGCCCAAGGTGGTGGACCAGGAGAGTCAATGTGAAGAAAGAATGAGTGAGAGAGTGTATACAAGGAAGCAGCAGACCCTACACCCTCGTCCCTCCTCTCCAGCCCCAATGTGCCATCCTCGGACTCTGCCCTCCACCCTCCCTTCTTCAGAAGCTGCTGCTGCACATGGAGGTGGCTGTCCTGCTGTGGCTCCAGCCCCTCTGGCTGTGACACAAGGTACAGGCCTGCACTTCTGTCCACCGCTAGCAATTTCCACATGTTCTCTCCCAGTGCCCTGCCCAGGTTGCCTCAGATCCAGCTCCAGAGGCTGACTGGGACGAGAGGTGTGGGGGAGCAGTGACGGCGCACGTCTTGAGTGTCACTTGACGGGTCATCAGTGAGCAGCTTCTATGAGCCATCACAGTTCCTCATCACCAGCTCTAAGAGTTACTGCTGTTACGCACATCAAGTCAGAACTGACTCACAGCTGACCCTCCGGCAGGTTTTCAGAGACTGTAAATTGCATGGAAGAGAATGCCGATCTTTCTCCCACGGAGGAGGTGATGGATTCGAATCACTTATCTTCGGGTTTGCAGCACAACTCCTTAGCCACCAGGTCACCAGAGCTCCCAGCTCTAAGAGAACATTCAGCAGGTTAAAACTACTTGAAGCTGCACTGCAACCCCAGAGGTACTCGGTTCGAATCCACCAGATGCTCTGCTGGAGAAGGAGGGAAAATCTCCTCCTGTACCAGTCAGTGCCACACAAAAAAGTAATAAAAGTAAAATTTTTTAAAAAACCAAAACCTACTTGAGTGCCTCTGTAGACGAAGGCAGCCTGTGCTCTGCTGAGGGTAAAAATGGAAGATACTGGAAGCAGTGATTCCAAGGAAGATCAGTGTTCACAGTCACAGTGAAGGAGGGGGCAGCTGTCATTTTCATGCAGAGCCACCAGATAGTAAGCAACAGATTAAGAAGCTCATCTTGTATTTTTGTACTGATATTATGGTGACTCTCTCCTCCCCCATGATTTGCTGGCTCTGAAAACCCACTGAGGGTCAGCTATGAGTCAGTTCTGAATTGATGTTACACAGAAACAACATCTAAAAGCTGGGGTCACAATTTCAGTGCTTGCCATAAGCTCTGTTTTCCACACTCGGAAAAGCAGGGGGCCAGTGAACGAAAGGAACATCTCCCCCAAGCTGGACTGACACAGTGCCTGCTACACTGGGTATATCCACACAGCAGACTGTGAGGACGGAGCCGGGTCAGGCTAGGGTTCAACCTGGGGTTGCTATCAATCCCAGCCAACTCAACACAACACCAGCAATGCCTCTGTCCGGCTCACACGTGTACATGTACACACACACAATGGGCTCTCTGCCAATTTTAGGAGCTTTGGTGGTGCAATGGTATCAGGCTGCTAACAGAAAGGTCACTAGTTCAAATCCACCAACCGCTCTGGAGGAGGAAGACGCAGGAATCTGTTTCTGTGGGGATTTCAGCATTGGCAACCCCATGGATTCGTCCCACTCCATCCTAGAAGGTTGTAGGCTGGGTTTTGTTGCCAATTTTACTCTTACCTCTCTCTTCACCCCAAAATCCCTACCTCTTCTCCACACACAGGTCCTCAGAAGCCCACCCCACCTCTCTCTGAATGCTGTTGCTTTGGCTTCACAAGGTCCTAATTCCAGCTCAGCTCCGAGTCCCAGCCCGTCAGGAGGAACGCTGCACCGTCAGCAGGGTGGCTCTGTGTGTGAGCACGTGCGTGCTGCCTGACGTGGAGGTCTCTTTACCTGGCAGGTGTTCTTAGTTTTATAGTTAGCACTATTATTATTATTATTATTTGTACCATTATTAATGTGTTTGCTTACCTCCATTTCCCCTCGCTTGCATCTGTCGACTCAGAAAAAGGCCATTAATTCCTCTTCCTTCGATTCTCCATTTCACCATTGCTTTGAGATGGCTTAATGGGCACTGGCATTTATCATCTCTCCCTCCCCAAATCCCATCGAAACGACAGCAAAGCCTGCAGGAGAGAATAAATCACATCAGCTCTGGGAATGGGAGTGTGGATGGAGGGGGGGATGTGCAGATCAGCTTCTGAAAGACAAAGGATGGGGGGACTGTGTTGAGGAAGCAGCAGCGAAGGAGCCCAGGAGCCCATGCTCACACCTGACGCCACAGCAGAGAGGGGCTGGGTTTTCCAGCAGAGTCAGGAGCCCAGAGCTTGCCAGGCAGCGCAGAGAGCAGATGGGAGGGGCCAGGCATCTGGGAGTAATTCAGGGCCAGTCGTTGGGACCACAGTATAAGCCACACCTCCATGCCCACACCTGCAAAGGCCCAGCAAAGAGGGGCTTCAGCACTTCCCCGAGATTAAGACAACGAGTCCTGTTGTGACAGAAGCAGATGACCCATCTGGCCTGGATTCCTTCACATGAGTTAGCCTCCTAAAGGGGGTTTCTCAAGTTGACCCTTGGGGGCCTCCACTGACCGGGCAGCTCCACACCTGATGACACCAATGTGTACTCTACAAACATAGCAAGACATTTCTGGAGGCCTGCTCCAGAGAGAAGGCTCTGGGAGAAATGCTACTGTCAGAGAAGAGAAGAAAGTTTGGCCACCTACAAACAATCATCGGCCTACTTCTGCCTCCACAAAAAAGACAGACAAACAAGGTGTTGACCTACACGAACAATGTAACATAAGATCCAAGTTGAACACATAAGCAAAACTCAAAGCACAGCAGGAACTTCCAGGTCCATTCTCATGGGGAAATTCAAGGAGATACTATGTCCCAGAACAGAGACCAGGGTGTGTTTAAAATGGAACTCTGCAAGAATATATAAAAGGGAAGTAGCCAACTCATTGCTACCAAGTCAAATCCAATGCAGAGACCCACATCCAGCCCCTGAGGCTGTAAACCTTAACAGAAAGAGACTACTCGTCTTTCTCCCACTGAGCGGCTGGTAAATTCGAACCTCTGGGGACATACAGCCTTTAAATTAGCAGCTCAACACACCCCGGACTGTTCCACCAGAGCTACACATAAACACTGACACAAACACCCCACCACCCACTCCTTCACACAGGCGCTGACATAAACTTCCACAGGGAGAAAACTCAAAAGTTGAGGGGATTTTTCAGAATATATGTCAAGAAAACAAACAGAGGAAAATACTTGATATGCAATATCATGATTTAGACAAATTATATTCCCAAATGCTAAAGGCACTGCAGTTGAATTGAAACTACACATAGCTGATGCTCCGGCAGGTTTTCAGAGGCAGTGAATCATGCAGGAGCAGACTGCTTCTCCTTCTCCTGCGAACCACCTGCTGGATTCAAAGCTGCAGCCACTGGGTTTGCAGCACAGCCTCTTACCCATTAGGCCACCAGAGCTCCCTCTGAGGGCTCAAGGGCTATAGACATCTCCAGGTTGCTAGAGACTGCCAGGTTCAAAGTGCAATGAACTACTCATTCCCAGAGTTTTCTCGTGAACATTGTAACTCCAAGAGTAAGAAGATTCTGAAACCTTCCAGATACAGATGACGAGTTATTTGGAAAGGAAACAGAAGCATCCTGACACCTGACTTCTTGTCAGCAACCCTGGAAACCAGAAGGCAGTAAAATAATCCTAAAAACCCTCATTTAACAAATAAAATGCTAAAGTTACAATCCTCTTTTTATAAAAACGTTTACGTTTTTCAGCCAGTTTGGGGCCTGTGTCAGAAAAAGGAAGTCTTACTCATAAACAGTGCTACTTAAAGGTTATTACCTTTATTAAGGAGGTCAGAATTGCCTCCACTGTGGAAAGCCGGGCTACTTCAGTAGACAGTGTCACAGACGAGAGTCACAGATAGGCAAGGGAGTACAGAGGAGGCCCCCACTCACTTGCTTTAAGCGTGGATCTGAAGGACACATGGCCAAGCACGGCTCACATCAGGTCCTCATGGCTGACAGGACTGACAGGCCCCAGCTCCCAGCTGGAAACAAAGGAGGATGCTTCAACTATTTAGATCCTCCCAGAAGAGCTGTGGATGAGCATTAACATTACTGGTATATTCATTTTCTCCTGGACACAAGAGCCTACTATTTGGTCCTAAAAGCCTTCTGAGGTCCCAACTCTTCTCACTATTTCTTAGTTGTTGGAATGGACGGAAAACCTCATAAGCAGTTCCTTACTTTACCTCTGCCTTGCATGTGGACTTCCAAGCTGTAAAACAACCCAGTGGTAGATGGAATTTGCTCCAGGACTTAAGAACTATAAATGACATAGTTGAGCCTCTACATCTTGTGGTTCCTAACGTTTATACTATAATAGACAAAGTGCTAGTCAATAAGCCTTTTCTTTTAAGAACTACCTTCCCTCTGTAACTTGATTTGTGCTACTGTTAGAACCTCTACTTGGAATACTATTGCTTTTAATTTTTGACTCATGTACTTTTAACTTGTTAGTTAAATTTGTGTCTTCTAGGCTGCAACACTTCCATGATACATTTTCAAGTATGTGAACATGTACGGCTAAGCACAATTGATAACAGGGCATCTAAATTCCAAAATCAATCTCCACAATAGTCTACGTGTTTCCTATTGCCAAAGGGGCCCTTTAGAGTAGTGAGAGAAGATCTTCACCCTGAAACCTACAGCATCCCTTTTCAGCAGGAAGTAGCTAAGAGAATACGCCGTCCCCTTTTCCTTATGAATCAGGGTGAAGTCTCACTAAGGGAGGAGTGATAGAGAATGGCAAATGATACAATGACAAAGGAGATTAATCAGAACTGGCTTTGACAAGCACTGTGGCAATTGGACAATTAAAACAGACTTTCAAGAGGGGAGAAAAAGAGGAACGAACTGGGGAGGGGTAGAGAAAATAGTGCAACAATGAATGAATGGAAATCCAAAATCTCTGTAAATGTTCATTAAAATTAATAAAATTTAATAAAAATTTTAAAAAAACAAAAATGATTACATTTTTTAATTTTTTTCATTTTGTTTTTAAATAATTTTAATGAACATTTACAGAGATTTAGGATTTATATATACATATATATGTATTTATGTGTGTGTGTATATATATATATATATTCCTCTTGACTGAAATTAGACAGTGAGTGAGGAGGACAGCAGAAGAACTGATGTCTTGTGTTTATAGTGTTGGAGAAGAGCACTGAATATCCCATGTGCACCAAAAGAGCAGGTAACTCACGGAGAAAGTGCAACTCGGGTGCTCCTTAGAGGTAAGGACGATAAAACTGTCTCACGTCAGCATGTCGTCAGGAGGGGTCAGTCCTTGGAAAAAGACGTAACGCTGGGAAAAGGAAAGGACAAAAGAATAGAGAGCCTCAACCAGACTGACCGACACAGTGATTCGAACAATGGACACACGCATGTTGGAGACGGCGGTGATGGTGCCGGAGATGGCAAGGTTCATAAGGCCACTACGAGTCGTCGTTGGATCCATGGCACCTAACAACACAACATGGATTGCATTCTCCTGTTCTTTGCATGCCATATTTGTTGTTTTTATTGAATTATCAACACTATGTATTAAAGAAGAGGGGGAAATAGAGGCAAACGCCTTTTCTTTCTCAAACGGGCAGGCTAAGAAGTTATCAACTGGATGCATTGAGTCAGGTGGCCGCGTGGTCATCAGTGTAACTCACGTTCTCTCACCCCTGGCTTCCTGTGACAATGAAGTCAAGCCCCTTCTCCCAGCACAGCTTTGGGATTCGACTTTACGAAGCAGAACTCTCTTGCTGTTTTCCATCCATCCCCTCGACACCTTACTCAGTTCACAAGCAAGTCAATGAGATTCTGAGTTTCGTGTGTAGAGCTCTTCTAAAGGCTAATCTGTCTTTCCAGCCCACATGAGCATTGACAGTTTGGGGAGGTTTCCTTCCTGAAAGAACTCCAGCTACAGTAAATCCATTCCTCTGGCCACCAGCACACTTTGTAAGTAATATTTTCTCCTATAAAATCTGCCCATAAGGAAGGGCATCTCTCTAAGTATATAAAAAGAATAGAGATTTCTTTGTATCCACAGCTCTTCAGGAAACAAAAATATGGGTGGGTTTTATTTAACGTCAGTTGGTTAATTTTTTCATTTTAATTTTTCAGCAGAAGATAGAGTCTTTTACTACTTTCTACATTTCAACCAAAAGTGAGACTCTAATGCTATTCACTGTCAGTTTCAAACTGTCTTATGAATATACAAAAGGTGAAACTACTGACATTCACATGTTGGCTCCATTTAAAAAAACTCCACAAGCAGGTAAATGATGTAACTGAATTCTTCAAAAAGTAATTCATTCCAATGATGTTTCATCTTCTTCATCTAAATCATGGAAACAAAATAAAGCCTTCTGAAGTTTATTTTATCAATTGTGAATTAATTCAGTCTTAAAGTTTGACATTGACGCTAAAGTCTCTTCTTTTTACAATGGTAATGCAAAGGCAACCTGCGGTGGAACACGGGTTTATGGTTAAAATACTCACACATACAAAATTATATCCTTACTAAATTAAGAATCCTCTGAAGTAGATCTTTTTTTACTTATTAATTTTATTTTTCATTTTACTTTTATCTCACTTAAGTTATATTATTCACATAATGCATAAAACTGTATCTGAAGAGACTATAACAGTTATTTAAGTAAAACTGTAGGGAATGACATTTATGACATTTATATTAAATGTATATATATTCATATATCCCTGATGGTGCACTGGTTGAGCTCTGTCTGCTAGTTGCAAGGTTACTGGTTCAAATTCACCAGCGGCTGCATGCAAGAAAACCCCTGCCAATCTGCTTCCATAAAGACGTCAGTCTTGGGAACTACCTGGGGTAATTCTATTCCGGCCCATAGGTTTAGGTGACTCAGCATCAACTCAACAGCAACAGATTTGGAAAACAAGGAGAAAGGGGGAGAGGAGTTATGGTTGTGCAGTGGTTAAATCTCTTGGCCACTATCTAGAAGGCTGGTGGTTCAAACCTACCAGCTAGTCCATGGGAAAAAGATGTGGCATCTGCTTCCATCAAGATTTCTGGCTTGGAAGCTCCACTGTGCCCTGCATTGTTGCTACAAGTCAAAATTAATGCTATAATAATAGTATAGCTAACTAGAAACTTTTTTTTACAAAACTGATGAGAAGTTTAAAAAATGCTTCAGCACAGCTTAATGTGATTCCTTCTTGACTATTATCCACTGGATTTTAGGAAAGTTTGAACCTTTCAAGTCAGCCTGCATATCCTATGATAATATTGAACTTCTTTGGTAAATGAGTCTCGTATATTTTGGATGTCGTATATTTTGCATGTTGTTCTTTTAAAAGAGTGGAAACTATTGATCAAAATATTGAATACATGAATCTTCTGTTCTTGACATTTTAAGAGAGTTGAATGTGATGAAAATAAAGCCTGAAACCCAAAAGATATACTGGGTATTTTCCTAAAACATAAGGGATAAATGAAGCTTATTAAACAATGAAAGTTAATAGTAGAGTTCTAAAGAACAGAATTTCTCAGACTTGTGGGAATATCTTGGAATAGCTCAACTAGTGGGAAGAAACTCTTGACCGAGCCTCTATCTTTAATTAGAAAAAGCTACAATCTGCCAAAGAACACGAAACTGAGAAGGCTTATACATTTGTAGCACCTAAATTTAGTGAACTGGTCAGAAGAATCATAGAGATAAGTTACTTGATTAATTTTTGTCTTGCAAAAATGTTGTTTGAGGAAGGCACTCCAAGAGGAAAGAAAAAGACAGTATACTGAAAAATAATAAGGCTAAAAAAATCCTCATTTTATTGCCAAAAAATTAGCATTAAGGATATCCTTCACTTGCCCTGAGCCAACCAGGTATCTCAACTCTAGCAGAGAGTTCTTAATTAAAAACATTAATATCTGCATTGAAGGTAGCAATTACTTCAAATGTACTCACTACATACAATATGCTCATTTGAAGCAAATTTCATTAAAAATAATAAAAATTATGAGATCATAAATACAGCTAAGAAACTGATTAAAGTCCTGCTACTTCTGAAGTGATCAGCCTTGCTGGTCTTACGGAGACTGGTAGAACAGTGGACTATGGGCCCCAATAGCCCTTTGAACGTGAGACAAAAATCAATGCGGTGGTTCAACTTTGAGTCAAACAAGAGACATGCTTACAAGGTGAACAGCAACACAGGAAGGCATTCACTTCTTAGAACAATCAACTATACAAAACCACACGAGCAACATATACCACAGAGAAAGCTCAGAAGGCAGACAGGACTAGAATGGCAGGATGCGTGAAAATGAGAATCACAAAGAGGAAGTGGGTGAAATGCAGCTGTGCTGTGAGAATCGTCGTTAATGTCAAAAACCAAAGTCTGTATGAATGATTGACTGGATAATTGTTCACTTTGTAAACTTCACTCAAGCCAAAAAAAAAGTTACTTAAAGTTCTTCTGCTCTTTCTTATATCCAAGAAATCTACATAAACACATGGATTTTCTTTCTTACATTATTGTACATTAATATGCTATTTTAATTTTTAGGGAAGAAATTTTTTTACATTAGTTTTGAATGGAAACTTTTATGGAACACAGTCACGAAATACAGGTGATCATTGTCCACAAACCCGTGTTTGTGAATCCACATGCTTGCTAAAACATCCTCATTTCCCAAAGGCATCACACAGCACTTCTGCACTTGTTCATGCACATGTGCAGACATGAAAAAAATAAAAACCAAAACAGAGTTATCCACCGTGCCTGTCCCAGGCCAAGTCAAACTCAGATGGTCTGGTGTTTGCTAATTCAGTACTGTGGTGACTAGAGAACACTTGGTGGTGGTGGTGGTGGTGGTGGTGGTGGTGGTGGTGGTGATGTTGGTGATGATGAAGGTGGTGATGATGAAGGTGGTGGTGGTGGTGATGAAGGTACTGGTGGTACTGGTGGTGGTGGTGGTGGAGGTGGCGATGGTGGTGGCAGTTGTGATGGTGTAGTGGTAGTGGTGGTGGTGGTGATGATGATGGTGGTGGCAGTGGTTGTGGTGGTGGTGATGGTGGTGGTGGTGGTAGCCATTGTGGTGATGGTGTAGTGGTAGTGATGGCTATGGTGGTGGTGGTAGTGGTGGTGGTGGTGGTGGTAGTGATGGTGGTGGTGGTGTAGGTGGTAGTGATGGTGGTGATGGTGGTAGTGACGGTAGTGGTGGTGGTGGTGGTAGTAGCAATGGTGGTGGTGGTGGTGGAGATGGTGGAGGTGGAGGTGGAGGTGGAGGTGGTGGTAGTAGCAATGGTGGTGGTGGTGGTGGAGATGGTGGAGGTGGAGGTGGAGGTGGAGGTGGAGGTGGTGTTGATGTAGTGGTGGTAGTGGTAGTGGTGGTGGTGATGGTGAAGATGATGGAGATGGTGGAGGTGGTGGTGGCGGTGGTGGAGGTAGAGGTGGAGGTGGAGGTGGTGGTGGTGGTGATGGTGATGGTGGTGGTAGTAAGCACTGTCTAGTAGACTATATATAACTCATAGCAACCCTGTGAACTCTGTGAATATGGATCAGAATCTTGCCCTCTCCTGTGCCATCCTCCTAACCTCCACCATGTTGGAACCCATTGTTATAGTCACTGTGTCAATCCTTGTTTTTAAGGGTCTTCCTCTCTTTGACCTTTCACCTTCACCCAGCCTGTCACCTCTTTTCCAAGGACTGACACCTCCCAAAAACCTGCCCAGAATGTATGAGCCAGTGTCTCGCCGTCCTGGACTCTAAGAGGCACAGTAGTTGCATTTCCTCCAGTTCGGATTTGTCTGTTCTTTCGGTGGTCGATGGGATATTCAATACTCTTCTCCAACACTACAACTCAAAGGCATCAGCTCCAGCCATCTTTATTCAGAGCACAGCCACCACAAAGAATGAGAACAGACTGCAAATATCTTTAAACTATAGAGAGTCCTAATTATTTCAAAATATCCTCGCCCCACAGTACCTGGGTTTCAAGCATCAAGCACATTGTCTTGTGTCTCTTCCTGGCAAGTCCCCAAGATCCTTGGGAACGAAACAGTAGTACCTGTTCACCTCTGCTCTGCTGTTTTTTTTTAGGAGTGTGTGTGTGTGTGTGTGTGTGTGTGTGTGTGTGCGCGCGCGCGCATGTGCCATCAAATCAGACCTGACTGGTATAGAAGGAGATTTGTCCATCCTTCTCCAGCACAGCATCTGGTGGATTTGAACCACGCACCTCTGGGATTGCAGTGCAACTTCTTGCCACTAGGCCACCAGAGATAGCCACCTCTGCTCTTCTCTCCCCTTGTGCACATGCACTCACATAACCATGTGGACAGACATAACACACACACACACCCGTCCTTCCCTCAGTCATGCACGCCCATTCACATTCACACAATCACAATGTCACACACTCTCACTGCACACAAGCACGTAGACCTTCACACATGCATGTGAATTCACACACATATTCATACCTACAGGTGTGTACATACGCACACCTATCTTCAAATACATGTCCACACAACACCCCCTCCCCAGGCCTCCAGCATCCCTTTGGGGTCTAGCATGGAGGCGATGCATTGCCACGCCGCGATGTAACACTGGTGGGCCTTCTTTCCCACTGCTCTTCCCCATCCTCAGCTCCAGGGCACTCACCGCACACATGCAGAGCCCCCAGCACACATCTTCTATCAATTAGACAAATGCCGTTTCTCATTTCCCAGATGGCATCTGAAATGACCATGCTGTGGGGACTTTGCCTGAAACAGGATTTTCAATCAGGCAATGTCTAAATTTCATACTTTACTCACCCAATTGACCGAGGCGTAATACAAAAAAGTCTCGTTAAGCAAACCACCTCCTACATTTTGGGGGTCCTTCTAAGAAAAGAAGTGAACCCTGGCATATAACATGTCAGGCCGCCAACTCTAAGGTCATCTGTTCAAACCCACCACGCGCTCTGTGGTGATTTTAGGGGAGCTCTGGTGGTCCTGCCTGGAAAGAGTTGTGCTAACCCAAAGTTGGCACCCCGCTGGCATTCAACCCACCAGCGGCTGTGAGGAGAAAATGGGCAATCGTCTCCCACATGATTTACAGCTTCCAACAACCCACTGGAGAGTCAGCTCTGAGTCGGTTCCGGTAGAAAGAAGTAAAAGAAGAAACTCCTAAAAAGCTGGTCAACAGAAACTGCAGCTTCCAAAGTTCTCCCTAAGCCCTGCTGGATGCGATGTTTTGGGGGTGACACAACTGAGGAATAGGTTGGTCTGTAGCTTCTAAAGACTATCCAACTAATTTCTACAAATGATCCAATAAACACAGACTTGCGCAGCAAAGTAAACGTTCTTGTAAAAAAGGTAGCCCATAACAAAGAAAAAGACACAAATACTCCAAATAAAAGATGAAATGGACACCCAAGCAGATATATGCACACCCATGTTTAT
>NW_006399756.1:7294781-7297124 GCF_000299155.1 Elephantulus edwardii | reverse complement strand
GAGGAGTGATAGGGAATGGCAAGGGACACACTGACAAAGGAGATTAATCAGAACTGGCTTTGACAAGCACTGTGGCAATTGGACAATTAAAACAGACATGGGGGGGGGAAAGAAGAACGAACTGGGGAGGAGGGTGGAAAAAACAGTGCAACAATGAATGAATGAAAACCCAAAATCTCTGTAAATGTTCATTATAAAAAGAAAGAAAGAAAGAAAAAAAGATGAAATGGGCAATATCACAACAGAACCAAATAAAATAAAAAGACTGACAATGGAATATTATGGAAAACTATACTCAAACAAATATGAAAACCTAGAGGAAATGGACAAATACTTAGAAATTCACAATCTACCTAAACTGACACCAACCGAAAATGATCACCTGAATAGACCCATTACAAAGGAAGAAATTGAAAAGGTAACACAACAACTTCCAGCCAAAAAAAGCCCTGGACCAGGTGGTTTAACAAATGAATTTTATCAAATATTCAAAGAAGAACTGTCACCAATTCTACATAAACTCTTTCAGAAAACAGGAAAAGATGGAATTCTCCCAGACTCATTCTATGAAGCAAACATATCCTTGCTACCAAAGCCAGGTAAATACTCAGGGTGGGGGTGGGTAGGAGGACGCTGGGGTGGGGGGAGATTTTATACCAATGAAATAATTTTTCTTTTACTTTTCAAAGAGAAGTGCGAACTAAGGGGAGGGGTGGGCAGGGAGAAAAATGCAACAATGAATGTATGGAAATCCAGTATCTCTGTAAACATTCATTAAAATTCATTATAAAAAATAAAGAAGGGGGGAAAAAGGTAACCCATCCCATTGGTGCAGAGAGTGGCTGGCTAGAAGGAACATGCTGAGAGGGGAGGGTTAATGTTTTATTAGTTTTTGGGGGGTGTTGTTTTCATTGTAAAGAACCCATTGAACCAAGAAGCCTGTTTTTCTACAAGTTGGCATCCTTGATAAGTTAACACCTCTTCCTGGAAGCACTCCAGTTCTGCTACTGAGACCAGCCTTGTAGGTGGAAGGCCGGATCCCAAGACAGCTCTCTGACAGCCCGTTCTCAGTGCACAGATTGGGACGTGAGCAATCCCAGTGAAAATGCTGCAATATTAGAAACACCCACGGCGTTGTGACCTTGATACCAACCGCCGCCAAGCAGCTCCCAGTGCATTTCCATTACGGCAGAGCCACGCCAAGCCTGCTGCTTCCTGTTACATGTTCTTCAGCTGTCACCTCTCCCTCGAGCCATTTCCCTGCAACGAAAACCTGGCACCCAAAGCAGCTCTCAGAACGAGATTAATTATCAAAGCACATTAGTGTCATGCATATAGCAATTAAAGTAATGTGTTCCATACATCCAAGAGGAAGTCATCAATTACAGCCCGTGAGTGACGCACTTCTGTGACAGCATTTACAGTCCTGACGGAGTTTAAACCCTCCCCCAGGCAGAAACGGTCGTAAATATCATCTGCTCATCTCAGTGGATGAATTCAGTGTAGCTTTCAGGTCCACTTGTGTACAAAGATGAAACACCCCACTCTCATCCAGCACGTGTTTTGGGGTGTTCATCCTCCGCAGAAAATACTGATCTCTACTCTCTGTCCTGGAGTGTGGAAAGAATACTGGGCAGAGGCCATTCTGAAACCAGTACAAAGTTCCTATGGATGCATCTAATCTTCCCAAGTTAAATATCCCAGGAGACATTATACGCTTAATACAAAGCAAATCTATCAGAGTCAGGCTGTCAAGGTCTGATTGTGTCTTGGATCTCCCGTGGCGCCGTCTGAGAATGAACACGGTATTCAAACATCCAACATCCGAGGGTGAAGTGACTCTAGGCTTCATCTGTGTCTCTCAAAGGTCATTAGCATAATTCATTATTCACAGCGATTCCTATGAAACTCCTCTTTCCACCCAATTACTTTCAATCTCCTGGAGCACTCGCAGATAGTCAGGTTCCTCTCAGCTTTTCCCCAAAACACTCCCACGAGAAGACATTGGCCAAGCCTCTGACAAATGACTTCTCACCAGACTATCGAGGACACGTCTGTAAGACAGCAAAGAGAAAAGAGCAGCTATCCCGATAAAACAGTGGGTGACACTCTGGGAGAGGCATGTCATAAAAAGGGAGATCAGATGATCACCAGGTACGTAAAGAGTATACAGGCTCAAGAGTCCTCAGTAGTTGTTGTTGTTATGTGCCGTCGAGTCGCCTGCGACTCATAGCGACCCTATCTACAACAGCCCTAAACTCCGCTCTGTCCTGTGCCAATCGCACTGTCTCTGACACTCCCATCCCCATTATCCCAGTCACTGAATCAATCCACCTCATAGAG
>NW_006399756.1:7282812-7294151 GCF_000299155.1 Elephantulus edwardii | reverse complement strand
CATAACGCAGGTTGTTGATAAATCGTCCACCAATCTTGACCCCACATTTCTCTTCACCACATCACGAAACTCCCACTGCTGTTGCTGCTGTTAGGATGTGCTCTTTCAAGTTGGAATTGACTCGTAACTGACCCTCCAGTGGGTTTTCAGAGCTTGTAAATCACATGGGAGGAGACTGACCATCTTTCTCCTGTGGAGTAGCTGGTGGATTTTAATCACATGCCTTTGGGTTGGCAGCTTCTTACCGCTGGGCCACCAGAGTGTCCTAACCTCTCAAGAGAATGGCTAAAATGCAAAGTCAGAGAACACTAAGCATTGGCAAGAATGTCAAGCAACTGGAACATTCCTACTTTGCTGGCTGGAGTGCAAACTAGTACAATCTGGAGCATTACTTGGCAGTCTATACTGAAGTTGAACAAATGCATTCATTATGATTCAGCAATTCCGCTCCCAGATAAACATCCAAGAGAAATCAGTCCAGATGGCCACCAAAGGACATGGACGAGAATGTTCACAGCCATTTTATTTATATAGCACGCCCACACCGAAAACTTTGAAATGGCCATCAACTGTAGAATGGGATAGGATAAAATATAGGCTGTCCAGTTAAAATTTTCTTTTCAAGTAAATAGTCTCCTGGCTTGAACTATGTGTCCCCCAAAGTTTGGGTGAATGTGAGGAGGCTGTGATGCTCACCATCTTGTGATTGCCTTATATGCTGCAAATCCTAAGCTCTCGGACTTCACTGAGCTCCGGTGACCAAGTGGTAAGGAACTGACTGCCAGCCCAAAGGTAGACGGTTTGACCCCACCAACAGCTCTGTGGGAGAAAGATGGACGGTTTAGAGCCTCTGAAAGCCGGCCAGAGGGTCAGCTATGAGGCAGCTCTGGCAACAACAAACCATGTGAAGAGGCAGAGTTTAGGGAGCTGCGCACAGTGGAATCAGCCTTCGTGATGTGGTCTGAGACGTGATCGGCCAGTCAGGTGGGATGGTGTTGTGGGTACTATTGAGTCCATTTGAACTCAGAGCAACTGCATGCGAACCCGGGATGGAAACCCTGCCCCAGCCTGTGCCACCCTCACAGTTCACATGGTCCTGAGCCCCCTTTGCAGTCACTCTGTCAGTCCATCTCACTGAAGGGCTTCTTCTCCCATACCGACCCTCCGCCTTGCCAAGCACAGTGTTCTTCTCCAAAGACTGGTCCCTTCTGAAAACACGCCCAAAGTGTATGACGTGATGTGTCCTCAACCAGGCCTCTAAGGGGCACCGGCCACTCATCCTCCAAGGCAGATCTATGTGTTCTTCTAGCCGCCCATGGGATGGTTCATCTTCTTCACCAGCCTGTAATTCAAAGGCACTGATGCTTTGGTGTTTCTTGTCCAAATCCCACATGCATACGAAATAACTGAAAATACCATGGCTTGGGTCAGGAGCACCTTAGCTGTCAAATGGCATCTTTGCTTTTCAACCCTTTAAAGGGATTTCGTGTGGCAGCTTTGCCCAGTGCAGTCTATCTTGGCTGACATATCCATGAATGTTGATTGATTGTGGGTCCAAATAGAAGTAAATACTTGACAACTTCAATATTTTCTCCATTTCTGTAAGTCAATACATGGTTCATTCCTTCACTCACTCACTTGATGCTTAAGCCAGTTTGGTCTGGCTTTCCTGGTTTCTGGAACTGAATCTAAATTAGATTCCCCTTGCGTCCACTTCTGCTGAACTGGAGAGACCATCACAGATGGCTTATGCCTCGGCTCTGGGGACTCTCTCATTTCTTTGGATCTCAGAAGAACCCACAGTGGGTGCCCATTCTCTGCTCACAGAGGAGGCTCAGATGACACGAGTGACCACTGAGTAGACCAGGTGAGGTGGAATGTCTCTCCCGATTGTCACTCACAGCTGGACCCCCTTTCCCATCATATCCTGCACCTTGGATCTTTCTGACATCCCCTCATTTCCCAAGCATGGGTGTGGACACCACTTCCTATGCTCCACACCCAACAAGGGTACCCCACAAGGCTGACTCTGGGAAGCTCGGTGCCCCTGAAGGACTCCAGGATTGCCCAGATGAGATTCCTAGAGACGTTTCTGAACTGTCACATGGAGTTGACTAAAAGACCACTGAACGTGGCTCCATCTGAGACAGAATGGGGACCAAAATCTCAGGGTGGCCAGGGGCACTGTTCCATCTCTTCCTACACAACTGGCCGGGAACAGCACCCTCCCACACTGACCCACGCTCTGGGCCAAAATGGAACAGCACCTGTGTCTGGTTTGTAGCTGGGAGCACCCTAGAGGACTGTACCACAGGGTGATACCACCAGGTGTGGGCTCAGTGCAGAGATAGGGACGTGCTTTAGCAGAAGGCTGGGGGCAGCTCAGGTACACAAGTTGAGGCACAGCCTGCACGCGACTGGCCCGTCTGCCTGGGGGAGGCTGGGCAGGTGTGTTGACCAGTGGGCAAGTCCAAGGGTGTCGATTCTAGCCGGTCAGGGTCACGCAAGCAAGCTAGGGGAGGCTCCCAAGGCCAGGATTTTGCCCGCATGCTCCCACCGTGCTCCCTGGCAGGAAAGAATGCTGGCAAGTGTTGCCTTGGCTTAATTAAACATATTAATAAGATGTGGCGGCAGGAGTGCCAGCTCCCTCCCATGTCTCAGCTGTGCCCTGGGGTTCAGAGCAGGGATGTCGACCACAGCAGCATTCCACTACCAATCACCCGGCATGCTCGGCAAGCAGGAGTGACATAGCACTGACCATCTGAGCTCCAAGGAAACAGGGCAAGTGCCCTTCTGCTCATGTCCCCAACACCCTCCTGCCCGTGTCCTCAACACTCACCTTCCCATATCTCCAGAAACCTCCTGCCCGTAGCCCTAGTAGCGCCCTCCTGCTCATGTCCCCAACACCCTCCTGCCCGTGTCCCCAGCGCCCTCCTGCCTGTGTCCCCAGCACCCTCCTGCCCATGTCCCCAGCGCCCTCCTGCCCGTGTCCCCAGCACCCTCCTCCCACGTCCCCAGCACCCTCCTGCCCGTGGCCCTAGTGCCCTTCTGTCCGTGTCCCCAGCACCCTCCTGTCCGTGTCCCCAGTGCCCTCCTGCCCATGGCCCCAGTGCCCTCCTACCCGTGTCCCCAGCGCTCTCCTGTCCGTGTCCCCCGTGCCCAGCTTACAGTCAGGCACACTCCTCTATGGCTCTCCCATGCTGCCTGTGCTGGCAAAACCATCAGGCTGCTCGAACCCACTGTGACCAGGCCTGCCCAGGTCCATGTGATCAAAGACTGACACCTTCCTCGTTGTTGGACAGGGTCTGAAGCTGCCTCAGTGACCTCTAATCCCCAACCCCTTCACCAGGGGCCCCCTGCTCAGGTCACCTCAGCTCGAGGTCACCCAGTGTGATGACTCATCACATCACCACCTCTGCAGACCATGAAGAATATTGTTGTTAGATGACATCAGGTCCACGATGGCTTAGAGCAATCCCAGGAGCAACAGATCAAACCCCTGCCTATCCTGCCCATCTCCCCAGGCCTGTCACGCTCACCCCCCTGCTGCAACCTCTGTGCCAATGTGCTTTTTTTCACCTCCTGTCAACATCCCCAGAGTGTGTGTGACAAAGTTTCACTGTCCTCGCCTCTAAGGAGCTCCGGGGTCCACATCCTCTAAGACATATTTGCTTGTATTTTTGGCAGACTATGGGATATTTGATAGTCTCACCAACACCAACACGAAAGGCATCAATCCTTCCTCGGTCATCCTTGTAAAATTTTCACAGGCCTACATACCAAAGGAAAATATCATGACTTGAACAGGATGCACCTTTGTTTTTAAAACAACAGCCTTGCTCTTCAGCACTTTAAGAGGTCTTTGACAGTATATTGCCCAATGCAACACATCTTTGGATTTCTTGACTATTGCCACCTTGCATGTCTTGATTGTGGATCTAAGGAAGATGAAATCCCAGATAACTTCAAGCCTCTTTCTATCACGATGTAGTCCTTGGGTCCAGTTGTGAGGAATTGTTTCTTGATATTGAAGTATCATCCAGATGGAAGGCTGTAGTCTGTAATATTTTTCAGTAAACACTTCAAGTCTTCACTTTAAGCAAGCAAGGTTTCTTTGTAATGTTATTTGTACCAATGTTACTCCTAAATTGTAACTCTGGTGTATCACTGAATGTAATGTCAATGACGGTGGCAAGAATAACTAGAAAAACTCAAATCACACTTTGAATTGCCATAGCAGACAAAACCATGTGA
This sequence comes from Elephantulus edwardii, assembly GCF_000299155.1. NCBI lineage: Eukaryota > Metazoa > Chordata > Mammalia > Macroscelidea > Macroscelididae > Elephantulus > Elephantulus edwardii. The sequence continues at coordinate 7,289,897 of NW_006399756.1, read as the reverse complement.
TTGGAAACATCATATAATGGCATAATATTGACAGTTGTGACAGGGGCACGTTAAAAGGTTCAAAAAGTAAACCAACAGGGACACACGAAAGCAGGACTTACAAAAAATGGCCTGAGTTCTGCCTGTGTATGTATATCACATGGAAGCAGGACTTATGATAAATGGCCTTGTTACTACAGCTAATTAATACATTTCTGCTGAAACACCACACAACATACTACAGATGGTTGAGTTGATGTCACCTTATTCGACACTGTCACCCAGTGCCTTCCATACTCCCTTCTCTGATAGTGTCACCCAGCACAGTCCACACCCCCCTCTCTGACAGTGTCAACCAGCGAAGTCCACACCCCCCTCTGTGACAGTGTCACCCAGCACAGTCTACACCCTCGTCTGACACTGTCACCCAGCATAGTCCACACCCCTCTCTCTGAGTGTCACCCATCACAGACCAGACCCCTGTCTCTGACAGTGTCACCCAGCGAAGTCCATTCATACCCCCTCTGTGACAGTGTCACCCAACACAGTCTACACCCCCGTCTGACATTGTCACCCAGCATAGTCCACACCCCTGTCTCGGAGTGTCACCCATCACCATCCACACCCCTGTCTCTGACAGTGTCACCCAGTGCAGTCCACACCTACACCCACACCTCTGTACTCAGCTGGGTGTGTCGTAATTGGCCACGGATCTTGTCCAACGTCTGTTTGAAAGGTTAATGTGACTTCCTTCGGAGTTCAACTTTAAAAGGTGCCCCAGAATTTTTATGGATGTCCTATTAGGACCAACTCTCATGAATGTCATCTTCAGTGTCCACAGAACCATAGCCAGGAGCGGTCACAACCCAGACTCCAGGCCCTGCCTGTGCCCCACCTTCTTCAGAACACAGTCTCACTGCATAGGAAAAACGTCTCCGTTCTCACGAACTTTTCCTCTCATGGTTCAATCATTTCCTCTCACAAAAGTCAGCCAGGCCCTGTCTCTCAGCGTAGCATCACAGCTCCAGTGTCAGAGAGGACCCACCCAGTCTGTGGCTTCAAAGTTTCCCAACAGTTAGGTGAGAGTCTGCCTCACCCGGGAAGAACTATACGAACCACCCTGTCCCTCAACCTAGCGTCATGGCTCCAGAGTCAGACAGAGGACGCTAGTCTGCAAGTTTCCCAACAACCTGCAGCCGGCAAGCCTCACTCACCCAGGACGAACTGGTTGCGAACTGCCTGTGCCCTGGCCCATCAGTTTCCTCCCCAGGCCCTCCCCAAAGCAAAACCACAAAATCCCATAAAAAATCCCAGAAACACCTCTCATCGCCTAGATTTGCTTCTGTCTCCTTCCTCCTTTTAAAGGCCCTGTGGTCATGTTGGTCCCACCTGGAAAATAAAGAGTCATCTCCCCGTATTAAAGCCGGCTGATCAGCACCTTCATCCACCCCTGCCTGCCACGTGCAAGTTCCCCTCTGCTGTTTAACAAATCCTGCAGGTGAGCGCTGCAGGCACCGACTGGAGATGAGACCGCAGTGCACAGACACACGGGCACCGACGCTCGGAGCAGCACTACTCGTGGTTTCAAAAGTAGAACAACCCAACTGTCCAGCAGCCACGCGTCAAGTTCCTCCACCGTTAAATGGAGAAGCAAAAGGTGCTCCGTGCACCCCAGGGCGTGTCACACAGCAAGAAAGAGAAGCCAAGTCCTGATCCCTGGCTACGCTGTGGGTGGACCTTAAAACCTTACATCTGTGAGCCAAGTTAACCACTGACGGACAAACAGCGCACACGCACAGCCAAGCCAATCCTGGCTCGCCTGTGGTGCCCAGAGCTGGAAGGAAGGGCAAGTCGTTATTTAGGAAGCAATGCATTTCAGTTAGTTATGCTGGTGGAATATCTGGCAACGATTGTGAGTGCTGGTTGTGTGTCGTTAATGCAATTGGCATGACTAATTTGTACGCCAGAAAAACACTGAGTTGGCAGTTGTTACAGTATGCATACGAGAAGGCCTCGGAGATATTGTCGGTTCAATTCCAGATCCTAGAAGTCAAGATTGCAAAAAACTGAGTCATACAAATTTTTCCGCCTCCCAGTGCACAGGAAAGTTACATTTACCTGGTCCTGTGGTCTATTAAGTGCATTACAGGTTAGCTGCTAATCAAAAGGTCAATAGTTTGAATCCAACAGCCACTCCAAGAAATAAAGACAAAAGATTTAGAGTCTCAGACCCACAAGGGAGGAATGCTATAAATCCCAGCCGATGTGACAGCACCTGGGACTGACCTCACGGCAGTGTTTGGACTGTCAAGTGGACAGTGAATGCATGAGGAGCAAGGCTGAAAGACTGTGAAAATTATCAAAACATGACAGAGACATACCAAGTGAGGACTGTTGGGGAAATGGCACCCACAGCCTGGCTCGGCACAGAGCTGCCAAAATCTGTGGCTGTTCAATGTCCCCAAGTCAGTTCTGACTCACAGACATCCGACATACAACACAACGAGGCCTGATCCTCACAAACTCCGCTGTGTCCGAGTCCACGGCAGCAGTCACCACGTCAATCCTTTGTTTCAAAAAAAGGCAACCTGAAATTGATTTCTAGAAAGTAATCTCTGTGATGATGTTGTTGTTATGTGCCATCGAGTCACTTGCGACTCATGGCGACCCTATGTACAACAGCCCTAAACTCTGCTCTGTCCTGTGCCAATCACACTGACTCAAACACACCCATCCTGATTACCCAGTGACTGAATCAATCCACCTCGTAGAGGGCCTTCACCTCCTGCGCTGTCCTTCCACACTCCCAAGCATGATGTCCTTCTCCAAGGACTGGTCTCTCCTTACAATATGACCCAAGTATGTCAGACAAAGCCCCAGAATCCCTGCCTCCAAGGAATAAAATGATATGTGCCTATATATTTTACAACAATAAAAACTGGACATGGAAAAAATTAACACTGGATGGGCCCTCCTCTAGGGCTTCTGGTAATCCTAAATTGGGCAACCTCCCATTTCGGACTCCCAGGAACCTGGGAAAGGCAAGGAGAACAGAGGTGACTTCCAATCTCGCCTCCACATCTTCCCCTGTGACCCCTGGTGACCTCCTGGAAGATGGGGCACTGACACCTCATTCTCCAGCTGGTCCCTGCCACCCTCAGCCCCACTGAGACTTTACCCTATGACTTAACAGGAGAGATGTGTCTGGGAGAACACAACTGCTTCCCTACTGAGAAATCTGGCATTTCCCAGCCCAGGGGCTGACCTCTGGACCCACCTCACTGACCCATGGCCTGCCATTCAACCCAGGGGCTGACCTCTGGACCCAACTCACAGGTCTACCACCCAGCCCAGGGGCTGACCTCCAGAACCACGTCACTGGCCCAGGGTCCGCCGCCCAGCCCAGGGGCTGACCTCCCTCACAACTACTCCCACATCAGCCCAGGCCCTGCACCTGTACCCGCTTCTGAGCCAGCCTGCAGCGCAAGGCAGATCAAGCTCCAGAGTTCAAGGCCAGAACCCAGCTGTTCCCAAAGATTGCTCCTGGGCTTGGACCATTGACCGGGAGAGACACTTGGATATTTTAAGTTCAGGGAAGGACACATGAAATGGTCACCTAGGCTGGGATGGGGTCCTGTCTGTGCCCGTAAGACATGTCAGCTTCCACTATCCTGCGCGCGTGTGCGCGCGCGCACACACACACACACACACACACTCACAAGCAGCCTGGGTACCCATCCCAGATGGTGCTCCACGTCACAGCCTCGGCTGGAGGCCCCACAGCTTCAAAGCCCCTGAGCCCCAGGGAAGGAAGAGGTCAGGGAAGGACAAAAACCACCTGAGAGGAGGTCACCAGCCCAGGAAGAAAAGGAACCAGACACGGTCCCCAGTGGTGAGCCTGGGGCCACCTGGCACGGATGTCGTGCAGGCTCTGTCTCATCAGCTCCTTCCCACCAGCCGCCTGCTCTGCAGTTACCTGCATGGAGGTGGCTGTGCCCCCCTCCCTGAGCCCTGGCTGTGCCTGCATCCGGTCAGTGAGGACACTGTCCTCTGTAATGGGGGTGTTCCAAAGAAAAAGCTTGGTAAGTGGGTCCTGTGGGGGCCTGTTCACCATGCACTGCATGAAGATAGTCGGGGAGCTGATCTGGGACCAGCAATCAGTCCAGGCACCCCTGCAGGCATCCCTCTGACCTCACACCAAGGCTTATAAAGCTGAACACAGAAGTCCTCCTTCCGTGCTCTGCAGGCTTCGCTCCCCACTGGACTCCCCTGGGCTCCTCTCTACCCCTCCTCTGCTTCATCCTCGCCCTGGGTCATCTCAGGGGCCCCTTCTGCAAGGACTCCCTGAGTGCTGAGCCCCAGCTCCTCCCTGGGACCATCAACTCCACTCTGTCCACCCTCCAAGATGTGGGGACACTCAAGTCCTGCCCCTGTTGGACCCCTTGACTCCTCAACCCGGAAGACCCCTCCCCTGCCACTCCTGAGTCCATCATGTTGACCTCAAAAAGCAAGCCTCCATGAGAGCCCATCCTGCAGACCTCACCCCACCCCATCCCCAACCACCATGCTGTCCATCCCAGCATGGCCTCCAAACCCAAACTGGCCCTCATTGTAGCTGTCAGAATGCAGCTGTAAACCCAGGTCTATCCAGACCTCCATCCCTAAAGCCGGAGACGGCCGAGCAGAGGCATCTCCTGACCTGTCTCCCATTTGTGACTTTCAGGGTCTCGCTGGGGCTCCCCGACTCCTAAGACAGATAGAAACAACCCTACTATCTCACATAGCTCTGTGTTCTGCATTCTCTCCCTCCAATTCCTCCGGAATCAACTCATGCCTAAATAAATAGAAAAGGGTAAATAAATTATTCATGTATGCATCCCAGCCAGTGCACACCGCACCCACAGTGGGGGTTGAAAAGAGCTGAACACACAGTTCTGCTCCTGAAATTACTTCACTGAAAATCTCCCAGGGCTACATCGCCGAGATCCAGCCCTCGGGTCACTAGGACTTTGTCACCAGTTAGCACCTCTGCTGGTCCACCACATGAGCCATGCAAAGTGCTCACCGCTGCTCCAAGGAAGAATGGCTTCGCTTCTGCTCCATGCATTTCCAGCCCTGGAAAACCTGACAGGCGGTGCACCTCTGTCCTGGCTTGAGGGCAGTTCTCCTCTGTTCAAGGGTACTCTGAGTCGGGATGGAGATTCAAGACAGTGGATTCCATTTTTAGCAGGTGTGTAGGGAAGGTACCTCCCTGTCCACAGAACCTCCTGTGCACAGCACTTCCTCCCATGGTACCTCCTGCCTACAGCATTTCCCTGTCCCCTAACCTCCTGCCCAGTTCCTCCCATGGTACATCCTGCCCACGGCACTTCCCTGCCCACAGCACTTCCTGTCCACAGCACTTACTGTCCTCGGCACTTCCTGTCTTCCTCAGGGCTTCATGTGAGCTGTTTCTTTGCCTGAGCAGACCTCTCTGCATGGCAGCACACACCCCTTCTCAAAGGAGACTTTCTGATAGACAGGGCCAGCCAGGAGATGGAGGAGTCACTAGATGTCAGAGAAGACCACAGTTTTCTGTCCCACTGGACCCATGGCCTTTGGTCTCCGCCCAGGCAAGGGTCCCTAACTTCCACAGCCCAGCCAGGCCGGACAGTCCTGAAGCAGTGGCCCTTCTATTCTAATCTTCTCTCACCAGGATCCCCAAGAGTAGGGGATAAGTACTGGCCCAGAGGGGGTCCTCACTGTGTTCTCAGTCAGTGTGTTCTCACATTCCCTGGGCCCACAGCTGCCCTGTCCTCACCAGCTTCTCCTCCGCTCAGCAGTTACTGGACCCGCGGCAGGAGATAAGGGCTACAGAGTCCAGGAGTGAGCCGGGTTTGGGCCCTGAAGGCTCGAGCATCGTGAGCTGACCACAGGCAGTACTCAGTCCTGAGAACTCAGGCCTACTGGTGGTGCTCGCCCAGCAGAGGTCACACCAGTTCAGGCTGACCTCCAGTCCCCCTTCCTTCAGCTGCCTTCTCTACACAACTCCCTCCCACCACATTCTTGATGGAGACTTCCAACCTCCAAACCACAGGGTTCAAACCATGTTCAAGCTCCACATTTCAGCCAAGATGGACCAAGGCCAAGGGTTGAGGGGAGATGGCTTGGCTCATTTCTGGGAGATATGTAGCTCTGTGGTCAACATCATAAAATCTAAGGCCCCACCAGGTTCAGAGGAGGCAGGCCACTCACCCATCTCTGTCTACACTCCCAGCCCCAAGAAGAGAATGGGATCTTGCCCCGTGTCCCTGACACCAACAGACTATCACAGAGATGCTATGGGCAGTGGAGGGAAGTGGGAACCAGAACTCAGGGAAGAGCAGGCCAGGGACTCCTGGAGCCACCTCGTACCTCCTCTCAGGCCCATCACCTTTTTCGCAAGGTCCTCCTTAGTCATAATCACCAATCAAAGCCAGCATTTGAGCCTGGGGCCACAGAGGGAACATGCAGGCAGACACAAACACAAAGACACACACACACTCTCCCTACTGCACTGCAGGCTGCTGTGGCTGCCTAGAGTTCAAGACCACAGGCAGAGTCTCATTCACTCTATCCCAGGGCCTGCTTCCGGGGGCAGTGGGAGGTAGGTCAGACCAGGGTCAAGAGCCAGGGCTCAGTGATGTCAAAGACATCCTACCGTGGAGGAGAGACAGAGGTGGGAGGAATCAGGCCCCTGCCAGCGTTTCGTTCTCCCATGTTCCCTTGGGACAGAAGCTATGGACTCCAACTTACAAATTCCATAACCAAGGTTCAGACTGGTCCCTCTCCACACCGAGTGACAGAGGAGCTGGGATTCAAACTCTGGCTTCTCTCACTCCTGACACTTTTCTGAATATAGAGCTGAACTAAGAGGGACACATTCCCAGAGAAAAGGCATTTCTGGTGATTTCATAAGTAGTATGTTGATTCCATCCTGGGGTAGCCCTGGGAGTTTCAGCTCCACGACTCAAGCACCCTGCCCTATACTGTTCTGAGCACAGCATCCTCAGCCTCAGCCTCCTCCCCCTCCTCCTTCCCTTCCTTTTCCTCCTCCTCTTCCTCCTCCTCCTCTTCCTCCTCCTCTT
>NW_006399756.1:7277212-7282443 GCF_000299155.1 Elephantulus edwardii | reverse complement strand
TCCTCCTCTTCCTCCTCCTCTTCCTCCTCTTCCTCCTCCTCCTCCTCCTCTTTCTCCTCCTCCACCTCACAATTCTGAAATGGCTCAGAGCGCAGCTTCCCCTTTAAAAGCTCAGCTACTTGGGAGCATGTTTTATTTCCTCTGGGAGACAGCTGTGGGATACGAGAGAGAAGGATAAGACCTGGTGGTGGATGAATAATCATGCTGCTTTTTATTAATTTTTTTAACAGCAAAGCTTTTATGAGTTTCTAAAAAAAGGGGGGGATAAGGTTCAGCTCACTCATGGTTCGGGGGTCCTGGTGGTGCAGTGATTAAGTACTCAGTTGATAGCCAAAAGGAGTTCCGGTGGTGCAGTGCATGGCATATTGAGCAGCTATCCAAGAAGGCGGCCCTCCTTCTGCCTCAGCCATTGTGGCCCAACAAAAATATCAGGGTCCAGGTCACAACAGGTCAGGGAAAGTGATGGACACTGGGAGCCTCTGACTTCTCCACGTGACACACTATAAGTGCCCAACAAACACGTGCTGAAGGGATGATCAATCAACTGATTCAACTCAAACCTTCTGCTTTGACTGTAGAAATCAAAATAATTGACCTGTTGTGGCCCATGAAGATGACAGAATACAATTGAGCCATAAACCTAACGACTGAGAATATTTACTGATGCAGGAAATAGTCCGTCTATTAGTAAGTGAAAAGGAACCCCGGTGGCATAGCTGGAACGTGTCATGCTTCTCACCCAAAGGTCAGCAGTTCAAATAAACCAGTTATGTTATGGGAGAAAGATGGCCAGTTTCCCCTGGTTAAAATTTACAGCCTCAGAAACCTGACAGAGGGCCACCAGGACTCAGAACTGACTCAACAGTAATGGATTTGCTAGTAAGTGAAAAGAAAAACAAAATATTCTTAGCAGGGCTCCTTAGCGGGGTTCTAGGCCAAGAGATTCCTTCTCTGAAGTCCTGCAAGGATCCCTCAGAGGAGTCGGGGAGGAAATACCTGGGCAATCAGGGCCCCATCCTCCAGACTCCTTCAATCCCTACCTGCATCCAGCTAGGTTTTTCTGCTGACTCAGTCAGCTGAGAAACAGCAACACTTTGCTTAAGTCTGAGCTACGCTTTCTGCTGCAGACTCAGTCCCCACAGTGGGTCTCCAGGCCCAGGGTCACCGTCCTCGTTGTCCGCTTCTCCAACACCACAGCTGTACTATCAGTACTCCTCTCAACACCACCACTCAAAGGCATCAATTCTTATGTCATCCTCAGTCACTGTCCAGCCCTCAGAAACAGCAGGAAAGGATGAGCAGAGGGAACAGAGAACACTCTCAGAAGTTAGCCATAAACAAGACAGGGACACCCAGACATGGGCGTGTCACAGGGGACAAAGCAAGAAGCCCTCTATTCAGCCAAAGGTGTGGAGTCCTCACTCAGCCTCCTCAGGAAAGATGGGGCAGCTGGGCAGTTACGGTCAAGACTCAGGACTAGCTAAACTACCTGGAATTGACAACAGCTCTGGACTTTGCTAGGTCAGGGCCAGATGAGGTAGTCAAAAAAGCCATTAGAATGGGGATTCCAGAATCAGACCAGAGTGATGGAGGTGACCGAAAGTCAGGTAAGAAAAGATGGACTGTTTAGTAAACGAAGGGAGAGATGTTAGTTTGCCTCGTATAGAACATACTTCAAACAGTATAAATACAGCATACGCTGCATGGACTCAGCATGTGTGTTTACAGAATGCATTCTACGTGGAGTCTCTGCCCCCAGAAGGCCACCAAAATATTGCACAACCCAGGTGATATCACTGGGCTGTTAGCTCAGCGTGCCATTACAACATCCATCTGCAGTATTTCTCAAGCTATAATGCCTTTGAAAGTATTACATAATGCAGACCTTCTCTCCATAGAACAGTAGCTGAAGGAGGAAGTTCTATGTGAAAAGCTGATTCTTGAAAGCCTTCCTGTGAATTCAGCAAGCAAATCATCAGACTGCAGGGAAGAAATACCCACAACTGGAGCATTCAGTGCCTAAAATATGGAGATGGGCTACCCAAAGTGAAGCCTCACCTTCCCACCGCAACAGATTAAGTCAGGGAAGTCAGAAACAAAGCTAATTCTTCTTTTAGATATTCATTCCCATTAGAAATAGACATGTGGATTCTTGGTCTACATTATAAAGGGGGGAAAGAGTACTGCAAGTATCCATCAACGGACAAACAGCTTCAGTAACTGTGGTACATCACAGCACAAAATTATGCATCACCAAAAAATAATCAAGAATTAGTAAAGATTGTACAACATGAGCTAAACTAGAACAAAGTGTGCTGAATAACATAAGTTGGTCATAAAAGGACAATTCTGCAATAAGATCACTAATACACAAAGCTGAGAGACAGCTTACACAGAGAGATGGACTCAGTCATGGAGAGTAACAGAGGTGAAACGCCAGGGAGAGGAAGCAAAAGAGAATTCTCATGTTCACCAGTGTCCACAGCAGTGTTATTCACCATCGCAGGACATGGAAACTGTCCAACCACAATCGAATGGGTTGAGAAACGGTGCTACATTCACACGATGGAATACTACGCAGCACACAGGAGCAATGATTGTGTAAATCACTACCTAAGTTGGGAGGGACTGGAGAGCATAATGCTAAGTGAACTAACACAGTCCCATGAGAACAGGGAAGGCAGGCTGGAACTGGCCCAGAGAGCCATTCACTTTCGATTTAATCAAGTTCCCACCACCAATGGTGGGACTCCTACAGTGATAATCCAGGACCTCTCGCACAGCAACTGGCTCAATAATGGAGGGTGTGTGCCTGCATTAATGGAGGGTGTGTGCCTGCATGTATGTGGGTGTGTTTGTGTAAAGGGGGTTCACACGACAGCAACGGTGTGCCGTCGAATTAAACTAGAGTTCATACAGCAAAGAGAGTGATTCTTAGAAACCTCATCAAGCTGGGGAGGGGGGGGGAACCAACCATCATGCTGGAGCAAAGAAAGGCAAGAGGTTGAGTGAGATTTATGGGCCAAGACTATTTAGGCAGATTTTCAAACACACGTGAAATAGCACTGTGTCTTTCTCAGGGAGTCACTTATATTTAAATAAATGTATAATACGTTGAATTGGAAGCAGGAATGGCATCCACTTCCTAAACAACATGCCTCTAGAAACTCTATGAACTTTCATAAATATCAATAGTTGTAGAGGGGCTTCAGGCCTTTAGTTCACAGGGTCGTCATGAGTCCTGCTCGACTCAAACACAATCAACAATAACAACATAATATACTGAAAGTGAATTGAAAGGACATAAAATAAATAGACAAAAGCAGGTATTTTGGGGAGGAGGGCAAGGGAGTGAGAAGGAAGAGTGGAAGAGAAAATTATAAAGTAAAGCCAAAGTCCAGCCATGGCCCCCTGTCAGGTGAGGCCAGGCCTGGGCTGGTGGTCAGCGCCCCTCTGCACGCCCAGGGACGTCCAGACATAGAAAGCTCTGGAGAAGCCACATCATGCTGGGTATGTCCCCAAAACAATGAAGAGCAGGAACTCAGATGTGTGTACACCAACAGCCACTGCATTATTTATAGTTACTAAAAGGTTGTGCTGTTAGGACATTGAAAAATGGCCTCTTCTATCCATCGCCTTAGGTATCCCCCACCAGGGGGCTTGGTCCTCAGCTGCTTCAACTGTGGACACATGGTTCACAGCTAATTAGCATCTTCAACATCTGCACCTTGTCAAAGGAGCAAAGGCCAGGTGGGGGTGGCCACGTCTGACTTCCACCAGCTCCGCCACGGAGAGCTGTGCCCAGCAGGTACATCCAGTATCTAAAACTGATCCCTGGTAAGACATGATCCCCTTCACTGCTGTGCTTACTTCCATTAGTCACCACCTCCCATAGTCACGGCAAACGTTGTGGGGTTTATCAGGGAGACGGTTGTGCAGGGGGCGAGGGAAGGCAAAGGATACCACACAGGGAAAGCGTGCAGGTTTGGTCTAGCCCACAAATGCAAGAAGCCTCTGGGTTTCCTCAATTGTCCAGCCAGCTTCGTCCCAAGCAGTCCCAAGTCCGAACGTTCATCAACCGATGAATGAGAAACAAAATTCCTTGTATCCGTGCAACGAATTCAACAATGAAAAGTAATCAAACACTGACGTGTGCCATAATGTGGATGAACTTTCCTTAAGAGAGAGAGAGAAAGCTTACACAGGGCAATGTTCCTTTATAAGGAACATCCTGAATAGGAAAAACTAGAGACTGTAGACTCATGGCTGCCAAGGGAGAGGAGGCTGTTATTGGGGGCTGTCAAGCCGGCTCTGATCCACAGCAACCTCGGATCCAGTAGAAGGAAACCCCGTCCAGCCCCGCACCCTCGTCGCTGTGGCTGTGTGAGCCCCTGCTGCGCCCATTGCGTCAGCCTGTCTCATTGAGGGTCTTCCTCTGTTTTCACTGACCAGCAGGAGGTCCTACCCCAGGGACTGGGTCCCTCCTGATGCCGTGGCAAAGCCTGTGAGACGGAGTGCCAGCACCCTTTCATCTAAAGAGCACTCTGGTTGCGCTTCTTCAGGACAGAGTCGTCCATTCTTCCGATGGTCTGTGACAGAGCTACTACTCTTTGCCAGCACCGTAGTTCAAAGCCGTCTTCCTTAGTCAGTGTCCAGCTTCTGAATGCGTATGAGGTGACAAATAATAACCTGGCTTGAGTCAGACACACCGGTCCTCCCAGTGACCACTGGGCTTCTTAGAGGTCCTCTGCTGGACACTTACCTAACACAATGGGGCTGGGGGGGGCGGTGGTGATGAGGGTGGGCATGAGATAACCTCTTAAAGGTACAGGCTCCCACTGAGGAATGATCATGTTCTGGAATGATCTAGAAGAGACAGCTGCATAGTATTGTGGCTAGAGTAAGCAGCACGAATGTCAAGCTTTTGCTCTTATTTTGCTGTTGATTTAACTTTTTACTGTCATTTGTATGAAGGTTTCCAAAGCAAATCCGTTTTCCATTCAACTATTCATGCATTTTGTTTTGCACCACTGACTACATTCCTCAAGATATAGATGTTCTCCTCTCACTTCCTCCGTGTGGACTGAGGCAAGTCTCACGTGTGATTAACTAGCATAAAAACAACCATTTCAATTACATGATGCCACTGTTGTAGAATGGGACTGTCCTTGGGGTTGGGGAGAGACTGAGTAAGATGGGTTCAATAATGTATACTGCACTGAAACAGAGGA
>NW_006399756.1:7272508-7276582 GCF_000299155.1 Elephantulus edwardii | reverse complement strand
AAAAAAAAAACCAACCATTTCAGTCCAGCTCCACCTACAAGTTCCCCAGATGCCACCCCTGGTGTCGACAAGGCTCCCCCCTCACTGGAAATTAGGACTTGCTGAAGGGACTACAGTCAGAAGATGTAAACAGGGAAGCCAACCTTTGGGGTGGGGGTGTCCTTCTAAGGACCAGGAATCAGAACAGGGTACGCCAGGGCCCCCCACGTGAGAAGAGGTAGAAGGTAGCCAAATCCTGGATGGTCATGAGGTTGTCAGAGAGTCAGGGACCTCAGAGTAGAGTCCAGCAGGGTCAAGAGGGCACACAGGGTCAAGGGCTGGGGGCCCAGGACCTAGCCAGGCTTACAAAGGCTCAGCTCCAGGAAAACACAAAGCCTGGCAGCCGGGCCACCGCAGTCTCTGCCTTGGAACAGACTTAACGGACTAGGCTGAGTCGCCACTAGCATAAAGTATTCCTGTTTCCCATTGATTTAACAAGGTATTTATGGGCTCACCACGACCCCAGGACACCACTGGGCTTGTGGGGCCGAATGGCCCAGACAATCGGGGCTAAGAGGTGGGTCAGGATAAGGGCCATGTGACAACAGTAATAAAGGCCGTGAGAACTGAGGGCCATTCAGTCACTGAGCTGGCTGGGCCACCCCTCCAGCTACCAGGGGGCTCAGGGACTCAGTCAGGAGGGGGGTGACCTCTGCAGCATTGAAGCCTGATGCCCGAGGCTGGAAAGCTTACCACCAATTAAGTGCGTTTCCCCACAACACCAAAGGCCTCTGAGTCACTGTCCACTGACATCACTGGGACCGACCCTAGGACCATGGGACCACCCCTGGCTCCCACTCTCTCACACACACACACACACACACACACACACGCACGTTCTGAGAGCCTTCAGTTCACCATCTGTCCTTCACGGAAAGCCTGAACTCAGCCCACGAACTCGATCTGAATCACTGCGACCCCACAGGACAGAGAACTGCCTGCAGGACTCCAAAGGCTGCAATCTTACGGACAGCGCCATCCATCCGCCTCAGAGTGGCTAGAGAGTTGAACTGCCAACGTTCTGATTAACAGCCAAGTATATAATCTGCTGCCCGACCAGGGTTCCTTTGTGCTTCATGACACAGCAGTTATTATTTGTTGTTGCTGCTGTTGTTGTGTGCCATCGAGTCAGAACTGAGCTTTCGCTGACCCACCAGTGGGCTTTCAGAGACAGCTAATCATGAAGGAGAAAGGTGGCCATCAACGTGCCTGCGGTTTACTGCCTCTGAAAACCTGCTGGTGGCTCAGGTATGGATCAGTGCAGACTCAACAACAACAACAACAAACCACACAGAGGGAGATTGCCCATTCTTCTCCTGAAGAACAGCTGGTGGATCCAAACCGTGTGCCTTCAGGATTGCAGCACAGTTTCTTACCACGAGTTCACCGGAGCTCCCTAGGATATAGTACTGTGTATTCCCGAGAGATTCTGAGATTTAATAGTAACAAACACTACATGTCTGAATTGATGTCGTTCTTAGCTGATTCTGGTTGCCCTGGACTCATGGAGACCCCATGGATAACAGGACAAAATGCTGCCCCGTCCTCTGCCATCACAATCCCCATCATCTCATGTGGCTGGGACTGTTGTCACCCACAGGGTTTCACTAACTAACTTACAGTTGTTGCCAGGCCTTTCTTCCTAGTCTGTCTGAGGCTGGGAGCTCCACACCTACTGCTCAACATCACAGCCGCATGTGATGTAGACGCAAGCCTCAGCCGGCTGAGGGCAGCAGCTGCCGATGAGGTGCCTCGGCCGAGGATTGAACCCAAGTCGCTCACATGGAAGGCACTGAGTCTACCACTGAGCCGCCAACCACCTCGCCAGAACTGTGAGATGACAAAAGAGAGTGTGACTGCGGTTATTTGTCACGGCAACAACAGGAGGGTCACTCCCACTCGGGCTCTGACACCCGGCCTGTGGGAGCAATCTCAGCTGCAGGTCAGAAACCAGAGCTATTTCCTCGGAGCAGAGCAAAACGATTCTGAATTCACCACTGTAGTGTTGAAAACAAGCTCCAGATAATTCCATTCTGTTTCCTGCGGAGAGTTTGAAAGAGGAACTAAAAAAGACATAATTGCTTTAAACGGTACCAGTCTCTTCCTGCGCTCCCCTGAAAAAAGCCTGTTCTCTCCAAGAGGGATATTAAGGTGTTTTCTGACAAAAGTAAGACTCCTGGGGTGGAGGCCACTGCTTGTCCCCAGGTGTGTACAGCAGTCCACGGACACACTGGTCAACCGTGCCAGGCAGGGGTCATAGAGATGGGTAAAAGGAGGGCTGCTTGTCAGAGGAAGGCAAAGTCCTGGGCTTGGACAGGCCAGGGGCCAGCTGGGGCTATGGACTTTCCAAGAGCTAAAGGTTCAAGTCCACTCTATGTGTGGGGGACCGTGGCACATTTTATTCATAAATTTAATGAAAACGTCTAAGGGGTGGGAAAACATGAACTGAGACACTGTGTTCTCAACCTGCCCACCCAGCAGGAAGCAGAGGCCATGTGGATGTGCCTGGCTGGGAATCGCACCAGCGTCTGATGTGGACTCAGCTTCCCCACTTAGCACAAGTGAACTACACAAACAGAAACTCGACAGACTGACTGGCTGCCACCAACCAACAACAGTTTCTTCCCCCACCCCACCCCCGCCCTCCATGACCTCATGACCCCCTCAATGTGGGAAAAGGGGCCAGAACAAGAGGTTAAAAAAATGAGGTTTAAGGGAGCTCTGGTGGCCTAGTGGCAAGAAGCTGCACTGTAATCCCAGAGGTGCATGGTTCAAATCCACCAGATGCTCTACTGGAGAAGGAGGGATAATCTCCTCCTGTACCAGTCAGATCCAATTTGATGGTACACACACACAAAAATAATAACATTTTTTAAAAAATAGACAACAACCAAAAAACGAGGTTCTAGACTCTTTTGTGAGCTCAGGGCCCATCACTGCCCTAAGTCACTGGCTGTCTCTGGATTCTCTACCAGCTGTATCAGAAGTTGGCTGTACCAGTAGACCTCGTCCAGAGGTCCCTTGGTGGACATCCTGGTGCAGAGTGTGGCTGGGCCCTGGTTCTCAGTGGCTTGGCAGTTCTGTTCTGAAGGGTAGATTCCCATTTGGGGATCTGATACAATACAGTCACCTCCATGATGCGATTGGCTGTGAGCAGTCAATCAGAGAACCTCTCTGTGGTCTGACCTGTATCAGATACATGTGGAGGTTTTGCTAAACTCTGGCATTTCGCTGGAGTTGGGTCTTGCATGTAGCTCAGCAGCATCTGGCCTCTGATTCTTTGGACTTGAGCCAGCGGCCTGCCATCTTGCCTGTCAGTCTTGGGGTTGTTGGCCTCCAGATCCTGTGAGCCAACCGTCTGCTGTCCTGCCTGCTAATCCAGCAGCCTCCACAGTTAATGAGTCAGGAGAAGGCTCCAGCATGAGATCTGGCCCAAACGTAGGGCTTCCCAGCCTTCAAACCAGATGTAAATCACCTTCACTGTTTGCTTTAGCAAACCCTAAGATGTGCCCTCTGCCCACATCCTCACGTTCCAGTCTCATCTCGTTGCAGTAAGACCTGTACACAAGCATAGCATCTGTCCGCTCTCCTCACTCAATGAAACTCCTCCAGATCTGGAGATGGAAGACCTGTTCTGCTTGACTTTCTCAGATTCTTCCTTCCTCTCCAACTCCCAGGGGCCTCCCCACTTGAACTCGAACTTGTTCTTGACCATTGGCCAGCAAATGTTCTGTTTCTTAACCTTCTTGATCAACAGGCCTTATTGCTCACTTTTTTTTTCTTTCTGCATTTTTGCCCTCTGTCTTGGGCTGGGGTCCCCAAAATACAAGGACTTGGTGATAATACTGTATCTGGGGTGGGGGGTGTTCAGAGAAAGTATGGGGAGAACGTGCAAAAAAGCACAAGTGAAAAAAGTGGATGTTGGCAAGCTCTGGTGGCCTAGTGGCAAAGAAGCTGCACTACAATCCCAGAGGTGCATGGTTCAAATCCACCAGATGCTCTGCTGGAGAAAGAGAGACAATCTCCTCCTGTACC
>NW_006399756.1:7256785-7272166 GCF_000299155.1 Elephantulus edwardii | reverse complement strand
TGTTGTTAAAAACAAAAAAACAAGTAACTCAGCATTGTCTCTGAGACAGGATTATGGATGAATTATCTGCATCTTTTCTATCTTTCTAGCGAGCTCTGGTGGCTTAATGGTAAGGAGCTGCAAAGGATGTTCGAATGCATGCCCCAAAGGCACAAGGTTCAAATCCACCAGTTGCTCTGATGGAGAAAGACAGGCAATCTCCTCCCATGTGATTATACTGCCTCTGAAAACCTGCTGGAGGGTCAGCTGTGAGTCAGTTCTGATTCAATACGAGCCTTTCCTAATTAGCATATGTACACCATGGCCGGCTCAGGTGCGGCCTCCTCGCCTGGCAAAGCGGCCCGACCTTCGCTTAGCGCCTGCCTCTCCCCATGACCCAAGGATTCCTGAGATCAGCAGTGAGGAGGCCGCTGTGCAGGCCTCACCCAATCCCCAGGCGCGTAGCTAGGGCACGTGGAAAGGGTTTAGTCATCAATCTCTGGTCTCCCCCTGACCGTGTGCTGATTGTCAGCAGAGAAATCATGGCAGGGAGCCGGAGGCAGCTGGAGCTGGGCCAGATTCCAGGACAGCCCTTCAGCCCTCCACAAACGGCCTGACACCCCAAGACTTCCGCACCCATCCCAAGCCCCAGCATTCCTGATTCCTCCCACACACATTCCTGTCCTAACACCCCAGCCACAATACATTTCACCCCTGATACCACAAGCCCACCCCAGCTCCCATGTACCCCAGTTGTAACACTGTAAGCTCGCAATATCCCTGCCCTGACACCCCAGCTCTCAAGTACCCCAATCGTGATACCCTAAGCTTGTTATATCCCTGTCCTGACAACCCAGCACCTCTAATCCTATGCTGCTCCTGTCTCTGGCCCTGCACCCCACCAGTCCCTCCCTCCACACCCAGTCCTGATGCCCAGCTCCTCCTGCCCTCTACTCTTCGGCACCCCAGCCTCTCCACACCCCAACCCCTTGAGTATCTGCTCCATTCCAGCCTCCTCTGCATGGTATGCACTCTGTCCACCTCCTCCTTATCCTGACATTCGTAAACCCCCGTTCCATGATCAGGAGGTGCCATCTGGGACTCCATAGCGATGGCCCCTGACCCCTGGCACTGCCAGTGCCCACAGACTCCAGGTGAAATGGAAGCCGCTAGCCAGTCCTGAGAGCACTTCACCCGAAGCTCTTCAGAAGCTGTCTGTCCGCACAGGGGCTCGGATGCCCACTGGGACAGGGGCACACACGCGGAGGAACACAGATGCCAACTTTTCCCGGGCCCTTGAGGGGGGAAGACATCTCAGAGCACCAGCTGTGTTGGCCCTGCACACATTCACTTATCTGGGGGTTACACTTCTGAGCTTGAGTAAGTGCGCAGTTCCTGTGGCCATCAATGCCATGGTCAATAATCTCGAGAAACAAAACGCTGCTTCTGCAGCTGGACCGCAGAACTGCTTCCCGAGCACCTGGGACCAGGCGGGGCATCAGTGAGGACAAGATGAGGACCATGTCCACCACGAAATCAAAGCCAGCCACGGGGCTGCCAGGACCCTGCTTAACGGCTGTGCCTCGTTCCGTGGGTTACGGGCTGTGACACCTGGAGTCTGGCAGACACCTGGAGGACACCTGGGGATGGCTGTGGCCCACGTGCTCTAGTGACAGCCAGTTCACGTCCCAGCCCCAACAGACAGCATCTTGGCTCCCCAGAGCTGCATCACAGAAACACCACAAGCAGATGACTTTAAAGAGAAGGGGAAATAAATCTACTCTCTATTCCTTGGAAAGAGATCGTTCCTTAGAAAGGGAAATCACGCCTGGAAAGGTGGAGGGTCGGCCAAAGAGGGGAAGACCCTCAACGAGCTGGATTGACACAGAGACTGCTGCAATGGGCTCACGTGGGTCAGAGAGGCTGAGGATGGCGCAGGGTAGGGCAGGGGTCAGGTCTGTTGATCACAGGGTCACGGGGAGTCATACTCGACTTGACAGCACCTAACAGCAATAACTCTCTCTCACCATTTGTTTGTGGTTTGTGGCGTCTCCAGCCATCCTTCACTGTGGGAGACCCCTTACTGCTGACTTCCTGTGTGCATGTCTATCTGATAGTGTGTCTATCTGATCTGGTCTTTTCATAGCTTTGAAGTGATTCTGTTTAGAACTCACCCAACACTAGCATGGCCTCATTAACATAACAAAAGAAAACCCTCTGTTTCCAAACAGCACCATAATGATAGGTACCAAGATGCTAGATTCAATTCCAACTCACACCAGTTTCTGGCAACCCTCTATTCCGTTTCTGAGGCTAAAAATCCTTATAGGAGACAACTCACCTTTCTCTCATGGAGTAGATGCCGGATTCAAACTGCTGACCTTTGACAGGGAGCCTGGTGGCCTAGTCTGTGGGGAGAAACACTGCAATGCAAAGAGGCTTGAATCCATCAGCAGCTTATCAGGTGGGCAATCTCCCCCTGGGTGACTTTTACCAGCCTCATCCCTTAAGCACCCACCGCTAGAGCTCCTGGTACACAGGACAGAGTTTGGGAATTCAGTTTCTATTGGAGAAGGACATGATTCAGTTCACAGAAGGCACCCAAGCAAAGGCGAAGATCCGTCGGCTGGCGATCAGAACTGCTGATGGCGGCTGCAGTGCCCTGTGGAAGGAGGCCTTTCTTGCAGGGCTTTGTTATCCCATCCACAATGACGGCTCAGGACTGTGCAAAGAAGGTGCTTGTGGTTCATCAGGAGGGTGAACAGCGGCTAATTGTGCAAATAGAGTGCATGGAATCCTTGGAGAGGTGGGATCATGCAAGCAAGGTGTACAGAACCCCAAGAGGAAACTAGCTTTCCATCCCACTAGATTTAACAACAGGGACCTCTCGTGGCCTAGTGGGTAAGGAGTTGTGCTGTCAACTCAAACGTACAGGGTTTGAATCCACCTGTTCCACAGGAGAAAGATGCACCTCCCACACCATTTGCAGCCTCTGGAAACCTGCTGGAAGGTTAGCTGTGAGTCAGTTCTGACTCAATGGCACGTAACAACAACAGGTTAATGAGAAGCAATCCAGAGGCTGTGGGGAGGGGAGTCCTCACTACCGTGAAGATGAGCCTGGAGAGGTCACATCTGAACTCAGAGTCCCTCTGCTGAGAAGCTCCTAGACCCAAGAGAGAGAGTTGTCACACCAGAGAGGAGTGAGATGGCAGACGTGGCAAATACAGCAGCTCCTGCAGAACCTGGAGGCCCTTGACAGACAGTGTGGTGGGCTTCTCGGCCCTGGAAGAGGAGAGATGAAGGCAGAGTGGCTGCCTCCCTGCAGGCACTTGTCACAAAGAGAAGAGTTTTGCAATAGAGCAACGTTCAGGCCTAGGAGCTGAAAGGCTGAGGGGTCAAGGAGCTGACATGCGCCATGACCAAGAACCTGTGCTAACTGATGAAATGTATCTGAAGTTTTCCTGTTCTAAGTTGATCCTTCTCCTAAATCATCACCTGTGATTTCCCTGATAAACGTCATAACCACAAGGGAGGTCTGAGGGCTCTGATGGGCTCAGTGACAAAGTACCGCATCCAGCAGAGTGTGACCGGGGAGGGACATGGTGTGGGAATGATGAGCCAGGTAGGTGCTAGGGGGGGTCCCCTCTTGACAGCACTGCATTTCCTCTCAGATCTCACTATCTGATCCTTTAGGGTTTTCCTTAACACCTATCATAGACTGGTGTCCCCCAAAAAGTACATTTCCGTAACAATATTATTATAGCGCTTTGGTGACGAAGTCCAAAGCCAGTTGCACTGGTGAGTCAAAGGCTGCTGGTCTCCTGCCGCTCTAACGCACCAGAGACTCTGAAGGAGAAAGAGGACCACCTCCTCCCACCAGGACGATAAGCCTCAGGGGAGGGCGGCCAGAGTGGAACCAGCTGTAGCACAGCCAGGTGTCAGCTGCTACAGATGACAGGATGGAACGACAGAATGTGGGAGCAGTGATCCCCATGACACGGTAAGCCATACAATTGTAAACATTTTAAGAGTAGGATGCATCACCCCTTAATCTCCTAAGAGAATGTGGCTTGTGACAGCTTTCATCTAATATGAGTTGAAAGGAGAGGGAAGGGAGTCAAGAGTGGGGCCCTCAGAAACACCAAGAGAGAAGCACTGGGCCTGGGCTGCCTCTACACCCAGGTCCCTGCACTAGGACGCTCCCTGACACCAAGAAGGGCCGAAACCCCTGGTGATCTCCAAGGAGCCCGAGCCTACAGACGCTGGAGAAAGCTAGATGCTCCTTCCTCCAGAACCAACAGAGAAGGGCCTGCTCCTCGAGCTGCCGCCTGCATTTATACTAGTAGCCTCCTCAACTAACAGAATAAATGATCATTTGTTAAAACCATCCACTTGTACGTCTTACAGCCTCACTAGGTAACACGGACAACACTGTACTTCAGGCTTGACCAGACACTCAAGATTATCATGTGGGGTTTCCCAGTGTCCCAAAGAGTCCATCGTTCAAGAATCCTGGGCCCTCTCTTTTTTTTTAAATCTTATTAACAGTATTTTTTTTCCCTCTTTCCTCAAACCCTGAGCCAATCACTTTACCCAGGCTGCCTGGGCAGATACAGGGAAAGGAACACAGGGTAGATGAGACACAGTGGGAGAAACCAACAAACCATGGGAGGTAGAGATGGCTCCTTCACATGGCGAAGAGGATCAGAAAGGCCACCGTCAGGCACAAGAGTCCCGTGGCCTCTGGGAAGGCATAGCTGCTACTCCAGAGAAGGGTTCCTGGCATAACCATGATGAGGCGGCCAAACACAGTCCCGGTCACAGCTCCAGAGCCAGCTACTCCGACCGCGGCAGCCCCCGCCCCAATGAACTTATCTGCTGTGTCAATATCCCTTGAGATGGTGCTGGTTTGGAAGCTGCGACTAGGGATAAATGAAATCAAGGAACGTGGGGCTGTCACGCAGCTGAAGTTCTCATCTCTCAGTGTCTTTGTTTCTGGACCACTGCAGACAATGGAAGGCTCAGCAGCTGAGAGGCCTCCAGACGGGGGGAAGGGGTGGAGACACACGTGGTGCAGGTACGCATTTTCAGGGGATGAGGGGCTGGGGCAGGAAAGCGGCTCCTAGTGCGGAGTAGACAGCCTGGGCCCTCTCTTTGAGAAAACCCTGGAAATACAAAGATGCTGCTAAGCCCCCTCCTGGCTGAGATCAGACTCCAAACACAGAGCTCCACTGGGCCCCGAGGCGGAGTGGCCAACAAGGCCGAGATGAACCTCGCCATGGCTTCCCATTCCCTGCAGCAGGAAGACCAGGGCTGGCTTTACATACCACAGAAGCAACGGTCCCACCGCGTCTCCACGAAGTAGAGGATGCAGGTCTGGACCGAGGGTGACTCCCAAACTCTGCAGGATGGGAGAGCCGTTTCTTCCCCAACATATGCAGACGTTCTAAGCTCTGTGCCTGTGGATGTGACCTTATTTTGAAATAACAATATACTCAATCAACATGAAATTGGGTAGGGTCCTACTCCAATCTGGGCAGTGACCCTTCTGAAAAAGGAAAATGGAGAGAAAGAACACAGAGAAGGGATTGCCATGAGGATGCTTCACCAAGCCTTGGGATGCCCAGAGATGATTAGGGCTAACAAACTTTGGAAGAGACTAGGAAGGACTGTCCCATCAAGTGGGGGGAGATCATGCCCTACCAATGGCCTAGATCAGACTCCCGGCCTTCAGAACATAAGACTGTACATTCCTGCTCTTCCAGGTCACCCCTTTCTGGCCTTGGATCAGAGCGGCCCTAAGAACCTAACGTGAGGCAGGGAGACATGAAATACCAGAGTATCCAGTGCACTTCAACTCTTTTAATTGTAGTTTTAGTTTCATTTCATTTAGAGAAAAATTGATGTTCTCTACTTTGATCAATGATTGAATAGCAGAATCGTGATCCAAAGAGGGGAAAATGTAGAACAGAATTTTGAATTCTCAAGAAATCTAGACTTTCCGGGGCTAAGGAGTCCCCCAAAACTATTGTCTTGAAATCATCTTGAAACTTTCAACCCAAATGTCCTCTGAAATAATAAAGCCAAACAATGGCTTAACTTAGCAAACACTGTCTGCCTGGAGTAACATGCTGTCTTCAAATCTATCTACACAGATCAAAATGTCAACAGCTGCTTCAAGAGCCGACAGGCGCCGAGGGGCAGTGAGTCAGGGTCAGTGGAAGGGACAGCTCGGGAGGGGGCAGGGGAACTGCTGCTCAGCTGGGAGGAGACAGTGCCACTGAATTCCACACGGAGCATAGTGACAACCATGCATATTCCCCATTCATTCTCAATAGACTGTTGTGTATATTCTCAGCAACAAAGCAACAATTTTTAGAAAAGAAAACATTAACACAGTCTAAATCTCTTTTCTCTTTGTCTCTATCTCTGGAATGCATACTCTCTGCCCCTTTGGTTACTCTGTGAAAACACTCACTCCCAGAGAGACACTCCCTAAAGTGGCCCCCCTGGGTCTTACCCTGAGCAGTCCTCTCCCTCGAGTCCAGTGGAATCTGTGACTTCTGAACAAGAGAATGTGGAATAAAAGGTGGACTAGTGAATGGCTGGGCTCCGTGACACTGTACCAGGAGCCTTAGCAGACCGGGGCCAGAGCTTCTCCTGCAGACTTGGAAGAAGTCAGCTGCCACGGGAAGGCCTCGTGTGGGGTCCACGTGGCCGGGGACTGGGGCAGCTGCAGGAGCCAAGAACTACCTCAGCCTCCAGCAAGAAAACAGGGCCTCAGCGCTACGGCCTTGAGGACTATCCTGCCCAACACCACATGCTTCAAACTCCAGGAACAGCCCTGCCGACACCTGACCTCAGCCTTGGGAGCAGCGGGCCCAGCTGAGGCCAGTCTCCTGATTCAGAAACCATCAGTCACTAAAAGGCGTTATTTTAAGCCTCTAATTAGTGGTAATTTGCTACAAGAACAACAGGATGGTTACACAATTCTCTCCTATGTGCCCATGTTGAGTGAAATCTGCTGTGTTGTGCCTGGAAATCTGGCTTTAAACCGAAGCTGACAAGCCTCACCCTCTTCACCGTGAGTCCAGAAAGCACAGGACTGGAGGCCAGAGGACCTGGAGGCAGAGCCAGCTCTGGTCCCTCACGTCCTCTGTGTCTTTGAGCAAGCACCTGCTGGCTAGAAAGCAGGGGTCTGGCCTCAGCTGTCTGGTTCTAGCTCTGAAATGCTGAGTCTATAATTTCAACAGGGAGATCCTAACAGGTCACAAATCACACATTTCTTTTCAGATTCTCTCATTTTCATTCAAACACAGCAGAGGCAGGAAGCCAACCTGGGGTCAGTCCCAGATGGCAGTGGCTCTGGTGGCCCTCTCGGGCTCTGTCGAATCTAGAAGGGCCCAGACACCACCTCCTCCCAGCCTCGAGCTGAATGAAAGCCCAGCCAGGCCTAGGAGGACCCTGTCCTCAGGAACAGCCTAAGAAGAGTGGCCCACTGTCCCAGCCCAGATGGGGAACTACCTGGAATGCAATCTGCTATCGAAGCAAGTCTCCTCTGGTTTTGACCTGGCTGTCCTCCTGAACCCCCAAGAGAGGAAGAATGGGGAGCACTTCCTCCTATCACTACAGTCACAGAACTGCCCACACAGGGGCCCAGCGCCCGTGACTTTGGTCCACGGCCGAAAAAGCCCACAGCAGAGACGTACCCAATCCCAACCCCGACTGATCCACTTAGAAACACGCCAGAGAGAGGCATGGTTTCCCCATAGCTGGGTATGCTGTGAAGGTCAGAGGCCAAGGGCCTGCCCTCAGGGAGTCCCGGAGACCACTGGCTCCCAGTGGCCTGTTCAGGGAGCCAAGGCTGGCTACCTTGAGTCAATGCATCCCTGAGCTCTGCCACCTCCCGAGTGCCCTAGAAGGAGTCCGTCCAGCTCTGGCCAGTGCCACGCTACCTCTGTCTCCAGCAGGACAAACAGCGAGCTCAGCCCAGGCCCAGCTCCAACAGTGGACTGGCAGGCCATGCTGCTCCGGCCAGGCTTGACCTCCAGCCCCCTCACTCCAAAAACACCTGAAGTGGTGCCCAACAGGTTAGCGGCTCAGTGCTGGACACAAAGGGTGGATACAAAGTTCGAGGACCAGGTAAGTGGCCACAGGCCGGCCGAGATGCATAGACCGTATTGAAGGAAAAAGAGTGGTGCTGTCGGAGGACGGGCAGTATCTCAGGGGCCGAGTAGTGGCACCATCGATGCCACATACAGGTGTCACTGTGTGTCCTCCTACCTCGTGTGGCCACGGGGGCTGAGGTCCCAGTCTGGAAGGAAAGCCCTTTGTCACGAAGCACAGTGCCCCTGCTGTATCTAGTTCTCCTCAGGGCTACCCCAGCTCCACCACCCAGAGCCAGGCAGTCACAGGAGACCCCAAAATGTGTCATACATCTGGGGGTCCACATATGGGGTGGTGGCAAGAGGGCATCAGAGCCAGGCTCCCAACACAAGGTGCTCTTTCCTTTTTGCCTTTTTATTGGAATCTGAGTGAGAGTTTACAAAGCTATTTGGTTTTCCACTCAATCATTCAAACACATTTTCTTTCATGACGTTCATTTCAACACCCACAGTGACTGCACCCTTTCCCCTTCATCTCCGTGATTCTCCTGCCCATTAATCCTGTCTGAGTCCTTCCTGCCATCTGAGCCTCAGGCCTATGGTTGGTTCTTCTAAGGAGCAAGGGCCCCCCCTGGTGTTACTGGCCTCCTGAAAAGCCTGTCAATTGTCTGGCTGAAAGTAAGAGCTAAGGGGGTGAGTTTTGTTCCAAGTTCAGCAGGTGACAAAGGGTCATAGACTTGAGGCTCCACCAGCCTCTTGACCAGGTCACATGCCCAGGCTCCCCCACCCCCAGAAAGCAGAAATGAGAGAACGTTCCAGACCATGTGGCTCTGAGCAGGCTGGCCTTGTGGAGCCTCAGTTTTCTCATCTGTAGAATGGGACCTTTCTCTCTGTGAAGGAAAATGAGAGATTTCGGTACTTTCTCCTTTTTTTTCCATGGTGGGTTATGCAGACAGCAAGAACACATCAATGAGATTGCCCCTGACACCCCCCCAGTTCAGCCCCAAAACCCAGCCCCAGGATATTGAGAGGGAGTTGGAGGAGCTCTGGTCCCTAAAAAAGCACAGACACCCACCAAGCGGTCTGTTGCCTCATCTGTGAGACGTAAACCAGGGCTGATTGTCTCCATGGTTACAGCCCTCGCCAGTTCTGGAGCAGCTGGACATCTGGACCCTCGTGTGGACATGGGGATGTCTAGGTGGTCAGCAGGCTGGGCCCCAACACAGTCACTGCTCCCCCCGGCCCCTTCCTGCAGCCCATACTCTGCCAGGGCCCTCCCGTCTAATTAGCAGGCAAGCCTCGTCTGGTAAACTCAATGAGTCCCTTCTGCTGGAGGACATGCCTGACAGTGTCCCTTTGTAGCTGTCCGGCAGTCCTGCCAGGACAGGCCCAACCCTCAGCTGTTTACTCGCAGCACAACTTTGACCTCGCCTCTGGATCCCACCTTCAGAGCTTCGAGCTAGGCCCTGGGGAGGCCTGGGGAGGTTTCGCTTTGCTCTGGAAAAGTGGCTGGCCACAGGCAGGGCAGGGCCAGCCACCACAGACAGCCCAGGCCGGCTGCGTGCAGGGGCGTGGTGACCCCACTCACCCACTGCAAAGGGGCAGGTACAAACAGCCGCCAGCAGCCAGGCAGGGGCGGTCACTGATTTCTGGCAAGAGGACAGGTGCTCCTACATACACCCTCATTAGCACCCTAAGGCAGGAGAGCCACTAGGAAGGGGGCTGCCCCCGCAAAATGTCCAACTAAGACAGTCATCTTTTCCCCAAGTTGGAAGAGGACATGCCCATGGGCAGCTCTGGAGTTGGTCACAACTTGGGCTGGAGGCCAGGGTTCTAGCCTAACCCAGCCCCAGACCACTCTCGTCCCCAGTACAGAATGGAGGGTCTGGGTGCCAGGCCCTGGACGGAGTTGGGGGGTCAGCTTGCTGTCCCACCTCAGTCTCTAAGAGCCCTCTAAGCCCCCAGGTTCTGTTAATCACCAATCGGGCAGAGCAGGTGTACAGGGTGAACCTTAACATGAACCCAATCCCACCTAAGAGCGACCCCACGGGGCAGAGCAGGAGGGTCCACAGGGCAGCGACCCCACAGGGCGGCGACCCCACAGGGCAGTGACCCCAGAGGGCAGAGCAGAATGGTCCCATGGGTTTCCCAGCTGCAATCATCACAGAAGCTGATTCTCTTAGTAGATTTGAACCACTGGCCTTTTGAGTATCAATCAAACTCTCAACCACTGTGCCACCAAGGCTCCTTTAAGCACAAGCCAGTCCTCAGCGAAGGGAGAGTTGTTAATGTCTCATCACTAGGTCACTGGATCACAGTGTGGAGAGACAGGCACTGGACTAGAACAGCCAGAATCAGAACCCAGGTTATGGAAAGTCAAGCATGGATGGGAATATCGCCCCCAACCTATCCAAACCCTTATCCCCCGGGGATGCAAAGAGACTTACTAATGGGATCCTGCCCAAAGTTCCCATATGTCTTCCCAGCCCTCTTGTCAGGTTCAACGTCGGGGACCTGGGTGGGCACCTTCCCTTGTCCTCCTCAGTGACCCTCCTCCACCAACCCCACAGCCTTCTAGGTTGGGTGGGTGGTTAAAGAGACTCAGAGCTTGGCTCCCCCGGGATTCCCTCAGACCCTCTGCTGGGGCAGGCCCAGATGTAGAGTGCACCCCCTATACCAAGTCTAAGAATCCCCAGAGGTGAGACCAAGGACGCAGCCCCAGTCCCACTCAGTTCACAGGCCTGCTTCTGTCCTCTAAACACGGGCAATGAGACCAGCTGTGACTAGGAGCAGGTGACAGGCCAGAAGCACAGCAGGAAAGCTTCATGCCCAGGTAGATGGATGAGGGAATTCCCTTCTCTACAGGAACCCGGATCCCCACCACCTGGGCACTGACCGGACTTCCCCTTGGCACCCACATGCCCAGGTCCACAGGTTCAGTGTCCAGTGTCTGATGGCTGGGATCAGCAGGCTGACTTACAGCACACCTCAATCATCACAAGGCCACTGTGCGGCACTGGAAACTGAGGCTCGGAGAGACCACAGTGCAACCTGCAGTCTTTGCGGGAATCCTGGACCCATCCTGCAGGGCACATTGCCCCCGGGCCCTTGGCAGCTGGTATTATCACCGATCCAGGTGGCACCCTGGCAAGGGGTTCCCTCTCCCAAGACGCAAGAGCATCGTCCTGAGCGGCGATGGGGTGACAGAGACAACGGGAATAAATGCAACGCCCAGAACCCAGGGCCGCAGAGCCACATGCCGAGCACAGGGCGCAGCCGCCGGCGAGTTCCCGAGCAGTTCGTAGACGGTGCTAAAGACAAACTGGCACGAAAGCCCGAGGGCGGCAGGGGGGCCTGGACGGGTCATCCTCGCGGGCGCAGGCTGGACCCCGACGGGACCCCCCAGCCCCCCGCGGGCAGCGCGCGCAGCTCCACCAGCGCGTCCAGGGCGCATGCGCCGCCCCGCCCGCCCCGCCGGGAGCCAGGCTTAGCCGACAGCGCCCCCTGCCGTCCGCGCTCGGGCCCTGCGCCCAGGCCCGACGGGCAGCCCCAGCCCGGTTCCGCCGGGGCGCCCACGTGGCCGTCTTGTCGGTACCGACCCAAAGCTGACCCTCCAGAAGGTTTTCGGACAGTCGCAAGGAAGGACACTGCCCATCTTTCTCTCTCTGAGCAGCTAAGGGATGCGATCGCCGTGCCTTTGGGTTGGCAGCACAACGCCTTACAGTAGGCACCAGAGAGGGGAAGACTCCCAACCGAGTGGACTGACCTGGTCACTGCACCAAAGGGCTCAAGTGTGTCAGCAATGATGAAAATGGAGGAGGACAGCGCAGGGTTCAGGTCCGCCGTTCACGGGGTCGCTATGAGGCTTACTCCACCTGACAGCTTCTAACTATCACGTGGACACCTTACTTACCTGCACCTGGGGCCCCAAGTCTGCCTGCCGGAACCGGAAGCTCACAGACGGCCAGAGGCCTGATATTCAAGATGTGCTTCCAGGCAGCGACTCAGCTCGAACCTTAAGTTAAGCCCCTATTTCATAGGGCTCAGAGGCCATGTGGGTGCCTGCCTACAAGACCACCCCGCCCGGTACCCCAGGTCCCACAAGCAGGAGTGACACTGTTACAGGACTGGGGCCCTGACCCCTTCCAGCTCGGCCCCAGCCTGGTAGCCTGGGAAGATCCTGGCCCCTCTCTGAGCCTCCCAGGTCAGAGGTCCAACAATTGATTGGCAATTCTTGGGGCAGAAGACAACCCTGACCCCAGCTCCAGTGCCCAGGCCACCTTGCTGGAGTCCTGCAGCTTCCTGTGTTGTATGTACGTGTGGCTGTAAATTACTTTGTGATAGGAAGAGAGGGAGGATTGAGACTGGTGGACACGCCAGCATCTTCCACCTGCTCGCCAGGGAGGAGGGTCCTCCCGGAGAAATGGCCACGAAAAGACCACGGAGATAAGATCTCACCCAGGCCGCCTCAGTCCCACACCACCATGTCCCTGAGGGGCTGGTAAATGGCCCTCCACCTACCTGGGCTTTGCTCTCCTCAATCAACCATTGTGATGCAAATGTTAAAAGCCATATTTGCTCGCATAGTTCATCAGCGATTTGAGGTACAGGTCTGGTGCATAAAAAAGATCTCATTTGCAAGTTAATCAAAATAAAGGCTGCAGAGCTAATAAACCGCCTCTAAACCATTATGCTTAACAGTGAAGTAAATCTTGAAGTATGCTTGAGTTTTCCCTAAACAGACTAAGCTGATTTTATATCTATTATTCATTTGAATGGCTCCTGCTGGTACTTTTAAGACTCCGTCCTCTAAGTTAGAAATAAACTGAAATGCTTTCATACACAAACCCAGTCTCGACCAGGCTTCTGAGACCAGACACACGTACCCTTTGCCTCTATAAGCCTTGATTTTCTCATCTGTAAAATGGGATGCTATAATACCAAGTGAAATGTAACACACTGACAAGTTCTGTATTTCTATTTCCTTTGACAAGGACCTCAGGTGACACAGTGCATCGCATATCAGCTGACTAAAGGTCAGTGTTTTGAATCCACCAGGCACTCTGCAGAATAAAGATGGGCAGTCCCCTCCTGTGACTATTATGGCCTCAGAAACCCAATGCAGGATCACTGCATCAGAACCTACTCAGTGACAGTGGGGAGTTCACACACTTTGGACATGTTACTAGGACGGACTGGTCCCTGGAGAAGGACATCATGCTTGTAAAGCAGGTCAGTGGTGGAGGGGAGGGAGGACCTTCAGAGAGACGGATTAGCACAGCGAGCTCAAACCTGCCGGAGACTGTGACAATGGAGCAGGAAGCAGCCAAGTTTTCAATTTGGTGGCATAACTGTAGCAAACTGCACTGCTAACTCAAAGATCAGGCCTCTCTAGAGGTTCAAATCCAAGGAAAAAAGATAGTCTCCTCCTGTTGCGAGTCACAACAAGGACCCAATGGAGGTCGACTAGGAGTTACAGCTTCTCAGTGGCACTGAGAGCTTCAGTGTTCACATGGTCACTAGGACTCATTGATGGTACCTAAGGTCTTCTTTGCTTGGTACCAGCAGCCAGGAAATTAAAAGACAAATTGCACTGGGAAAGTCTCTATAAGAGACCTCTCCAATGTACTGAAGAGCAACGATGTCACTCTAGAGACTAAGGTGCACCTGATCCATGTCTTTGCAATTACTTGCTATGCATCAGAGAGCTGGTCAATGACTAGGGATGACAGGAGAGTTGATGCCTTGGAGCTTTGGTGCTGGAGATTATTTAATACACCATGGACTGTTAGAAGAACAAACAAGTTCATCCTAGAGAGGGTGAAGTCAGGCTGCTCCTTGGAGGCAAGCATTCTGAAGCTCCATCTGACATACTTTGTACATGCTGCAAGGCAGTCCTTGAACAGGGACGTCACGCTTAGGAGGGTGGAGGGACAGCGCAGGAGAGGAAAACATCAATGAGATTGATTCAGTAACTGGGGTAACAGAGTAGGTGTGTTGAAGACAATGAGATTGGCAAGGGATAGAGCAGGGTTTAGGGCTGTTGTACATAGGGTCACTATGTGTTGCAGACGACTCGAAAACACAGAACAAGGTCTTTGAACCACTGCCCTCTGGGACTAACTCAGTGTCTGACACACAGTTCCCAAATACACCACATAAAAAATCTTCATGACTGCTCGCTTTGGCAGCACATACACTAAAACAGGAATGATACAGAGATTAGCACGGCCCCTGCGCAAGGATGACACGCAAATTCATGAAGTGTTCCAAATTTTAAAAAAAAATCCTCATGAGGCCAGGGACCTCATCCACCTGGTTCCCAGGTGGGTCCTCATGACCAGCCAGGAGTACTGGCATCAAGCACGTTACCTAGGTGTGGCACGTGCCCTGCGCACCACAGGGGAGGTGCTGCATTCCCGATACACCTCCTAGTGAGGTGACCGAGGACACTGCCCACAGCACACAAGGCCCTGAGAGCTTTCAGAGAACAGAAGTCCGGAGACTGATTCACCGCCGTCCCTGCACTGAGGTGTAGCCTCGCTGCTCCTAATCCTCAGTGGCCCAGAACAGTTAACCTGACCTGTGCAGTCCCCCGTGGATAAAAAGGTGCTGCAAATAGGAAACTAGGGACTTGTAATTCTTCATGCAGAGAAACCTCAGAAAGACTGTGGATTCGGTTCCAGAGCACCATCATAAAGCAAATATAAAATCAAGGGAGTTAGGTGTCTGATCTCCCAACACATGGAAAGTTATGTTTACACTATAGTCTGTTCAGTGTGCAACCCTAAGAACAGATGAGAACAGTCCCCCATCCTGCACCAGCCTGACGTTTACACTAGGCTCCCACCCACTCTTGCAGTTCTGTGTCAATCATCTCCTCGAGCGTCTTCCTTTTGCCGACCCCTTTTCCCAGCGTGACGTCCTTTCCCAAGCACTGACCCCTCCTAGAAGCCTGCATGCCTAAAGCATTTCACTGGGCTTGTCTCCAAGAAGCACCCTGGTTATACTTCTTCCATCACAGATAGTCTCTTGGCTCTCCATGGGCTATTCAGAAACTCCACCTACAATTCAAAGGCATCAGTCTCCTTTAAATCATTGCCTTGACTTTTTACACACGCCAAGCAATTAAAAATACCACACCACGGGAGCACTGATGGCCTACTAGCAAGAAGCTGCACTGCAATCCCAGAGGTATGTGGTGCAAATCCACCAGATGCTCTGCTGAAGAAGGAGGGGCAATCTCCTCCTCTACCAGTCAGATCTGATTTGACAGTACACACACACACACACACAC
>NW_006399756.1:7253980-7256685 GCF_000299155.1 Elephantulus edwardii | reverse complement strand
ACACACACACACACACACACACGAAATAAAAATTTTCAAAATACCACACCCTTGGGGGGGGGGGAACAGGCGGGGAGAAAAGTGTAACAATGAATGAATGGAAACCCAAAATCTCTGGAAATGTTCATTAAAATTAAAAATAAAATAAAAAAAAATACCACCCCACAGGGTCAGGTGCACCTTAGTCTTTTTTTCTTATATTGGTTTGCATACAAAATTGGTTGTTTTTTTGCTTCTATGCACCTTAGCCTTTAAACTGACATTCTAGCTCTTGAACCTTATGCATTATGAAAATGTTTGAAGTATTGTGGGAATGATCAGAATGTGGGAGGCACAAATGGGCATGAGCTGTTGGAAAAATTACACCAACAGACCTGCTCCTAGCAGGGTTGCCACAAAACCTCCCTTTGTTAAAAATCAATCAAAAAATGAATGTAGTAGTTGCCAAGTGCAAGTGTGTCTATCCGTATGTGACTGGCAGGAGCATACCCTGTAACGGTTCACACAGTGAGTGACACTGACCTGCTCGTTAAAGGCACAAGAACCAACTCCCACACGACCAAGGATGAACTCACAGCTCGGGGAGGGGATTGAGGAGTAATTCCCCACTAGCATTTTAAAAGCTGGGTTGGCAAATGTAAATACAACGTACTGATCCTCTTAACACTTACCCTCCAGTGGGGTTTTGTTTTGGAGCTTTTGTGTGTTTGTTTTTTGGGTTGTTGTTTTTTAATTTCTATCCAGGTTTTCAGAGACTAACTCTCACAGGAGCTGACTGCCCACCTTTCTCATCACCTGAAGCAGCAGCAGCTGGATTAGAACTGTTAACCATTAGGCTGCCAGAGATCCCGAACTACAATGTCTGCTATTTATTTTTACAATTACAAGAAAAAGTTAGGAAAAATTTTATTTCAATTTCTCGCCTCTGATGACATTCTCCCCAGAAACACTCGCCAATGGTTCCAACTTAGAAGAGGATCCCGCAAACTTGAAAACTGCCCGATGTTTCTCTTACATGGGACAAAATTATACTATAAAGAACTAGACATCTGAGAACAAGACACACATTTACCACAGACTGAATTGTGTCTCCCTAAAATACATATAAGATATAAATGTGGAAGCTACGTACTGATCCTCTATGACCTGACGAACCAAACAGTTCTCAAAGGGCTCAGGGTAGAATGTAACAGCCCACCCCTCAGGAGCTCCTGCGCCCCGAGTAGGCAAGGACTATGCTGCCACTCCACCTCCACACAGCTCGATGCCACCAGCTGCTCCACTGAAGAACAGGCAATGTTCTCTGTGCGATTAACAATCTAAGAAAACCCATCAGCTAGGAGATGGGTTGATTTGGGGGTTTTGTTTGGTTTCTTTTTTACTTTAATCTTGGCCTGTACTACATTTTGTCTCTCAAGAGATAAAAGGGAAAGGATTTTTAAAAAAGAGATAAGAAGAGAGGAAAACTAGCCCGAGTGGGGACCTCAGGACCAAGAAGGAGCTGCCAGAAGTGGAGGGCGCGCTTGGACTCAGGTCTCTGCTGCAGGAAACTCTGTGACACCTGCGATTTCCAAGGATACCTGGTCCACAGATGCTGAAGGAAACCAGGTCTCTCCCCTAGAGCTGCCAGCCTGCACCGGACCTTCTAGCTTACTACACTGTGAGAGAATAAATCTGTGTCCAAAAGCCACCCACCTGGGTGTCTGTCACAGCAGCACTGGAGAACTAAGATAGCAACACAGAAAACATTCCAGATAGTCTATTTAGGCAAAAACCCAGAAAAGCTGTAAAATACCATGCACAGGGGGGGAAAGATAATTCTTTTAAAAGGAGAGAAGAGTGGATTATAAGAGATTTTTCCTTTCATAGTTCCTGTTTTTCCTATAGGTTATCAAAGAAAAAATATACCGTGCACAGAATAAAGCAAGGTAAAAGCATTCTCAAGGAGTTTAATCAGTTAGGTCATTGGAGAGAACACAGTAACAACATAAAAGCTTTATTCTTTTATTTCTTTTAAAGTTAAAGAAACTTTGATTATAATTTGTTTAAAAGGTTTTTTTCAAACACTCAAAACATAATATGGGAATGACATCTTTTCCCCCCTCACTCAAAATCATGACATCATAGAATACATCCTTGTTGACTGGTAAGAAGTTACACTTACTTAACCTGGTATCTGCTATACCTCACGCATTAATCCTACCCAAAAACTCACGGTTCAATTCCACAAAGGTGAGCGAATCTATTCTCTCAGGAGTAACATTTTCAAATATAAAAGACTTCCTCTACAAGCAAAGAGTTTTTAAAGTATGTAAATTACACTCACAGGACCTGATTGAAAGGCTGAGAAGGAGATTTCACTTTAGAATGCACACACTCACACACACACAGGAGCAAACGCTTCCATGCAGACGCCACTACTCTAGGTTGCATTACACAGCACACTGCAGGATCGTACTTCTACGAACTAAGAACCAAGCCGGTCCTGGGGGACACTGGGAGTGGAAGGTGTCTGCATTAGAGCAATCTTAACCGCATCCCCCGGAACCGCCTGTCCGTCTCCAGCCCAACGCCCGTGACCACTCTCAGAAAGACAGGATGGTCTTGTGGATAATCTCCACGGCCTCCAGGATCTCGTCCTCCTTGATCACCAGTGGAGGCGCCAGCCGGATGATATCACCGTGGGTCGGCTTGGCCAGAAGTCC
>NW_006399756.1:7231440-7250630 GCF_000299155.1 Elephantulus edwardii | reverse complement strand
ATGACGATGGCATTCAGTAACCCTTTTCCTCGGACGGCAGTAACCACATCAGAAGGCAGCTTCATGAGTTCACGTCTCAAGAGGACACCCATTCTATACGCGTTTTCAGTCAGATTCTCCTCCTCCAAGACCTGTTTCAAAAATAGAAATTACACACATTATAACACTGGCACTTCTGTTGCTTTTGAAGGGTCACATGGACGAGAAGCAGAGTATCTGTTGATCAGACCAGAGTCACTAACACGAGCCCTCAAATGTGCTCAGCATAGTGGACGTATTATCTTCCCAGGTGAATAAATCAATGAACTAAATTATTAAACTGTACGAAAATTCTTTTAAATTTTCCTTTCCTTGAAAACCTACCCTCAGAGTCTATGGTAGCAGTTTCATACTCCTGGTAATCACTGAGGAGATAATGTTAATAAAAGCTTTCAAAAACTGTGGGTGGGGAGGCAGGGGAAGGCCAGGGCTGACTGGTGGCTCTCAGTGAGGGAATCTCTGCCGGGGTCGCAGCACACTGGCTCCGAGGCCTGAGAACAGAACCCAAGGAGGAAGCACTGTCTTCTCCGGTCAAGGAACCCAGGTGGCATGGGTGGTTAAGCACGCAGCCACTGAGGCTGGCAGTTCGAGCTCACTCAATGGCACTATGGAAGAAAAGACTTGGGTATGTGCTTCTGAAGAAAACCCCACGGCGTGTTTCAAGCCTGTCACTGAGATCTCTCAACTCAAAGGCACCCAATGCTGCCGTGGCCTACGGCGTGTTGAGGGTGGCCCTCCCCTCCCAGTCCTCGGGTGTCTCCCTTTCTGACAGGGGGCATGCTCGCCACATTTCTCATCGCACCACCTCAACGTTCCTGGGAGGTTGGGGGTGTTTACCTCAAGGGCTGCGATGGCCACGCGGCAGCCGAGGGGGTTCCCGCCATAGGTGGAGCCGTGCTCCCCGGGTTTGATGGAGAGCATGACCTCATCGTCACACAGCACGGCGGAGACCTGGGGGAAGACGAGATGACACTCGGCAACGGCCTCCCCTGACCGCTCAGTGCCCTCAGGAGGCCCAGCAGCACCGAGGGACGTGAGACTGGACGTGAGATAGCGGTGTCTGCAGCACCAGCCAAAGCCCCAGTCACAGCAAGTGGGCCAGCGTCCTGCGATGGCACAGACAACGGGCCTGCAGGATCCAAGGACGAACGAGGCCTCAGCGCTACCCCAGCGCCCAGTCCTCCCTGCCGTGGAGGCAAAATGCCCCAACGGCTGGAAAAACAATGGTCCGCACACACTTCGCCCAGTTCCTAAGTCTTTCAGCAAAAATGTAACTTCAGAATCCTTTAATGATTTCCAACCACTGGCTCCAAACAGCAAACCCAAAGAACAAACTTCCAATGACTGTTCTCCAGCCACGGTTTTAAAAACTCTTGAAGGCCACATTTCTGAACACTGAGGGAGGACAGAGGTCTATGAAAGAACATTCCCTCTCACACAGAATGGCCTCACAATGACACACAACACACACTGCTCAGTCATCAAAATCAAGTGGGTCACCCACTTATGTCACCATCACCAATAAATACCCCGGGGAACTAGATATAACGCGTCAGACTGCTAAGGGAAAGGTGGGCAGTTCCAATTGAGCATTTATGGTTGTGCTGTAGTAAACAGAAGTTAGACTTGTTAAAAACACAGTATCCATGAATTAAGCAACTATATGAATGATTGTATAGATACAATACATATACAATGTATAGGTCAATAATAATTAAGTATATAAAGTACATAAAGTATAAAAAAAAGTACATAAAGTATATAAAGTATATAAAGCACAATGTATAGAAAGTATAAAATACAATGAACATGAAAGAAACAACGTATATGAACAATTGTATGCAGACCAACAAAAAATTTAAGTTGATAAATAAAAATAAGTTAGAATCGTTGAATATATGAAGACAAAATCTACTAGGAGCCCATGCAGTGAAGTTTCATCATCCTTAAATTAGATCAAGGTATCAAGCTTACATTTTATGCTGATCAGTGGATTTCTGGTACAAAGTTTGATCTTTCTGTTTAGATCTATATCCTTCATGACAGTGAACTTGGGTGTTCTCTACTGGGTGAGACTAGTTTTAGTGTAAAAGATTGACCCACTAGCCCAAATGAAGAAAAGTGGGCAGTCTCAGGGACCTGACTGATAGCCTCAGAAGCCCAGTGGAGGGACACCATGCAAAGCTTTGGTCTGGTGACAGTGCCAAGTGTCTGGGAAGGCACGGGGGTCTCCACCAATTGGTGCAAACATACATGGAAAAGGAGAGTGGAGAGGGCGGACCCTCAAACTTACAGGGTACAAGCCCCCGGAGAGGGCCTTGCCAAGCAGAATCACATCAGGCCTCACGTCTTCATAATCGACAGCCAGCCACCGGCCAGTTCTGGCCAAGCCTGTCTGGACTTCATCAGCGATGAAGAGAACCTGCGGGGAGACAGCACCGCGCATTGATCCCCTCGTTCCCACAGGACGTCCCTTCTCCCCACTCACTGCCCAAAACTGGACCTGCTCTACACGCTAGCATGTGGACATCCTACGGCCACACGGAGGACTCGGGCTGTCAGGTCAGGCCCGGCTCCTCAGACGGTGCCCACTGCTCGACATGCAGAGCGCTGGGGGCATGCGCATCTTCCGCTCACAGGTGCCCTGTGATGCTAAGTGAATGTTCCTCACTTTGCAATGACTGAGCTCACCCACGCCCACTCAGAACAAGTTCTTCTCAATCTCCATAATAGTCTATGTGTTTCCTACTGCCAAAGGGGCCCTTTAGAGTAGTGAGAGAAGATCTTCACCCTGAAACCCACAGCGTCCCTTTTCAGCAGGAAGTAGCTAAGAGAATACGCCATCCCCTTTTCCTTATGACTCAGGG
The DNA here is from genome assembly GCF_000299155.1 of Elephantulus edwardii. Lineage (NCBI taxonomy): Eukaryota > Metazoa > Chordata > Mammalia > Macroscelidea > Macroscelididae > Elephantulus > Elephantulus edwardii. Next base: position 7,247,724 of record NW_006399756.1, on the reverse strand, counting down.
TGAAGTCTCTCTCAGGGAGGAGTGATAGGGAATGGCAAAGGATACACTGACAAAGAAGATTAATCAGAACTGGCTTTGACAAGCACTGTGGCATTTGGACAAGAACAAACTGGGAGGAGGGTAGAGAGAATAGTGCAACAATGAATGAGTGGAAGCCCAAAATCTCTGTAAATGTTTATGAAAATTAATAAAATATAATTATAGAAAAAAAAAAGAACAAGTTCTTCGTCACAACTATCTTCCCTTACTGCACATGCAGCTTTGAAAGCACTGAAAAGCCTCCTGGTCTTACACTAACCAACCCCGAACCTCTGCTGTCAGCAAGAATCCTCGCAGTGAGCCTCCAGGGCAGTGGCTTCCGAGGCTAAAAGCAGCTAGCCTCGTATTCTCCCCCACGGGCGGCTTGTAAGACTCACCCACTGACCTTTCCGCTACGAGCTCAGTGCTTTAATCGCTGGACCTCAGGACCCTTCCGTGCACTGAAGTTAAACAGGAGGCGTGCCCTTCTTCCAACCCACAGACAAATCCCGCTGACAAACAGACTGGCACAGCTCTCGTTCACACCCCAGCGACTGCCTGTCACCACCCTCTGGGAACAATTCGTTTATTCCACAACTCGGGAGCTCTGGGGGCCTAGAGATAAGAAGCTGCGCTGTAGTCCTGAAAGCACACAGTTCGAATCCACCAGCCGCTCCGCGGGAGAAGGATGGGCAATGTTCTCCCGTATAATTAACTACCTCTGAAAACCCGCCGGAGGGTCAGCTATGGGTCAGTTCTGACTCGACAGGACTCAAAAACAACAATGTTCCACAGCACACAAGTGTTTATAAAGAGTTACTGTGTGAGTGGACAGGCAGCCCTATCCTTCTGCAGGCCCAGGGGCACAGGGGTTAAATGCTATCCAAAGGCAGACGGTTCGAACCCACCAGGTGCTGCTCTGCTGGAAGGAAGCAGCAACGTGCTCCTATAAAGGTGACAGGCTGGGAACCCTGGGGGGCGGTCGTCAGGCCACTGTCACATGTCACAAGTGACCCTCTACCAATGAGGATGACACTGGCTAGGGTAGGGGGAAGGAGGCGGGTGAAGAGGTGACATTTGGAGCAGGAGGCTATAACAGGGGAGGATCAGAGGACAGATGAGTGACACCCAGGCAGGGTCAAGAGGCCCACATCTCTGCCCAGAGCCGGGGACAGGCCAGTGCTGAGTATCTGTGCTGACACTGCTGGAACGAGGGCTCCCTCTACTGGACACACTCGGCCCTCCTCCCACCACCCCTGAGCCACCAGACCTGGTGCTGGGTGCAGAGTTCCCGCACGCCCTGGAGGTAGCCCTGGTCCGGGATGACGACGCCCGCTTCGCCCTGGATGGGCTCCACCATGAATGCGGCCACACTGGGGTCCTGGAGAGCACGCTGCAGGAAAAGACAGGAGGTAAACGAAGTGAGTACATGGCAATACCCAGCCCCAAATCACAGCCTGTGCACATCCTCACATCAAAAATTTAAGACCATGCATGGCGAGCTGCATCCTGACTGCCCACCATCTGGTGGCCTAGTGCCAGGAAACTGCACTGCAATCCCAAAAGTGCGCAGTTCAAATCCACCAGATGCTCTGCTGAAGGAGGAGGAACAATCGCCTCCTGTACCAGTCAGATCCAATTTGACAGTACACACATTAAATAAAAATTATTTAAAAAAAAAAATTAAGACCATGCAACGTGTCCCACTAACTTCCTTCCGTTTGGGTCTTTTTTTAAAGCATATCATTTTCTCGTTTTTATGAGTAGACACTGTAACCACATTGAGACTAGTTCCACTCATTGTGAGGACAGTGGTTTTTAAGGTCAAGTGCTGGGCAACTTTGTCTTCAATCAGCTGTGGGCAGTCAGGATGCAGGCACAGCCTGGCAGACCCACAACCTGAGCTCACACGGCAGCTCAACTCCACAAACAGCGCTTCTGACTGACGTTCAGTTACCAGATGCCCCAAATACTATGGTATTTGAGGTACTCTGTTTTAAAATGCCTAACAAATAGTTAAAGTCATTGTATATAAATTCTACAGCTCTGCTCGAAATCTGTTTCAAATGAATCTTTCTCTTTTACCAAAGTCTCCTCTATTTCATGATTTTAAAACCCACTGCCAAGTCAAAACAAGCTTGGAGGCAGGATTGGCCTCCACTTCCAAAATGGCTTGCCTCCGGAAACTCTATGAACAGTGCTCAGGCCTTTTGTTCACAGGGTTGCTATGAGTTGTCTACCACTCGACGGCACTTAACAACTGCCAAGTTGATTCCATCTCCTAGCAGCTCCACGGGACAAGGTTTCCAATGAGTTCATGGAAGGAGACAGCCTTTCCTCCCTCAGAGAGGCCGATGGGCCAGAAACACATAGCTCTGGGCTAGAAGTTCAACGCTCTACGCTAAAACTAGTTTCATCTAGTAAAGAACATCCAAGTTCATGAAATATACAGATCTAAACTGGGTTAAAGATCAACCTTTGTGCCAGAAATCAGCTGGCCAGCATAGAAAGTAAGCTTGACACCCTGACCTAATTTAAGGATGATCAAACTTCACTGTGCAGGCTTGTAATATATTTTTACTTCATATATTCAACAAGTCTAATTTCTGTTTATGACAGCACAATGGCAGGTGTTTAACTGCTGAGCAGAAGGTCATGATCTGAATGTACAAGTGGATCTGCAGGAAAGGCCTAGGGGCTTCAGCCAAGGAAACCCCAAGGGGCAGCCTACCCTGTCCTCTCGGGTCCGTGTCTCAGAATGGATTCGAGGGCACGCACACACACCATACACCAAGCAAGGCCCACGTTACCTCGAGGGCAGGCAGGTCATTGTAGGGGATGATTTCAAAACCCGGCATGAAGGGTCCGAATCCATCGTAGCTGGTTGGGTCTGTGGAACTGGAGATGGCAGACATTGTTCTACCCCAGAAGTTTCCAGCTGAAAAAGAGCAGTGCATGCTGGTTAGCTCAAATTCCCACGCTGAGTAAGGCTCTTCCCCAAAAGGAGTCCTGGAGGCGTGGCGTGTTAACACGTGTGGCTGCTAACTGAAAAGTGAACAGGTCAAATCCAGCAGCCGAACCTCAGGGGAAAGAGGGACTGTCTCTTCCTATTAAGATTCACAAGTTCAGAAACACAAAAGAGGTGCCAGGAGGTGGCATGAACCTGACAGCAGTGAGTAGTTGGTCCCCAGCTGGGTTTGGTTTAGGGTCCCCCAGAAACATCTTTGGAAGTCTGAATTAACATGAAAAACCAAGGGTTCACTTTAGAGCTTTCACTTGTGGACACAAAGACCGTGATGTGCACTGTAATCCGTATTCTGTGTGCTCTGCTCCCCGCCTTGACCACCAGAGATCCCCACAGAGAGGCATCTGTCTTCCAATCATCCCAACCCCCCCTCCCTCAGAACCAGACCCTAACCAGAGAGGCTTTAGAATGGGTCCATTTGCAATAATAAATGTTAAGAGAAAGAGAATATTTAGAGAGAAGTGATAAGCTTTCTTCTTAAAAATCCAATATTGCAGGTCAGTCAGTCTACGAAATGCTCTTCACTTTCCGAGGCGGCCACTTGCATGACACTTCAGTGTATGACTGGATTGTATTTGTTCCTGTGTCACTTCTACACTCTCCTATCTCTAATGTGCTAAGAGAAGACTGATTTCTTAATTGTTACTGTAGTTTTTGATAGTTTTTGCTTTTTACCTAATCCTCTCTCTTTCCCACTCATTCTCGGTTATTTGCTCATTTGATGAAGTCATTGTTCACACTCTCCAAGGTGTCTGGGCTGCAGAGAACTCTGTGGACTATCAACCTGGTGTTAGGCTTAAAGCTGTTCTTGATCAAGAAAACCAGAGTTTAGAAATGACTGAGGAAGAAGTCAAGCTGTATCTCTAGACAAACTTATTTCACGAGAAAAACCTTCAAGGAGTAAGAACACCCCAATGTGATTTAGGGCTCCCAAGACAAGGTAGAAGCTCTTCAGTAGTCTAAGGCTAGAACTCCACTTGGAATTACAAACAGGTATGTCTTAGAGAAAGTAACGAGAGCACTCCCTAGAGGCAAGGATGGTAAATATCACATAAGCTGGACATGTTGAGAAAGGCTATTCCCTGAGAAATGTTGTCATGCTTGGAAAAGTGGAGGGTTAATGAAAAAGCAGACCCTCCAGTGAGAGGGCCTTACCACAGTGTGTGGCAGTGGGCTCAAGTGTGTCAGAGATGATAAGGACGGCACAGGACAGGACAGGACTCAGGTCTGTTGGTTGCTATGAGTTTTACTGAGCTTGAAGGCACTTAGCACAACAGCCTGTCATTCCTGAACTCTCCACTCGACCCTGAGAAAATTCCTTGGTAAACAATGTCAGGGAACAGCCTCATTTCATCTTCTTATAATTTTGCTTATTGCTTCAGAAGTCAAGTGATCCAAAACAATTCAACACAGACGTTCACATAAAATGAGTTTCGGAATTACAGAACTTCCTGCCACCTACCAGCATTCCAGGACAGCCCTCAACTTTGTAGCCATTACTTAAATGTGAGTCAGGCAGCAAATTTTCCCCAAGTTCCTCATAACCTTCCCTCCATCTGCATCAGCTGCTGACTCTTCACTGAGTTTCCGTGGGTCTTTGCACATAAGCTCTCCGAACTCTCTTCCTTGGATTACCTGGCTCAGAACCCGCTTGAAACCTCTGGTCCCCACTGTGCAAACGCTTTGCCTCTCAATAAAAGTACCATATTTTTAATTTCAAAAAGTAGAAATATGCAACAATGAATGAATGGAAATCAAAAATCTCTGTAAATGTATGTTCACTAAAATTAATAAAATAAATTTTTTTTAAAAAAGTAGAAATAAATAGATTTTGAGACAACCCCCTGGGGAGCCCTAAACACTCACGTGGCCTCCTTCCCTGACACCACACAGGACACTCCAGTCGACCCTGCTGAGTTTCCTTCCCACCTCACATACTCTGCACTGCCTCAGTTACCTCGTGGACAATGCCAGTGAAGAGAAATTTAGTCTCACAGTTTAGGAGACTGTTGTCGTTATGTGCTGTCTAGTTTTGCCTGTGACTCATAGCAACCCTTTGTACAACAGCTCTCAACCCTGTCCTATCCTGAGCCAATTTCACTCTTTCTGACACACCTACCCCTATAGCCACTGTTACTGTGTGTCCACCCATCTCCTCCAAGGTCTTCCTCTCTTGTGCTGCCCCTCCATCCCTGCATGCATGATGTCCTTCTCCAAGCATGCCCAAAGTATCAGATGGAGCTTCAAAATCCTTGCCTCTATGGAACAATTTGGTTGCACCTTCTACAGGACAGCTCTGTCTGTTCTCTTGGTCCATGGGACGTCCCTCGGGGAGCTTACAGCAGAGGACATTCCAGATGGGTCAGCCTTTTCAGGACTGCATCAGGATAGGGCAGGGCAGAGACCTTGTGCATGGGGTGGCTATGAGTCAGACAACTCAAAGGCACACAGTAATTGTAAAAAATAAAAAAGAGATAGTTATTTTGTTGCAAAAATTATGTTTTCAGTAGCAGAATGTGAATGTTGATACTGTTAGTGGCCTCAGAGGCTGTGAAGTTTGGGGGGATACAGGGTGGAATGAGGCCTGTTTCTTTGGATTCATGGATTTGTGCAGTTACACAGGCCCCCACCAGGTGGCAGCAAACATCAGAAGTGGGATAAGGTCTTCCCACTAAACTCCAGCAACAGACAGAAAACCCACTAGAGGGTCAGCTACGGTTTGGTTCTGACTTAATGGCACGCACCAATCAAGACTATCTAAGACTAAGTTTTAAAATGGCGGTGCAGAGTCGCACAATGGCCCTTTCCTGTTGGAAAACAGGACTGTCACCCCCAGACACCAATTCCTCCTGCCGCCAGCTGGACTAACAGCTGTTGGTTGCACTAACAGCAGGGAACACACCAGCAGTGGCCGTGGTGATCCTTGTGTCCAACGACAACGGTCATCCACGGGAGCCAGACTTGCAGGGGCTGACTCCTCAGTGACCACCAGGCCTTTCTCAGCTACTCTGGCAGGACTTGAACTGTCAACCTTCCAGTTAGCAGCAAGCACACTGAACTGTGTGCCCCGCACAAGGATTCTCCTATTATGTCAAGATTTTAAATCGTGTCAAGATTTTAAATAAGGACAAAAATGAATTTCAACCACGTATAATGACAAACAACTCATCATCTTTTATAAAAATTAAAGCCAAACCTTTAAAACCAAGCCAGAATCTTTCACTTGAACACCCCCACCAAGATTCCAAAAGGTGCACTACATCAAGCCCACTCCCGGCTCTCCCCACGCAGCAGTCTCGCCACCCTCAACCATTCTTCCAAGTGGGGTGAGGCAATCTCGGACCCCCTGACCCCAGAAGCTTCTAAGGATACCTAAATACTGAGACTACCTTTACGCAGGGCCCCTCCAACCTAACACAGCCCTTTGCTAACAAACCTTCCACTAAAGTCAGGCATCTACTTAAGTGGGAAGCTGCTCTCGGGTGGGTGGCATGGGATATGAGGTGAGCAGAGAATGAGAAATTAAGCCACCCAGTTTCTCCTATTAGGGAAGGGGACAAAGAGAAGCTGTTTGGGTGACGAAACCTCCATAGACGAAGGGAATATCCAAGATGACAGAAGTCTCCTTCATTTTTAATTCTGCAAATAAAGTACTACACAGAGGCAGACACATTAGAGGTGTTTCGTGAGAAACTTAAGTCTGTAAATGACAACGTGTGCTTTGGTGACAGCAGTTAACACTTGGCCTCACATACCTGCAAAAATGATCTTTGCTTTGTACTTGGGCACGCCCTTGACCGTGTAAGCCCATTTCCGAGCGAGTTTGCAGGCTGTCTCTCCGGCCTCCACACCTACCAGAAAGGCGGAAAATTCAGAGTTAGGAAATGTTTTTAAATGATCAGAAAATGACATGATTCTCCTAGGTATTCGAACAACCTTTTGTACTGGGTTTTTTTGGTTGGTTTTTTTTTGTTGGTTTTTTGTTTTTTTTTTTTCATTTAAAAGGAGGGAGCTTTCACCTGTATTCATGGGCAGCACTTTGTGGTAATTGAAAAGCTTAGTGATGTACTCTTCATATTCTCCAAGCACATCATTGTAGAAAGCCCTGGAGGTTAAGGTCAGCTTCTCTGCCTGCTGCTTCATGGCGTCTACGATCTTCGGGTGGCAGTGACCCTGGTTGACAGCACTGTAAGCGCTCAGGAAATCAAAGTACTTCCTTCCTTCCACATCCCACACGTAAATCCCTGAGAAGGGAAGGAGAATTTCAGGACACTGCTGCAGTCTGAAACCGAACCTGCCAGAAGCCCTCTGAATGCCAGCACACAATCTCCATTTAGCACAGAAGTGTGATGAAGGGTTATTCCAGCAAACAAGATAAACTGGGCTTTGTAAGGAATGCTATCTTATCTGTCAGCCTATAAAATACACACACATTCCACAGACACAACAGGAAGGAAAGAAACTCTAAAAGCAAACTTTGACCTTCAACAACCAAAATCGAAATGCAAAGGCAGACAGAACAGACAGATCATGAAAAGTTGTCTGTAAAGGTTAATTGAGCCTAACACCTAACCTCTCCCACATACTGCACACAATCACTGCCTTAGGTTATCAAAAGGGCCACACGCCACTGGCTTATGAAGATAGAGATGACTGCAGAATTAGGCCAAGTCTGGAGCCTGCAGCTGGGACACCAGGCTACCTGGAGATGCCTACACAGGAGGATATTTCTGCAAATCCCTTGTTCTCAAATGTCTAATATATACATGCAGATTTTCATTTGTTCAGATACATTTGTGTTACAGTACTGATTCCAAATAATATCCAAGCAGATAAAATATTTAATACCCTTATGCTTTCTTCATCTGGCTCAAAGACAATTAATGAAGTTTTGTTTCATTTGGCTAAAGTATGTATATGTATACGTATACGTATATGTATACACAGAGACACCCAATAAACACTTGTAAATAATCAGGGTATCACCTCAAAAGAAATCCATCGTCATCGGGTCAGAACACACTCATGGCTGACCATGGACCATGGATTTCCTGGGCTGTAAACTGTAGGGGAAGAGATAGCCTCTATCTTGTGGAGCAGATGGTGGATTTGAACAGCCAGATGTAAGGAGCACAGGTTAGCAGGGCCACTCCTCCCTGCAGACTTCACCAAAGCTGCTTAGTATTTCTCAAAACTTCCTAAAAAAAAAGCCCACAAAACTAATTTCCTGGGTTTGATAATCAATCACATTAGGTCTTGTCAAAGAATATTCTCGTGTTTTAGGAAACACATATGAAATACTTTGAGATAAAGAGGCTTCATTTCTGCAAGTAACTCTTCGACAGATAAAAAAAATATGTGTACACACGCATATAGTGTGGAGAGTGTGGAGTGTCAGGATCTGGGAAATCTGGTAAGGAGTGGAGCAGACAGACCCTCTGTACTGCTGTTTCTGTTTGCTCACTTCTGTTCTCTTGCCTTACAATAATGTGCTAATCCTATTAACAGCAGTGACAGCCAGTAGGCTTAGGTATGACAGAGACCCTGGACCCTGAGGACAGAGCAAAGGCTTGATCTCTTGTTCACAGGATCTAAGAGGCCCAACAACAGGACTATTATCAGCAACCAGAAAGCACAGAACTTAAGACATTGTGCAACTGATCTTGACCAGCAAGGGTTGGAGCTGCAGGGCCCACTTAAGTAATCTTTTAACATAAGAAAAACATGTGACATCAACTGAGATTATCAGTGATTAGTGTCACATGGTGTTGTAAGCAGGTGCTTGATATCTGAGCCTTCAGTTCTAATCCTCCTTGTTCAAGGGTCAACTCTAAGTTATCCCTGGATTTCCAGGCCCCCCACCCCACCCACCCACCCCCAGGAAGGGTCATCCTTCATTGGTAAACTATTAGTGCTTGGTTTCAAGACTTCATCAGATATTTTCTCTTTAAGATTTATGTACTACTCTTACAACTTGTTCAAAAGTCTAAAATTATGCTAAAACAGAGTTCTAAAAAAAAAAGAGCAAGATGACACCCCTGTAACAGAAACAATCCTAAGCGGGCAGCTTTCACAAGCAGAAATTCAACCTCTCACAGTGGAGTTTAGCAGGTTACATCAAACCCCATGACGAGCTGAAGCTGCTGGTTCTGGAGGAAGTCCGTGGCTCTTGAGTATCTTTTCCTGGACCATGTGACCTGACACCTCTTCTCACTCCTGAAAGCCTAACTCAGGAACACACTATAATGATCCTCTAGACTTAATAAAGAGAAAACCTACTCCCCAGTGGGATTATAACCACAAGCATGGAAATTAGGATTTCGGCACAAATCCTGGGGTGACACAATCAGCGGGTAACACTTGTACATCTTCTACTCCCTAGTGGGAAGAATCATCACAGCCAAGCACCATCCTGAGTTCATCTTTATAAGCCCCACAGCACCTACCACAACACAAGACGCTCAAAGAATCTCAGATTAACTCTGCCTGCGATGTAGAGGTTAAGTGCATTGGGGGAAACCTTATAGGAAAACCTAGATTGGTCTGAAACGTACCTTTTCCTTTCTCCAGGGCTACAGGCAGAGGGTGGTAGTTGTGTGCACCATACTTAGATTCCCGTTCAAAAATGTAGTCAGAGGATGGAGGGCCTTGGACTGTTTTTTTGGTGGCAACAGAAACAGCAGAAGGCGCTGAAGAATGAAGCCCCCGGCGAAGCAGAGACACGGTCTGTGATCGGGCCACTTTGGAAAGCATCGTGTCTGTCAAGGAGAAAGGCTACCGAGCTGTCAAGGAGAGGAGAATGAGAAGGAATTCACCCAGGGTTCATGTCCAGTGACTCATTAAATATTGGTCATGTACCTGCCACCTGTCCAGCAATGGGTTAGAAAATAAGAGAGGACTAAGACCTGGGAGTCAAAACAAGGGGAGCATGAAACTAATAAAATTTAATAAGAATAAAAAAAAAAGAATAAAAAAAAAAACAAGGGGAGCAAATACATAAATATTTACAATACAGTCTGACCAGTGCTACTGGGGGAATGCGTGCCCAGTGGTGGTGAGGGCCAAGAAGCCAAAGAGTAGGGAAAAGAGGGCTGGTACTTGGTCTTCTTTTTTTTTTTTAAAAAAAATAAATTTATTTATTTATTTTATGTGGGTACCATCAAATTGGATCTGACTGGTACAGGAGGCGATTGTTCCTCCTCCTTCGAGCATCTGGTGGATTTGAACCACGAACCTCCGGGATTGCAGTGCAGTTTCCTGCCACTAGGCCACCAGAGCTCACCTGGTACTTGGTCTTGTAGACATAACATCCCAAAGCTACTGCTAACTCGTGACTGTTAAATTAGCAGACGTAAGGAAGAAATCAGAGAGGAGGAGAGAAAGCTTGATGCAGCTTTATTAAAGAGGGGACGGGGGAGCTCCCGGGTGAGTTCCTTAGTGGGGAGGACTTTCATAAACAGTCTTTAGGGAGGGACATTCCACTCTGATTCACAATCCACATGCTATCTCAGCCAAACAAGACAGGCAAGGCCCTTAGCTCTTCTTATCAGCAGCAGGCAAGGCTGTCAGCATTTGAATTCTGAATTCTTCATTCTTCTCTTTGGCCTCCTTTGTTCAAACTTAACAATGATGCTGTCAGACAGTTGAGCTCTGGTGGTCTACAGAGTAGGGAGTTGTGCTGTCAATTCAAAGGCAAGTGGTTGACTACACACACCAGCATGTCAGAAGGAGAAACAGGGCGAACTACAAGCTGGTTCCGAGTTGATGGCAATGAGGGTTTTTCTGAGATCACACAGCTGAGGTTGTTAAGCAGAGGCCAGAGGCAGGGACACCAGGGGAGAAGAGAGCCTGCAGGACAAGAGCCACAGGGTGGGAGACAGACAGACTGACAACTATGTGCCCATCACATCCTTGTACATGGGAGTGAAGGCATGAAGATTCCATCTGATTCCTACAAAGGATTGTAGTTGTTGCCAGCTGCCAACTCCAGTCGCAGCACCTCCACAATGGTTTTCACCAGCTGATTTCCTGGACAGTGCCCTGTCAGGTCATTCTTCCTAGTCTTAGTCTGAAAATTGTACTGAAATTGTTCAGTATCACAGCAAAATGCAAGCTGGGAATCAAATCCAGGTGTCTTGCTTGGAGACTGAGAATACTGCTACCACAGAACCACCACGGCTACCCCCAAGATGATAAACACCATCATCTTAAAGCGGCCAGGTGTTTGTGGAGAGTAAGAGTTACTAAGGGCAGAAGAGCTTATTAAAACATTGCAGAGACGCAAAGCACACAACCTAACATCTGATATTTAACCACAAATAACTGAAACTTTGGGAGGGGGAAAATTATTATCAAATAAAATGGGGCAAAGGGCAGAAACACTAGGAAAAGAAAACCATGAGTTTTCACATAACTAAAACATCTACAGCTCAAAATTAGCATCAAAAGGAGGGAAAGGGGTAAAAAAGATCATTCTGTCACTTAATGTTTCACCTTGGAAGAACATTTATTGTAATAAGTATGCTCAGACCAACAGGGAAAAAAAAACACCAAGGCTAAAAACAGGAAACTATCAAAAGAAACAATCTGTTCTGATGGGTGTGGTTCTGTAAATACATCCCAAAAATTTACACCATAAAAATAACTGTTTGAAGAGAAAAGGCTGACCAGGATCTAGAAGAGGGGGTTTGGTAAGGCAACCCATCACGTGGGCATCCTGACAAATAGCACTGACCCACACGCAAGGACATGCCACTGGAAGCCCTAGTGGCACAGGCATTAAAATGCTCGGCACGTGGCCAGTAACTGGACACCCCGGTGACTCTGTGGGAGAACCGTGTGGCTGCCTCTCCTCTTTTGTCCTAGAGGGTCGCTTTCCGAGGCCTTCAGCCTTTATGCTCCTCTTCCTCCCAGATGTCTGGAAGACTGGACGCGTGTCGAGTCTGGAACACACAGGGTTACTGGAGGCTCTGGAATGCATGCAGAAGGCCTTGGCTCCAATGCCTGAACACAGGCAAACAATACTGAGAATGGATGGGACTGAAAGCAGCCTCAGACTTCCTGGAGCATGAACCACTATGAAAGGAATCGGGAAGTTATCTGCTAAACAAAGACTATTTTCTCAAGTTCTTGACAAGGTTGTTGAGATTGCAGTGCCTTGTTCATGAATACAAAGATGTTTTCTTGAAAACTGTTCATGCCTATCTATGCTCTGTTTCCTATTTTACCTATGAGACATATTTCGTACATTTAAACACTTACCCACCCTATGAGATCATGTTTTACTGTAAGCTTTGATTTTCTGCTAATAAAAAGCAAGGGGTTCACATCTCTCAGCATCATCTGCCTGAGAGAGCGGTGACCCTCTGAAAACCCACATCTCTTCTCGCTGGTCTTCTCTCGACTCCAGGAACACACAAACAGATGCACCAATCTTCGTGGTTACCAGCCCAACAAAAAAGAACAAGAAGAGTAAGTGTGCCTCGGGGGAGGTGTACTTAAATTTGAGAAATTCAAGATTAGTTGGCATTTGCCAAAAACTAGTCACAGTATTACTGTCGATGCTTGTTTAAAAAACAACTCAAGGCGTCATCTTTCAGAAGGGCTCCACCAATGCCAACCAGGCACTGCACAATCGCACTCTTGACTTCAGATGCCAAGTCAACAAAAGCCTCAGATTGGAGGCTGGCTTTCTGCCTGCCCCTCAGCTTGGCACAACCCGTTAAATCCAGTGTGTTCAGGAATGCCCAACCACCAGGCAAAATCCCAAGCTCCAATTTGCCAGACGCACCCACTAACCTTTCTTGAGTAAGAATTTTGAACTTGGGATTCAAGGCCCAACTTCAGAGGATCCAGCAGCTTCTGAAATATAAAATGCAGAACTGTGTACGTAAGTGCATTTCTAAGGAGTGAGTCTATTGTTTTCAGCAGATTTCTCTCAAAGGCGCATGCACACACAAAGAGGTGGCTGCTGGCAAAGATTATCTAATTCTCCTCAACAAGAAAGACCTCCCCAGAAAAGTACTGCTCCAAGTCTAAAGCCACTGATTTTTCACCTCACATCTTGAACCATTTGCGCTCAAACCCAGTAAAAATTCATGTTCTGGTAGACCAGCTGAAACACTAATGCAACAACAAGCCCTTCCTATCAAACAGGTAATGAAGGCCAGTGATGTGTGTCACTCACTACTTAAAGGCTCTCTAAACAACTTCCTAAAAAGAAATGTAATCATGGCAACTCTGAGAGATGTTTATATTCTTAGACCAGTAATTACATTATCAAGGTTCTACTGTATAAGAGAAGCAAAGACGACTAAGAGTTCAAAGGCCTAATGACCCAACGCCAGCCTCTAAGAGCCTGAGACCTGGTCGGCTTCGCTGACTGCTCTGAAAGGGACCACATTAGAAGGTCCCTAAAAGATGAGAAAACTGGAACAAAAAGCAAGGTAAGACCACAAAAAAGATGCTCCTTTTTGTCTACTTGAGACTGGTGGAACTCCTTCAACTACAACCTTCAATCACCTTCGAGTCCCCAGGACGTAACTTCCAGACAGAAAAACCTGGCAAAGTCTGGCTGTGACAGCTAAGACTAGCTTTGGGTCATCTGTTCAATCCTTTTACAGGCTCCATTTTCCCATCTGTAAATGGGATGGAAGCCATGCAATGCATTAAAAACCCAAATCAAAATCATTTAAAAATGACTGCTAAATTCACCCACAAAATTCCAGAGAGACTCCCCCTCCTCTTGCTGTCCAGTTCGTCCTTTCTACCCTGGGGCTTCCTTACAACACAGAAAGCCCACACTTGGGAGCGGTAGGCTAGCATTCACCACTCAGCTCCATTTCCTTTGATCGCTGAAAAGAAAAATCAGCACAAAGTCTTCAAAAAGCGGCCTGAAAAAAAAAAAAAACGGCCTGAAATCTTCAACTTGAATATATTTGGTTTAGCTATCCTGGTCAAATATTTACTTTACTGGTGATAACCATTCACAAACAAAGGTTGTGTGTTTTTTTTAAAGTTCTGCCAACAAAAAGGGTTTTCTTGTTTTTTACATAATCGGAATTTGGGCTAAAATTCAACTCAAGTGCGTCACTGGCAAACACGACAAGCGTACAACAGGACTGGTGCCACCTGGCCACACCCTCCACATGCCTCACCCCTTCCTCTTGGCATCTCTATTTTAAATAAATCTTCCAACAGGCCCATCCCTCTCCTGGGGATTTGCCTTTCCACCTGGCCTATGAATCAGAGGGTGCATTATAAACAGATTCACACAGCTCTGTGAATAGGTACAATGTCAATTTTGATTCCATATATCTGCCTTGGAAAGCAAGCCTCTGGGAAGGGGTGGTCAAAACACAATGACTGGTAGACAGGCTGGTCTTAAAATGCACTTGGTCCATCCTCAGGGACTCCGTAAACAGTCATCAAACTAACCAAGGTGGATGGGGTGCAGTGACTAAGAACCTGGGACAAAGATACGGCAACATCTTTCTGTAAAAATCACAGCCTTGGGGGCGGTTCATTCTCTTTCCTACAGACTCAACAGTAATTGAATTACAATTTTACATTTACTATTTACTATTAAATATTGTTTATTACTTAAGTTTACTATTTACTCTGTACCATGCTTGGTAGCACAGTCCACAGGGAATTGTGCTATCTTTCTGTTGTAACTGTTTTATTGTGTAAAAACCACCTCCATCTGTAGGGAGTTAATTGCATGGGAGGAGATTACCCATCCTTCTCCCGCCGAGTGGATGGTGGCCTCGAACTGCGTGCCTTTGGGATTGCAACGCAGCTTCTTGACACTAGGCCACGAGATGATGACCAATCTTCTCCTTACCTTGGAAATCCACCCAAGGGTCTGCTAAGTCGTTTACATAAGCATTACCTGGCAATCTAGTGAAAATGTAGATTCTGATTCAGTCCTTTATCTGGACCTTCAAACTGGAGTCTCCCAAACGCCAATAAGATAAATCCACATCTACTCGCAAGTTAGCTAATCATTTACAAAATCATTGCTCCTGTGTGCTGTGTAGTATTCCACTGCGTCAATGTCCCAAAATCTCTCAATCCATTCGTTTGTGGTTGGACATTTGAGCTGTTTCCATGTTCTTGTTATGAATAATGCTGCTATGAACATTGGTGTACAAATCTCCATTTGTGCCTCAGTTTGCATTATTACCTAACTTGCCAGGGACTGGAGAGCATTATGCTGGCAAGAAGCTGCACTGCAATCCCAGAGGTATATGGTTCGAATCCACCAGATACTCTGCTGGAAAAGGCAGGACAATTTCCTCTTGTACCAGTCAGATCTGATTTGATGGTACACAAAAAAAAATTAATTTAAAAAAAATAATAAAACCTAAAAAAACAACAACACACCATTATTGTAGAAGGAGTGTGAGGATCTAAGGGGGTGGGGGAGGGTGGAAGCAGAGGGATGAGAATGTGCAACGGGGAGAGTAACCATGTGTTGTACAATTTGATGGAGAAAGGTTAGAGAAATTGGAAGAATCTGTTCAGGAAAATAATGTATTTGAATTTTGTAAATAAACTAGTATAATAATTAAAAAAAAAACATGTCTACTTCACTCCTCTTCCCTCTCACCTTCTTCTATTATCTTTTATCATCTCGGTCACCCTGCATTCAGCACCAGGAAGGTAAGGGCAGAATGAGGAACAGAGGGAAGAGCCTGACTCCCCCGAAGCCTCCCTGCGGGCCCCAGTCACTGACGCCCTCTAATCCCCTCCGCGCCTGTGCCAAGCCCAACTGTACTTCGGCAATTCTTTGCGTGGCAAGTGGCTGGAGGGGAAGAGAGGGAAGGGGAAGGGATGGGGCAGCTTTACGGGCAGAGAGGCGAGGGCGGCCGAGGGCCCGCATCCATCAGCGACCCCCCCAAAATGCCCGCAACAGCCCTCAAGCGCGTGCGTCCCGGGCCCTGGTGCGCCCTGCTCGGGAAGAGCGTGCCCGCTGCGCCCTGGGGTGCAGAGAAGGGGCGCCCGAAGACCCCGGTGCGTGCTCTCTCGCGGAGGGCTGGGGCGCACAGCTGGGACGCTCGGGGCCCCCCGAAGGTGCTCGAGGAGAGCGGGGCCCCGAGTGCTGGAGCCCGGGTCGCAGAGGAGCTGGACCCCGCCCTTCCTGGCACGCCGAGGTGCCACATCCACGGCCTCTCCTCCAGTCCTCGCCCCCGGGCCAGGATGCAGGGCCGCCGGGCACGATGCCCGCTGCCCCGGCC
>NW_006399756.1:7211797-7231303 GCF_000299155.1 Elephantulus edwardii | reverse complement strand
CTCGCCAGCCGGCAGCCGGACCCCTCCGCAGGGGCCTGGCCAGGCCCGCAGGCCGGAGCGGAGCCCATGTCCATACCTGACCGGTGGTAGAGAGCCTGCACCAGGGTGTCCACCGAGCGGCCGAGCGCAGCTCGCCACCGGCCTTAAGACGCGGCCTCCGCCCCGCCCACAAGACACCCTCCCAGACGATTGGCTGACTTCGGGGGGCGGGGCGTGGGTCACCCACTGGCTGGCGGCGGAGGGCGGGGCATTCAGGGCGCTGAGCCTGGCCTTCCTCCCCGCCCCATCGCCACGCACCTCCGGGCTTCCCTCCTGTCCGAGGGTTCAAGCCCTGCTCGCATCCCGTGGGCGGCATACCTTCGGTCAGGAAAGGCGAAGGCTGCGGGTCTCTGCACATGGGGTTGACCCTACTCAAGGCCTGTGCCCTTAGCTCTGCTTCACAGTGGCATCCGCTCTACATCTGACCCAGCCCTGAACCCCTGAACTGGAGGTGGGCACCTTGAGGTGGAAGTCCACCTCCTGAAGTCATCATGGCAGCTAGAAAAATATGTTATACGCCTCTTCTCATCTGCAGTTTACAGTACGAGATCTGTGGAGTCCCAATCCGCTGGGTACTTACAAAACCCACCATAAAACTCAGAATTCCTGTGGATGTCCTGAGAAAAACCTGCGGTTAGTCGCGAGCATCACTGGCGGGGTGGCAAAAGGGGCTAAGGTGAAAGGCTGATGTTGAAAACCACTCCAGAGGTGCCTGGTGATCCTCAGCCTGGAGAACCCTGGCGAGCGGCTCTCTCTATGAGCAATCCAGGACTGACCCGTAACAAAAGAAGGGCGGGAACTGGAAGGGACTTGGACACAGTTTGGCCCACAGTGTGTATTTTGTATACTGAGAAATAAACCCGGGAAGCCACTCAGGGGGGAGGGGAGGGTTCAGAGCAGGTGAGGGTCAGGCCAGGCCACTAGCTGACAGCTGCAGGCCACAGGCATCAGTCACCATCATCGTCTGTAAGTCAGTTCCACTGGGGAGAGTTTTCAGATTTGAGAATTTGAAGACAATCTGTCAGCTTCACATTTCAGTGTGGACAGAGCAAACCAAAGAGAAGAAATGACCCAGGCCACCAGGGAGGGCCATGTGCAACCTTGGCCTTAAAGAACTGACACATGAAAGCAATTAGGGTATGTGCGGAGGAGGCCACCTGGGTGGGCCCGGGGACCACCAGCAACCCCCCAAGGATGGTCACTCCTCTCCTCTCTAAACCCACACTCTCCTTTCTCCTTCAACCACCCCAGGATTCCCCAAGGTCTGAAGTCATAAGGAATCAGAGGCCTGGGGAGCCAGCCAGGGACAAGCCAGAGAGAGGTGGACAGTGGACGAGGGAATGAAGGCGAATGACCGACAACCAGCCAGGGGCTATTGGCATGGCACCAAGGCCTACCTGTAAACCAGCGTCCACAGCTGTCCAGAGCAGGGCACCCAGAGGGCTTCCATCCTCCTCCTTGGCTCACACCTGCCCACCACAGAGGTCATTGGTTCACACTGGCATGGCCATACTCTCTCTGGAGCAGAGACAGGACTTTGCCTTTTACCCTTTGATGTCCCTCGACAGTATGGTTGTTGTTCCATCGAGCGGTGCCGAGCGCAACTGTACTTGGGCAATTCTTTCCGTGACAAACGGCTGTAGGGGAGGAGAGGGAAGGGGAAGGGATGGGGCAGCTTTTGGGCAGAGGCCCGAGGGCCCTCATCCATCAGCGACCCACACACACACACACACAAGTGCTCGCAACACCCCTCAAGCGCGTGGGCCCCGGGAGCTGGTGTGCCCTGCTTGGGAAGCGCGTGCCCGCTGTGCCCTGGGGTGCAGAGAAGGGGAGCCCGAAGCCCCCAGTGTGTGCTCGCTCTCGGAGGACTGGGGTGCAGAGCTGGAGCGCTCGGGGCCCCCGATGGTGCTCGAGATATGAGTACCACTCATAGCAACCCTATGACCAACAGAACTGACCCCTGCCCCATCCTGGGCCGTGCTCATCATCTCTGACATCCTCGAACCCTGTGCTGCACTCACTGTGGCAATCCATTTCATTGAGGGTCTTCATTTCTTTCACTGACCCTCCACCTTTCACAGCATCATGTCTCTCTTCAAGGAATAGCCTCTCCTAGCAACATGCCAAAAGTATGTGAGACAAAGCTTTGTCATCTTTGCTGTCAAGGAACATTCTGGCTGCACTTCCCCCAAGACATATCTGTTTGGTTTAAAAAAAAAATTGTGTGTGTGTGTGTGTGTGTGTACCCTCAAATCGGATCTGACTGTACAGATTGCCCCTCCTTCTCCAACAGAGCATCTGGTGGATTCAAACCATATACAGATTACAGCACAGCTTCTTGCCACTAGGCCTGTTTGTTCTTTTGCTAGTTCATGGGATATTCAACACTCTTCTCCAACACCACAGCTCAGAGAACAGCAAGGAAGACAGTAACATTAGCTTCCTGCAAAGCAGGTTGTTCTGACAGAGAATGATTTCCTCTTGATTCTGCTTGAACAACCTGGACAAGGGTGTGGCCAAGCCCACCCTTCGAAAGCCCAGGACGCCCTGCAAAGGACAGAAGCACAGTTGCTGCTGAGGTTGGAAACTGGAGCATGACACTGAAGACCTAAAATCAGAATACTTTGGACTCAGAGATAAGGCTAAAAGGCCTTTTCAAACACAATCAAACTGCTGAGACTGTCTGGGTTTTATCTCCTCTCTCTTATCAGAAAAAGAAGCAGCAGGTACAAAACCTGATAAAGGTTTTATGGTGGTTCCACTGATAGCTGTTTCCAGCCCTGTTTGGCCTTGAAAAAGAGACTGGATTTGAAGGTGGCTTGTTTTCACTAAGACACAGAGCTGTTCTATCTGTGGGCAGCATACTCCCAGTCAGAAACATGGAAGGACAGAGTGTGCATTACAATCATTTTTGAGCCTCTAAAGCTATTCAGAGAATCAGGTTATTAACTGAACCCTTTGCCTTAGTTTCTAGGATGACTGTCTCACATGCTGTGGGCTTGTTATCAGGACAGGCCCCGTCACTGGAGAAAAATATGCTTTGTAAAGGAGTCAGCAAATAGAAGAGGAAACCCGTGAAGAGGTGTCTTGGCACAGTGGCTACAACAACGGGCACAATGATGTTGAGGCTGGCACAGAGCCAGGAAGCGTGTCAGTCTATTCCTTCACACGGTTGATGTGACTTGGAACCACCTTGAGGGCAGCTAATATCAACAGCATTGTCTTGAGTCCATTCCAACTCACAAAGGTGACTGGAGGATGGAGGGAAACTGCCCCATGTGACTTCCAAGGCTGAAAACTTTAGACAAACCAACTGTCACATCTTTCTTCCATGGGCTGGTACCACCCACCTTTCAGTTAGCAGTTGAGCGCTTAACCACCATACCAAATGGGTTCCTTACTTACCTGTACAGAACACTAAACCAGAGGAGACTGGGCCTCATGCAGGTATGGAAGACCTAAACTAATCATATTAGTTTGTTCATCAGGTACGAGGGGAGTGCCTTTGGTGCCTGGAATAGCGAGGGCTTGGACATCAAGCAGAAGCACATGTGTCCCTTGTTGTTGTTGTTGTTGTTATGTGCCTTCGAGTAGCCTGCGACTTATAGCGACCCTATGTACAACAGCCCTAAACTCCGCTCTGTCCTGTGCCAATCACACTGTCTCAGATACACCCATCCAGATTACCCCAGTCACTGAATCAATCCATCTCATAGAGGGCCTTCCCCTTCTGCGCTGTCCCTCCACACTCCCAAGCATGATGTCCTTCTCCAAGGACCGGTCTCTCCTCACAACATGTCCAAAGTATGTTATATGGAGCCTCAGAATCCTTGCCTCCAGGGAGCCGCCCAGTTTAAGCCTTTCCAAGATGAATCTGTTTGTTTTCTTGGCAGTCCACGGTATATTCAATACTCTTCTCCAGCACCACAGCTCAAAGGCATCAACTCTCCTTCTGTCCTCCTTAGTCATTGTCCAACTCTCTGATGCATAACAAGTGATTGCAAAGACCATGGCCTGTATCAGACGCACCTTAGTCTCCAGGGAGACACCGTTGCTACTAAAGAGCAATGGTCTCTTCATGAGGGAGCAAAAAATACAGAAAATGCTCCTCTCACATCGTGAAACCTTGACCATTTAGGAAAGCTGTCACATTGTTCTTATCAGGTGCCATCCAGTCAACCACAGCTCATAGAGACCTTCTGAACAACAGATCTGGAAAGTGCCTTATCGTGTACTATGAGGACAGCTTCCTCCATGCCCAAGCCCACTGTTGCTGTCATTGTGATGAGGTGGTATGTTTGTCTTATAGATAAAAGACTTATATAAAAAGAGGGGGAAATGATAGGGTGATATTAATAAGTTCAGAATTCTCTATATAGGTATCAATTATAAAACTATAGTTTTCTCCAGCCTGTGGGACTGGTTGCTTGATCTTGGAGTTCATAGCGTCCTTTCTGTGATCTGTCTGTTAATCAGAAGAGGAGATGCATCTGCCAGATTAGCTGTTATCTCTTTGAAGCTGGTTTCCCCAATTATATGTAAATTGTAACTTAATTTGCCTGTTTTCCTGGAAAGGGAGTATCTGGGTGAGAAGGATTTTCTTTCAGATATAGAAATTCCTTGATTTTACTAACAAAAGTTTATTGTTAAGTAACCTGGTGTCTCTTGTTGTCATTGAGACAGACTTGGAAGAAGGATTGGCCATCCACTTCTGAAATAGCAGGCCTCTGAAAACCCTATGTACAACAGAACACATTTAGATAACAGAAACGGCAAAGGAGGTTGAGTTTTCAAGTATGGAAATACAAAGGAAGAGGAACAGTTGTAAGCAGATTGATTCAGTGACTGGGATAATTGGGATGGGAGTGTCAGTGACAGTGAGATTGGCACAGGACAGAGCTGAGTTTAGGGCTGTTGTATATAGGGTCGCTATGAGTCGCAGGCGACTCAACGGCACATAACAACAACAACAACAACAAGTTGGTGTCTCGCCCTCCTATAAAAGCCCATGACTACTCCCAGACAGGGAGACAGTCTTGGAGGTAACTCGCTGTCTCCCAGATCTGTGTAATAAAGTGCATTTATGTACACTGGTGATTGACTACGGAAAGAAGCCCTTGTGTTCTGTAGCAATTGTGCTAATCTGTCTCGGTCCCTGACCCTCAGCTTTCTAAACATGATCCTCTTTTACAGGAACTGATCCATCCAGACAATTCTGGTTGCACTCATCCCACTACAGACCTGTTGGTTCTTTTAGCATCCAAATTGTATCACTTCTCCTTCTGTCTTCCTTATTCATCGTCCAACTTTCACATGCATAGGAAGCAACTGAAAATACCAATATAATTGGCTTAATCAGAAAAGAACATCCAATTGACAGCCAAGAACAGTATTTGATAATGACACTGAGAACATGTATAGTGATTGTATTTTTAATTTAATGTATGTTGTTGTGTTGTGTACCATCGACTCGGAACCGATCCATAGCTGACCCTCCGATGGGTTTTCAGTTAATCAAGTGAGAAGTATTGCCCATCCTTCACCCTCTGAGCAGCTGGTGAATTCGAACTGTGTACCTTTTGGGATTGCAGTGCAGCTTCTTGCCAGTAGGCCATAGTGATTTAAAATGTTTTACCAGTTTGCATTTCCTCTTAAAATATCATGCTGGACAAGTCATGTAACTCATTCCTCCTGCAGTTTCTACAGCGTGCTCACGCCAATTTCTCTATCTGGGGGAAGTTGGGTTTAGAACCTATTCAGCTGACTGGTGGGGACCTTGAATGATGGGGACCCCATGCACAAAGGAGTGAAGCACTGCCCAATCTTGCATCATCCCCATGGTTGGTTCCAGGCTGACCACTATGACCTATGAGGCTTTCATTGACTGGTATTTTTAAGTAGATGACCATGACTTTCATCCAAGTCTGTCTTAGTGTAGGGGCTCCACTGAAGCCTGACCATCCTCACAGCAACACAACCTCCACTGAGAGACGGATAATGCTGCACATGAGGTATCCAAGGGGGACTCGAATCCAGCTTTCCCACTCAGGAGGCAAGAATCCTACCATTCAGCCATCAATGCCTCCCACTCTTGAAGACAGGAAAAGACAAGATCCCAGAGGCAAAGAGCTCCAGGCAGTGTTGTGTAATAAGTGTCAAAGGGCACAGGGAAGCCAGGCAATCTCAGTTCTGAGCCAAAAGAACACAGAACACTTTAGACTGAGAACAACAAATTACTAAAGTCAAAATTCTTACCAAATAGTCAAGAATTGAGTTATCAGAATTTACTGAAATATGTGTCTTTACGTTGTTCATTAACTCTTAATAAGGAAAATCTTGTAAAGCCCTAGTTAAATATTCACATCTTTATCAGGCTAGTACTAAAAAGCTCAGAGCATTAGACAATGGCTCTTTTACTCATTCTGTGGAGGACAGCTTGGCATGCCAAAACTTGGAAAATATTTATTGCTTTTCCTACGAGGACTATAATTCTGTCTTATTATAGTTGAACTCCAGGAAGCTATGGAGATTGGACTTGTCAATAGCTTCATCTTGCTTGGATCCACAATTAACACCATTGTTACCAGCAGTCAGGAAATAAGGAGAGACGTGGCACTGGGAAAATCTGCAGTTACAGACCTCTCCAGATTATTGAGCACTAATGATGTCAGTTTGAAGACTAAGGTGCATCTGATACAGTCCATAGTCTTTCTGATCACACGCTATGCATCTGAGAGCTGGACAACGAAAAAGAATGACAGAAGAAGAACCAATGCCTTTAAGCTGTGGTTTTGGAGAACACTGAACAAACATCCCATGGGTAACCAAAAGAATGAACAGATAGGTCTCGGAGAGGAGGCAACCAGTGTGTTCTTTGGAGACAAGAAACTTTGGGCATGCTATTAGGTGGGTCTATTCCTTGGAGAGCGACATGATGCTTGGAAGAGTGGAGGGTCGGTGAAGGAGACGAAGCCCCTCAACTGGGGGAATGACACCGTGATTGCCACAATGTGCTCTTGTGTGTCAGGAAGTGTGAGGATGGCGCAGGACAGAGCAGAGTTCAGATCTTTTGTTCCTGGGGTCACTATGAGTTATACTTGACTCCCCAGCACCTAACAACAACAACAACAACAACAACAACAATATCTAATCTCAATAAATACAAGGAGATACAAGTTCAATGGCTATTTTTTTTTTTTAGAGTTATAAGATCAAACTTCCACATGTCTGTAAGTAATATATCCATAAACAACTGCCAGAAATTCAAGGTGGATCTCAGATGGAGCTTGGCTGAAAGCAAGGAATATGAGCAAATAAAATCTATATTTTGCAAGAAGCTGCACTGCAATCCCAGAGGCACACGGTTCAAATCCACCAGATGCTCTGCTGGATCTGATTTGACGGCACACGCATACAAAATAATAAAATAAATAAATAAAAATTTTAAAAAATCTATATTTTACTAAGCAAATGCATTTGACAGTCTAGATCATCATGTTGTTGTTGTTGTTGTTGTTGTTATGTGCCCTCGAGTCGTTTGCGACTCATGGCGACCCTATGCACAACAGCCCTGCTCTATCCTGCGCCAACCACACCACCTCTGACACACCCATCCCGATTACCCCAGTCACCGAATCAATCCATCTCATAGAGGGTCTTCCCCTCCTGCGCTGTCCCTCCACCCTCCCAAGCATGATGTCCCTCTCCAAGGACCCGTCCCTCCTGGCAACATGTCCAAAGTATGTCAGACGAAGCCCCAGAATCCTTGCCTCCAAGGAGTAGCTTGGTTTAATCCTCTCCAAGATGAATCTGTTTGTTTTCCTGGCAGTCCATGGTACATTCAGTACCCTTCTCCAGCACCACAGCTCAAAAGCATCCACTCTCCTTCTTGTTAAGAATGGGTATTCCACCCGCAGGTGTGCGGTTCAAATCCACCAGATGCTCTGCTGAAAAAGGAGGAACAATCTCCTCCTGTACCAGTCAGATCTGATTTGACGGTACATACACATAAATAATAAAAAAAAGAAAAAGAATGGGTATTCCAGAACATTTCATCATTGTGCTTGCAGTGGGGGCAAAAGGACTTTTCCAGCTCCTAAGCTGTCATTTCCACCACGTAGCTGAGTGTTGTTACCGTTAGCTGCCGTTGAGTCGAGTAGCAACGCTGCCAACAACAGATCTGAACCCTGTCCTACCCTGTGCCAGCTTCACCATCACTGAGCCCACCACTGCTGTAGTCACCGTGTCCACCTACCTGGTTGAGGGTCTTCCTCTCGTTCCATAATCTTCCACCCTTCCAAGATGATGTCCCTTTTCAGTAATAGCCTCTCCTAGCAACATCTCCAAAGTATGTGAGATGAAGTTCTTACCATCCTTGCCTCTAAGAAGCAGAAACCCAGAAATCAGGTGGAAAGACCACTTGTGATGGGCTTGGTTAGTTTTGTCATCCCATTAGGTTGAAAAGTTTAGCTGTGAAGATGCAGATTTCACTGGCGGTAAGGAGGAGAAACAGAGAAGGCAACTTCTGTCCTTCAGGGCCAGAAAGCCTGGTGTCAATCAGACCAGTAACCACCACCACAGTGGACATGAGGCAGAGCTGATCTGGGCCTGCTGGTCCACGGAGACAGAGCCAGAGTCGAGGCCCCTCATTCCTCCTTGCTGGAGGAATGAGGGGAGAAGCCATGATTGGCAGGACTAATAAAGCCATGTAACGCTGGCCTAAAGCTGCAAGACAAGTGACTCAATGGCACATAACAACAACAATGGAGCAAGACAGAGCACTGGTGGACTGTTGGTAAAAATCTGTTGTGCAGACTCGAAGGTACATGGTTCAAATCCACCAGCTGCTCTGTGGGAGAGGAATAGGCGATCTCCTCCCATGTGATTAACTGTCTCTGAAGACCCGCTGGAGGGCCAGCTAGCAGTTGGTCTCAATTCGACCAATTCTCAATTCGAATGAAGCAATATAATTGATTGGAATTAGCAGAAGTAAGTGTTGGAACACGGAGACTGTGTCAAGACACAAAAATTGTACTGCGGATGCTGCTGATAGAGGCTATTCCCCTTGGTGAAGTTGGCAGAAGTCAGACTCAGCCACCCCCACGCTGACTGTATTCCTTTTATAATGCTCGTGCAGAAACTGTACATAGACCAAAAAGCAATCTTTCAGATAGAAAAGGGGGATACGGCTTGGATTGGGATGAGGAAGGGTGCTCATCAGGGTTCTATCCTCTCACCCCACCTACTCAATCTGTAAGCTGAGCAAATAATTGAGAAGCTGGACGAAGAAGAACGCGGCATTAGGATTGGAGGAAGACTCAATAACCTGAAATCTACAGAAAGCACAACCCTGCTGCTGGAAGTGAGGAGCATTGAAGCATTTGCTGCAGAAGATCAAAGCACGGATTACATCCCAACAGCAAGACGACAAAAGTTCTCACAACTCCAGGATTTTCATTTTACTTGAATTCACCATCTACCTCCATGGAAATATGAGGCAAATGTATTTGAGCGTAACGTCTGAAGAATTTGGTTTGTGGAAGGCTGAAGTCTATAGTACAGCTCAAACTCCATTTTAATTTCTTGACAAATTCAAGCATCATTTGAGTTTTTCTCCAACCAGTAACCACCAATGTGTTTTTCACTTCAGGAAAAGTAAAGTTGAAAGTGGATTATAACTTCCCGACTAGGCCAAGGAGGAGTGATTCGCCCGCTGGGTTTAGACAGAGAACCAGGCAACTATCTTGGGTGTGTCACACGGTTTAAATCCAAAACTGGGGCACAAATGACCATGACTCAAGACCCCATGGCCATGAGTCTTCCTTTGACATAGCACATAGCCAGGTAGTCGGAGACCCAGAAACAGTCCTTCAAACCTTTTTAATGTGTATCCTAATTGTGGTCCTTTGCACATCTTTGTTCCTGGCTGGGACAGAAATGGATTGTATTCTTTCACTGATCATAATCTTGGGATGATTTTCTGTTTTCTGTCTCATTCATAAAAGCCCTAGCTGTGATTCTGTGGGATTATTTTCAGGATGTCGTTCCCTCCCTAGAAAACACACACACACACACACACACACACACACACACACACACACACCCCTCAAATTACTTACTGTGCTGTGCACATCTGCTGCAAAGAGCCTTTTGAAATGTTAAAAAAGCAAAAATGTCGTTTTGAGGATTAAGGCACACCTGACCCAAGCCAAGCCATTTTCCATCATCTCATCTGCACCCAAAAGCTGGACAATGAATAAGGAAGACCAAAGAAGACTAGATACATTTCATTGTGGTGGTGGCGGCAAAGAATATTCAACATACGTGAACTGCCAGAGTCAAAGGGCAGGTCTGTCTCAGACACGTAGTCAGGTGCTCTGTCGGAGAAAGAATGACAGGACTTTGGCTCTTGTGCTTTGAACACACTATCAGGTGGGACCAGGCCCTGGAAAAGGACATCACGGCTGGTGAAAAAGGTCAGTGAAAGAGAAACAGACCTTCAGTGAGATAGACTGACCCAGTTACTGCAACAATGGGTGTGAGCAACAATTACCAGAACACTGGAGGCTGAGCAATGTTTTCCTTTGTTGTGTCTGGGTCTCTAAGAACTGGAACCAACTTGACTGCACGCAACAAATACTCAGAATTTCAAGAACAACAGCTAACTCTCTGGGGAAGTGTCCTATTTCAAATAGTACTTTGTGTCATGGCGCTACTGTAACAGAAATGGATGGCTTGAATGAACATAAACTTATCATTTCAAAATTAAAGCCTGATTCCAGCATGTGCATTTCAAGGAAGACCTTTCTTTATTTGAGCTTCTCAAACTTGTTGCTGTAGAGGTGGAACTGACTTTACACATATTTCTGAGGCTGTAAATCACACGTGAAGAGATTGCCCATCTCTCCCCCACACTGCTAGAAAGGCGCTGACTTTGAGTCAGCAACACAACCCTCTAGGACACAGCTACGTACGGGAGCTCCTCCAGCTTCGAGGAGGTGGCAATCCTTGGGTTCTTGGCATCTTCAGTTGGCATCTCTCTGTCTGTGCTTGCTTGGCTCAGTTTATGCTACTCTTTAAAAAAAGTGTGTGTGTGTGTGTACACCATCAAATCAGATCTGACCGGTACAGGAGGAGATTACCCTTCCTTCTCCAGGAGAACTGGTGGATTTGAACTGCATGCCTTCTTGATTGCAGTACAGCTTCTTGCCACTAAGCCACCAGCATTTCCCTTACTTATGCTACTCTTAAATAACTCTGAAAAGATAAATGATAAGGCTTTTTTTTAATTTCTTTTTTATTTTATTTTTTATTTTTGTGTGTGTGTACCATCAAATCAGATCTGACTGGTACAGGAGGAGATTGTCCTTCCTTTCCCGGCAGAGCATCTGGTGGATTCAAACCGTGCGCCTCTGGGATTGCAGCTCCTTGCCACTAGGCCACCAGAGCTCCCCGATAAGGCTTTTCTTAGATCACACCCTATAGTGATATGTCCTCCTCACTAACATAACAAAGGAAGCCTGTGTTCAAATATCCATTCCTGAACCTCCAGGAGGCAAATCTGTGCAATAGCACTTTAAGTGATTTAGGGGTTTTTGAGAACTCTGTAATTGGACATCATGTAAACATCTTATTAGAGATATGCAAACATGCTGTGATATAATCTAATCTCCTCTAACTTTACAAGGAGGGAGAGGCTCCTTGTCAACATCAACAGTCACCCAAGGCCAGTTCCTACGATAGCAGACAGGCCCAATGACACTACCTTGTGCTGATTTTGACACCAACCATTCCCCCACAGCACTTGCTATGCTGCTGGGCTCAAGATATTGCAATGGCCACACAGAACTCACAAATCATACTCTTGATTTATGAGGTTTATTAAGGAAGTCACTCAGCTATTGCTGTAGCATCAGAACAGACTCATAGCTGATGTTCCAGTGGGTTCTCAGAAGCCATAAATCACGAGAGATTGCCCATCTTTCCCCATATGAGCAGCTGGTGGATTCATGCCACATGCCTTTAAGTTAGCAGCACCCGCCTTACCGTTAGGCCACAAGATGCTGCCTCTGGGGTGGCTCATTTTAACCCTAGTGGAATGAGTGGCCACTGGGACTTACAGCAGCTAAAAGAACTTTCCAGCAGTTACCTGAGGAAGGCAGAGGCCAAGGTCAAGAGGCAGAAAGGCTAGAGAGAGTTCTACGTTCAGGCGTAGTTGAAGAGACTGTTGCCTTCATTGGGAAACTGCATCCTGAGTTGTTCCTGATCCTGAAGTAGAATCCATTCCTTCTGTGAACATGAGTGTGGTCTGTGAGTTCTGTGTGGACCCTGTAATGAATTATAAAACCCAGTAAAGAAATAGAGAGTGAACTGGGAGAGACAATTGCTATCAGGATTGCTAGAAAGGGGTATATCTGACCCTAAAGGAATCAGCCTGGAGCTATTGTTGATAGTATCCTTCCCTCATGTGAAATTAAAGGTCAGACATGACCATAGTCCCAAGTCAACCCCATTTTTACACTGTATGCTTTTCATACTTTAGTAGCCATTTTTAAATGTGAGGATTGAGCTAGACACAGCATCTTCAATGTCCAGCTTCACCTTGGAGCGTAATTCTCATCACTGTGAATGAATGAATTGCATAATGTGCCAGGCATTATGCTGAGGGCTCTCAGTAGCCGTCCAGGGTGCCGCCCTTGGTGTTAGGGGAAGTACAACTCATAGCAACCCTGTGGACAACCCTGCAGCATCCTTCCCATTTCTGCCATCATCGAGCCCATTGCAGTCACGGTGACAACCCATCCTGCTGAAGGCCTTCCTCTCTTTTCCTGGCACTCTACTCTTCCCAGCATAATGTCATTCTCAAGGATCAGCCCTTCCTGATAACGTAAAGCATGTGAGATAAGGTTTTATCATCCTTACCTCCAAGGAGCACGCATGCTCCACTTCCTCCAGAACAGGGTTGTTTGCTCTTGTGACTATAGGGAAGGTATTCAATGTTCTTCTCTACTAACATCATGCCTCAAGTGCATTGATCCTTCTCTGATCTTTATTCGTTGCCCAACTTTCAGATGCATGCGAAGCAACGGAACATGTTATGGCTTGGAGCAGGCACACGTTAGTCTTTAAACTGATCTCCTTGTTCTTCAGCACTTAGAGACCCACCCGTGGTAGGAACCAGAATGATCTCCATTTATACATGAAGACATTTAGGTACAAAGACATCAAGTAATTTGCCAAGGTCTCATGCCGATGAAGGGTAAGGGTCACTTGAAGCCCAGTTATAGGCTAGGCCTGCCCTCTGGTCAGTGTATGACCCTGCCTGAAACCCACAGCCTGAGTGAACCAGACGGGTTAAGTGTGGTAAGAACGGACTTCCTGAACTGCAGTGCTCCTGGTCACAGCAACCCTTCTCTTTCCGCATTTCCCTCCCTCTCTGGGGGCCTGTGTTTCTCTTTCCACTTTCCTATAAGAGTGTGCATGCTTCCTACATGGGTTTGGTTTGCTTTGTTTTGTTTTATATTTTTATTAAAGTTTATAAAGAAGGGGAGCTCTGGTGGCCTAGTGGCAAGAAGCTGCACTGCAATCCCAGAGGAACAGAGTTCGAATCCACCAGATGCTCTGCCGGAGAAGGAGGCACAATATCCTCCTGTACCAGTCAGATCTGATTTGACGGTACACGCACACAAAATTAAAAAAAAAAAAAAAGTTTATAAAGAACTTTGATTTCCATTCATTCATTGTTGCACATTTACCTCCCTGTCCCCTCTCCCACCCTCCCACCCCAGTTCATTTTTTTCTTGGGAAAAAAAGTTCTTTCATTGTTATACTGTCCCCAGCCCCTGCCCCACTTTACTATGCAGCTCTTATTCCGGACTCTTATTATGCCAATAATACTAAATCATATATTCCTTTTAGACAGATGTCTTTAGGAGAGCCAGGAACGCCTGACACAGTCATGGTATTTTCAATTCCTCATAAGCATGCAAAAGTTGGACAAAAATAAGGAAGACAAGAGAAGAATAGAGAAAGCATGGATAGAAAGTGATGCTACCAAGCCCAAGGTGGGTGATATTAATCTGCGCCCCCCTCAGGCCTGGTTTAAATAGTTTTTTGTCAAACATTCTTCTAAGTGGTTTGCACTGGTCTGTGTGTTGTTGTACAGAGGTTAACTCGTGGTTGCTGTGACACTGGACACTGTAACACTGATGTGTCAAATGCGATAATGGTTACCCATGGTGGACAGTGTTTGGTGGAGCTCCCTGATTAAAACAAGCTTGGAAGCAGGAATGGCATCCACTTCCGAAATACCTTGCCTCCGGAAACCCTATGAACCTGGAGAAACAATAAAAGGTATACAAGTGTTCAGGTCTTCAGTTCATAGGGTCACTATGAGTCATCTATGACGCAACGGCTCTTAACAACATTGTACTGGCAAAGAATAGTGGCTATGCCGTGGACTGCCAGAGGAACGAATAACTGTGTCTCAGAAGTGCAGCTAGAATTCTCCTTAAACGAAAGGATGGCGAGACTTGTCATCTAGAGGGCTCAGTCTCTGGAAGACACTGTGCTTGGTCCATCAGTGAAATAGAAGTCTCTCGACAGGACGGGTTGACACAGTGGCTGTGACAACACACATACACACAGCGCTGTGAGGCAGGCACAGCCCAGCAGTGGTTGACTCTGTTATACAGGGGATTGCTGTGAGTGAGGGCTGACTGCATAACCCCCCCAACAGGATTCCCTCAGGGCGTCCTCATGCAGCAACTGTCAGGGGCCCGCCTGCTAACCGAAAAGCTTGGTGGCTGGCAGGTTCGAATGGCCGCAGGAAAGATCAGCTTTGGTAAAGATTAAAGAACAGGAAACCCTATGGGTCAACTCTATCAGGGTCATCACCGTGAAACAGAACAACAGGATTCCCTGGGTAGCACAAAGGCTAAGCACTCAGCTTCTAGCTGAAAAGGTGGGCATTTCAAACTCACACAGGCACCTTAAAGGGCCTGTGGAGCTGTTTCCAAAAGGCTACCACTCTGAAAACCCTACAGAGGCATACTCAGCACACATGGGGTCACCATGAGAAGAAAATGGATTAACTAGTAACTAACAACAAACTCTATTAAAATTCCATAAAGACCCTTCACTTTCATTCTAAAAAGCCAGCCCTAAGTGCATATACTACCTTTTACAAACACAGTCATGACGCGGGGCCACATTACCCAATTCTCAGGGCAAGAACTGCTTTCTAGTGTTTACTAATCTCAACAGTATCAGATTTCCCCACCATGTCAAAGATCCTACCTGAAGTCTGGCTGGCACCCAGCAACCTGCCCATCCCACAGCATCTCCCTACAGAATCAAAGACTTTTCACTCACATTAACAGGACTGATGGGGACAGTAAGCAAATAAGTATGCATTTATTTTTTTTCTTACTAATTTATAGTGAAAACTTTCACTTATTTTCCATTGCATTTCTGTAAACTCATGTGAAATGGTTCACCACAAATTTGGGTATTTCTTTTAATTTTATTTTTTTTTTAATTTTATTATTTTTGTGTGTGAGTGTACGGTCAAATCAGCTCTGACTGGTACAGGAGGAGACTGTCCCTCCTTCCCCGGCAGAGCATCTGGTGGATTCGAACTGTGAACCTCTGGAATTGTAGTTGCAGCTCCTTGACACTAGGCCACTAGAGCTCCCCTACAAATTTGGGTATTTCAATTAGCCATTGCTTATCTACCTAGCCTAAGGTTAAACAGAATGGTTTAAGGTAAAAATACTCTTCACTTAGGAATTTCCAGGGCTAGGGGGACGGACAAACTCTGTATGTTATGATTCTTGTTGTGTACCGTCTACCTGGAGCTGACCCTCCAGTGGGTTTTCAGAGGCAATGAATCACGCAGGAGGTGACTGCCCATCTTTCTTCCACAGAGCAGCTGGTGAGTTCGGGCAGCTGGTGGATTTGAGCCAAGTGCCTTTAGGATGGCAACGCAGCTCCTTACCACTAGGCCACCAGAAAGCCCTATAATACAGGCAGTTTCCAATTTACTGTGATAAGTTCTGACATAAGTCTAAATTGCTATCCCTCCCTTCTTCCCGCTCCCTCTATTTTCAAGACCGGTTACAAGGCAGTGTTTTGAACAGTAAATCATAACATTGAACATGTGCAAGCATCTGAGAAGTGCATCAGCAAATGCTGTGCTGCAAACACTGTATGTGGTCTACATTACCAACAATACACTGCCTAAAAGTTGATGCTGCCTCTGACTCACTCTCCATCCACTTCCAAGGAGGTAAAATGTGATAGAAGTTTGCTCAGCTTCCTCCTCGTAGCCACCGGTGGATTGGAACTGCCAGAGACCAGAGGGCTGTGGGTTACCAGTGCACCCATTCCCTACCAGAGCTCCATTACCAGAAAAACATACAAACAACAGACAATCCTACATGCAGTTGGTAGTAACTCCAATATGTTGTAAGCCAGGAGTTACCTGTGCGAGTGTGCCCTCAGAGAATTAGAAAATGATTTAAAAACTCTACTAATAGAAGGTAAGGAATAGTTAAACAAGAAATCATTACAAAAAGATTTTATTAAACAAACACACCAGGAGATTAGGCCTAAGGATTTGGCTGGGAAACCAAGAAGCCTTAGTAAAACAGCAGAAGTTCAAAGTCACAGACTTCAGGCGTTCCTTGGTGGCAGTGTGAGGGGAAGGGTCAGGAATTGCAACACCTCATCCCATGATAGTCCACAGAAAAATAGCCAGCCCTCTCTCCCTCTCCTCTTCAGGAAGTGTTCCATGATCCTGGACCTGAGAGGTTGGAATGGAGTTCCTGTGTGTCACAGGCATTCAGCTTCTTTGTTCAAGACCACCCTGTATACTTGACACTGCACTTGAGTTATCTGTTCACATACCTCAACTTGGCTTTTGAGAAACCAACAGTTGCTGAAAGAGTGTTTACCACCCAGCAATGTAAGATTATACTATTACGGCGGCTGCATTTTTCATCTCATCCTGCCCCCGTTGTACTTTAGACAGTGATGTGTTGAGCTTGATTTCTTTAGAAAAGAATCTACTTGGTTTTTGTTGTTTTTTTTTTTAATTTTATTATTTTGTGTGCATGTACCGTCAAATCAGATCTGACAGGTACAGGAGGAGATTGCGCCTCCTTTTCTGGCAGAGCATCTGGTGGATTTGAACAAAAGAATCTACTTAGTAAAATAAGTTACCTAAAACATACTTGCTGATTTTATGAGAATTCCACGAATATGAAGTCTTCTCTGAGGGGAAGAGAGGCATAAGATCTTTTCTCTGTCCTGCTACCAACAAAGTTAGGTATTTCAAGATTAAAAATGGCGATTTGTTCATAATACTCAAGAGTGTGCTCTCATGTTATTAAAAGCCATTGATGGGTGGGGGCGCTCTGGTCGCCTAGTGGCAAGAAGCTGCACTGCAATCCCAGAGGTACATGGTTCAAATCCACCAGATGCTCTGCCGGATAAGAAGGGACAATTTCCTCCTGTACCAGTCAGATCTGATTTGACACTACATGCACAAAAAATAGTAAAATAAAATTTTAAAAAAGCTATTGATCATTAAATTCCATTATTAACGGCAAAGGCTGTCAATAGCACAAAGACTATGGTACTCAAGCAGCCGCCAGCTGGCCCTCCAGTAGAGACACAGAGATTCGAACACATGACATTGTTGGCTGGTTTCGGTGATGGAGGCTGCTCTATCTAGAAGAAACACAGAAAGCGAAGAGTCTGCCCACAGCCCTGGCATGGGAATTTTACAGGACTCTTTTTTTCCCCCTCCCACAAGAGACACATAAGCAACAATATTCAAGGCCAGTCACAGAGATCTGGGATTTGAAATAGAACCCACTAGGCACAGGGATGTGCTTCCCAGCAGCTCTTTACCGACAAGAACCAACTCTTTTCCTGCCTCTGAAAACCTCTGCCTCCTTCATCACACTGGCCCGGAGAGCCCTTTAGGAACAAGAAACTGCTTTCAAGTCAGAATCTTAAATGGAGACCTCGCGTTGTTGAGGTTTGTGCTTTTAAATTGTTCCATCGCACAGCTGCGTGCCCTGCAGAGCTGGCTCTCTTGGTAGTTTTGTCCAGTATCTGGAGGGCAGGGAATCACTGGACAGTTAAGTTTCTCAAGAATAAAGTTCTGAGTATCAAACACTGTCGGTCCAAGCAGGCAGCTGCTGACACACTTTGTCTCACTGGATTTCAGTCATCGCTCTTATTTGTGATTTTTTTTTTTAATGTGTTTGGGGTCACTTATTTGTCAACGCTGCTCTCCAAACCTGAAGCCCAGGTGTAGTGCGGCAACTCCAGCAAGCAAGTTTACTTACAAAGCGGAGTAAATTTCCGTAAACACTGGTCTACTCGGAAAAATTCGTCACCGGTTCTTTTAGGGACACACTGTGTGTTTGGAACAAGAGTTGTTTTCGGGAATGCTGGTTTTGTGTTTCTTTAAACAGTCCATTTCAAAACTGTCCTGTGTGCCTGTAGAACCAGCTCTCACCCGATTCTGCCGGCTTCTTGAAGTCAAGAAATGGCCAGCATCTGTGCAGGTTCGACCCTTGGTGTGAGTGTGGTCTCGTGCGCCCTGCCGCTCCATTGCTTTCATTCCTTTCATTTTATAAATGGTGTGCCCCAAACCCAGACCCTAAAAAGAGGTCTTGAGCTGAATTAAGCCAGAGGTAAAGTGAAGAGAAGGTGGGGAAACGGAACATCAGAGGTCACACTCCGGACACTTACAGATGTTAGAACCTGGACCCCTTTTGACAACAGTTAAGATTCAGAATCTTATGGCTGGACCGGGGCGCAGCCTGGAGTCTGCAGGCGGGTCTCCTTGCACTCTGACGCCCCCGGAGCAAAGGGGAACACAGACACCCACACACCAGGAGGGGGCGGTCCCTGTGCCTTTGCACCCCTCGGTGGAGGGGTCACTCGCTGATCCTCACCAAGTGGAGAGTGAAGGGCTCAAAGTGGGGAATGAAGAGTTCAAAGGTGCGGGGCGTAGAAGGAGGTCAGGTAGGAAGACCCCAGGAAAGGTGCAAAGGGACCACCTGCGGCCGTGAGCGGAAACGACGTGGCCGCTGGGAAAAGGACGTTGGCGGCAGTGTAGGATGGAAAAGTCTGGAAGGGCAGCGCGGCCGGGCCAGGTGGGCCAGGGCTGGCCCCCGCACCACCCGCCGTCGCCCCCGGCGCCCCGGGCTGGGCCGCACTCCCTCCCGCCTGCACCGCACCGTCGGCCCCGGGGTTCTGCTTCTTCCACTTGGTCCTGCGGTTCTGGAACCAAATTTTGACCTGCGTCTCGGTGAGGCTGAGCGACAGCGCCAGGTTCAGGCGTTCGCACACCGACAGGTAGCGCGTGGCCCGGAACTTGTTCTCCAAGGCCACCAGCTGCTCGTAGGTGAAGGCGGTGCGCGCGCGTCGCGGCTTGGCCAGGCTGGG
>NW_006399756.1:7206863-7211653 GCF_000299155.1 Elephantulus edwardii | reverse complement strand
CTCTCGCCGCCGGCGCCGCCCCGCATCCTCCGCGTCCTCGGCGTCCGAGCCCTCCACTGGCGACGCCGCGCCCGCGCCTCGGCCTGCAGCATCTAGGGGAGAAGGCAGCGCGACCAGAAAGCGGGGAGGACCGGCCCTGCCCCCGCCCCAGCTCCCCTCCCCCACCGCGCAGCCTCGCTGGCGCCTCTCAGGATTTGGGTTCTCGGGGTGCAGCATCCCCTATAGGCACCTGCTGCGTAGAAGTGCCCTAAAAGTGAAGTGACTAAAGAATGGCATTGCTCCCCGACCCTACAAGAATGACTAGTCTGCGTATAGGACGCTCTGTGAGGGGCCTGGATTAGGGGCTTTGAGACATCATTTCGGGCTGTGTCTCCCCAGTCGCTCGAAGCCTATTTTAGTCTGACACTCCTGGCAATTAAAAAAGAAGTTATTAAGTCCCCCTCCCCTTAAAGTTAAATTCCGCTTTCCCATCTTCCCTCTTCTGCCGTGTTAATAGAGTTTCAGATTTGTGCGGGCCGGATCGATAGATGTCATCTATTAAAGGTAAGTTTTAATCGAACAATATTAGGATCAGACAGGGAAAGGGGGTTTGAAGTCGGTACCTGCAAGCTGCAGGGCAGGAGATATGCAGGCGCCAGTAATAGAATATCGATCACCAGGCTGGGGAGGGGAGAGCCGGCCCCTCCGAGGGGCGATAGGGACAATTACCAGGCCGGCGGCCGGGGCCCAGGCGCGGCCTCCAGAGGCGCCCCAGTCCCAGACAATCACCGCCGAACTCTGGGAGGGACCTGCGCCCTGCTCCTCGGCGTGCCCACGCCTCCTCCTGGCACGCGTCCCGCGGTCCTCAGTCCTCCCTTCCTGCCACTAACTTTCCGAGACCCTCAGCAGGCGCCTGCCAGCGTTGGGGGGGGGGGCAGTAAAAGAGAGTTTCAAGAGAAAAGCCCCAAAGCCTCCGCATCCACACCCACCCGCCAGGCCCAAGCCCCAATCAAAGTTGGGTCTGGGGAGAGGGAGCGCGCGGGGCGGGCGAGTCTCTCTCAGCGCCTCGGTGTGAGGAGAACCGGGCATTCTCCAAGGCTGGGGCACGTGACTTGACTGAGCCTCAGCTCTCACATCCGTGAAATGGGAGTGGGGTTTAGGCTGCATCTACCTGGCAAGTTGCTAAGTTTTTTCATCCCACCCCCTAGCCAGTTTCCGGCACGTGGAGGGCGCGTCTGAAAGTATGCGCCTGGGCAGGGCGTGTGCGTGCACCTGGTCCGCTCGGGGCTCTGGGGGTGGTTGGGGGCAAATATCTGCCCCAGGACGTGGGATCCCCCTTTACCTCCATCCAGCTCTGGATCCTGCGGGGTTATATTTCACGCCTCGCCCCTTCAAGGAGCCGTGGCTCGATGAGTCTGACCCAGTGCCTGTCCCCTACCCCAGCCGCGCGCATCCTCCGAGCCTGGGTCGCCCAGGGCCGGGCCTCCTTGTATTCTTACCAGGGGTTTGCTGATGCCAGGCAGGGTCCCCGGGGCTGGCGTCTTTCTCCGCTTCAGCCTCCGCCAAACTTTTCTTGGCTTCCCGGAGCGCGGGGCGCACAGCCGGGAGCGCGGCGCGGGTGAATTTCTGCGGGTCCAGGATGTCCAGGACCGAGAAGGAGATCTTGTGGGGGGAGGGAGCCGCCTTGGCTCCGCCATCCTGCCATGCCAGCATGCCCACCGCCCGGAGGCCAGAGGCCGGGCGGCGAGGAGTCCGGAAAGGCCGCGCACCGGCTCGCAGTCCTGCTAGGGTTCGGCCGCTGCTCTCCGGAGGGGAGGAGGGTCGGGGCAGCCCGGAGGAGCCGGGGGTAGGAGTAGGAGGGGGCGGGGAGAGCCGCGGGGGGCTGCGCGCCGATTGGCACTTGCGCATCCGAGATCCCTCGCCACGTGCAGGGCGCGCTCACAGTCGCCCCAATACTGGCAGGCACATCGTGGGGACGGGTCACCTAGCGGAGGGGGCGCTCGGTGCGCCCTGTGCGCGCGCCCGCCACGACAGTACCTCTGGCTCCGCGCGCCTCCGCCCAACCCGAAGTGGCTCGGGCTGTACGCTGGGGTGAGCGTGAAGCTTCCACCATACACCCCTCTGTCTTGGGTATGCGCTCCATCCCTCACCTTTGGTTTTGGGGTGCAGTGGAAGCCAGGATGGCTTACTTCTCCAAGGCAATGCTCAGCGCATCTCCTACCCAGCCGCTGAGCCGCGGCGGCGCAGAGCCATGGCCTTAGACCCGACCGCCTCGCATTTAAAGCCCCCACTGTTCTCCCAGTTCACCGCTCAGTAACCCTGTGGGGGCCGACCTGGGCGAGGCCAGGGCCCCGATGGTTATCAGTGCTTTAAAGAGGAAGAAATTGTGCTTCAAACAGAAGTGATTTACTTGGTGACTGAGGCTGGATTTGAACCCAAAGCACTGTCCTCCCCACCACATCCTGCTGCTTCAGTGAAGCAATGGTGAAAATCCTGTTCAGTTTCCGGTGTCTTTCCGGTCCACCGCAGAGCCGAGCTGGGTCAGAAGCGCAGCGGGGCGTGTAGATGGGTGACCGAGGGCCCCCATCCCGCTGGGAACAAAGCTGACGTGAGATGAGTGAGCGCGGCTGCCAGCACCACCCTGGATGTCATTTCGGCCCCTTGCAGATCCAATGTTTGAAACCAAATCTGGATCTTTGGCCATCAGGATGCTTCTTTGAAGCCCCATCTCCTCTCCGCCCCAGGAAGAAAGACGCTAAGAGCGGTTTGGATGACATTTAAGGCCAGAGAAGTGGCGAAGGTTTGGAACGCCCCAGCTGCCCCACCTGGGGATGGCAAACAGTGGTGGCAGGCTAAGCTTCCGGCAGCCACACCCAGCTGGCCATTCTCACCCCTTATTGCAGTTCTCCAGCCATTTATCCCAGCTCCAGTTCCCGCGGCTGTCCCCAGCGCCTCCGCCCAGAACCACCTCCGAGGCGGCCTGCCTTTCTTCCCTGCCCCATGGGGCTTCCCAACAATGGCCCGGCAATTAGTATTGTCTGAGCAGGTACCGAGTCAGAGGGGAGGGGAAGCCTTCCAGGCGAGGGCAGGGGCTGCTAATCCCATGTTACTGAAGAGGCGGCCTCTGGGGCCAGCTCCTTGTAGTTTTCTCATTCAAGCCCTGCCTTCCCTCCCAGAGGCGGCCACCCCTTTCACTGTGGACTTTAAAGGCCTGCAGAGATTCAAACCAGCCGCTGCCCTGGGGGAAGATGGATTGTGCTTTTAAAGCTCAGGACAGGAAGTGGCCTGCCATGGCCACCTGCCACCACTCTGGCCTCCAGCAGCCTGGGATCCAAATAATGGGACCCTCATGACTGACAGATGGGACCCTCTGCCTTCTCTTTCCTCAACTCTTCTCTCAGACTCTATTTGATCTTTTTCTAAATCTTCCTTTTCTCTCATCTCCTCACATTTCCTCATACTTAGATGTTTGAGTCTAGCTATGAAAGTATCCGCTTCAGCATGAGATTATGTTTTCCCCGGGCCCCTCTTCTGACCCATTTTTCTGCAAGAAAGCTTGAGACTTTTTCTCCTGGGACAAGGACAGTGTTCCAGAGGCAGCCCATGCCCAAACTAGGGAGACGGCGTGCTTGAGGTGGGTGGGAGTGTCTCATATATTGGTCATTTTTATTCCAATTTATAAGCTGTGGGGGAGGGGAGGCCGAAATCATCTTTTCTTTGAAGTTCAAGCTGTTAGATATTGGGGGAGGAGAGAGGTCAGGTTAGAACTGCTCCAGGTGGTTTTCTGGGTGTCTCTAAGAGCAGCAGATAACTAGGCCTTATTTCCATAGGATTCGAGTGGTCCGACCGAACTGGCAACGTTTATGTTAGTGACTAGGGCAAACTCTGCCATCCACGAGCTTAGGCACAGGAAAGGAGCCGCAAAATAGAGAAGAGGCAGATTGGAGAGGCAAGAGCCCAACAGCCGCATTCTTTGAAGCTTTAACCTTTGGGAACTCCTTATTCATCAAAGACCTCTTGTAACTTCAGCGTTCGTTCTGGTACAGATATTGAGCACAGCGTACTGTCTTCCTGGTTACCTCACACTCAGTACTTGGCTTCTGTAGTAGATTCCACAGAAGAAACACCACGGTGTCACGTGTGGCCTGTGGACTTTGGGCAACAAGAAAACGTCTTTAGTGCTCAGGAGCCGGGCAGTGTAGTAGTGAAGAAATTAGGCTCGTTTGGAACCCACCAACTGCCCATGGGAGAAAGTGGTGGCTTTTGCGTCTGTAAAGGTTTGCAGTCGGAAACATCTTCTCTGCCCTGAGGGGTTGGATCTGGGCTCATGACACGGGCTTGGTTGTTTTGTAGAGTGGGAAAGCTGTACATAACTGACTTACAGAGGAACCACCATGGAAATGGGGTGGGGGTAGGGGTCTGTACTCAGTTCCCAGGGTTACTATGAGGCATAATCACCTCATGGGGGTTTTGTTTGTTTTGGTTTTTAAGGGAAGATGCCTTGTATTTACCTGGCTTAAAAGAGGAAACCCCATTTATATACATTTAGAAAACCAACAACCAAAAGCAAAGTCAACTCCCTGCCATCAAGTCAGAGCCAACCAGTGGGTTTTCAGAGGCTGTAAATGACAGGACAGGAGCAGCGGTGGATTCAAACCACCTGCCTTTGGGCTGGCATGGTAACTCCTTACTCACTAGGACATCAGAGCTCCTAGTCAAAATGACAAATCAGTTCTTGAACGGAATCCTACAGGGGGAGACCCTGGGGAAATGACTGTTCTGGCTACCTGGTTTGTAAAAGGCCAGGAGGC
>NW_006399756.1:7197399-7199358 GCF_000299155.1 Elephantulus edwardii | reverse complement strand
GGAGGAATATACGATTAGGTATTATTGTCATGACAAGAGTCCAGAATGAAAGCTGTATAATGGAGTGGACTTGGGGGTGGGGGGTTGTATAACAAGGAAAGAATTTTCCTTCTTTCTTTTTTTTTTTTAACTTTTTAAAAGGAAAAGCGAACTGGGGATGAGGGGTGGGCAGGGAGGAAAGTGTGCAACAATGAATGAATGGAAATCCAAAGTGTCTGTAAACTTTCATTAAAATAAAAAAAATTTAAAATAAATAAATTCAAAAACTACCATTTCATTCTTCCGCAATCTCACTGGCCTAACCGATGGCAATAATCTTTCTCCTTCCAGCGCTGTACCTACGTGCTCTCATTTCCGCCGGGCTGTTCACGTGGAGCATTGGATTTGGTTTCTTCATGTAATGCTCTCATGGGATCATTTCCTATGGTGTTGCTTGGTCCTTCTTTTTGCCATCGAGTGTGATGCATAGGGACCTTATAAACGACACGAACCCTATTCTATCCTGTGCCTTCCCGACCCCACTGCAGCAGCCACTGTGTCAATCCACCTGGTTGAGCGTCTTCCTTTCCTTCGCCGACCCTCTGCTTCTCTGAGGATTATTTCCCTGTTCAAGGAATAGCCCTTTCTAGCAACGTGCACAAAGTATGTGAGGCATTTCATTTAGCAGCTGTGTTGTAACTTCTTGAACAATTCCTGTCCTTGAATATTTGCTTTCCTTTCAGCTTTTGTTGGCATTATAGCCCAGGCTAGGCAATGGCACAGTGGGTTATGCATTTGCCAGCTAGACTTGTTGGGTGCCGTGGAGGTAGGTGTGTGTTAAGGGGACCCTAGCAGGCTCTGCTGCGTCTGACTCACTGTTGCAGCCTTGATGTCTGTCCATTTCCTCGAGGGTCTTCCTCTTTCTCCAGGTTTGTCTCCTTCTCAGGGATGGACCCCTCCCGATTGCATGCTCTAAGTATGTCAGACAAAATCTCACCACCCTTGCTTCTGTTCGGGCTGAATTTCCAATGGAAAGGTTTCCCATCTCAATTCAGCTGCAGGACCTGAGGAAGAGATGAGGCATTCTGCTCCTATAAAGATTCGAGGCTCTAGAAACCCTGAGGGGTGAGTCCTTCTTTGTCCTACAGGGTCCCCGTGAGTCAGCATGTGTTCGAGGCAGTGGCTAGTAACCTCACTGCATAGTCCTCGAGGCCCTAGGGAGTTGTCATGCTAACTGGAGAAAGAAGAGGCATCTTCTCCCTGCAGTGTAGGTAGGGCCTTGGAAACCCAACAAGGCCAGCTAACCGGGTTCCAACTCTACTGGCTATAACCTTTTAATTTTTTGTGCTCACATTGGGGTCATTGCCTTAGCCTCACTTCCCAAACAGCAGGAAGACATTTCCTCTGCTTTTAGGATGAGAAGGAGGTTCTGACACTGCTCTCTGTTAACGTTTTACTTCTGGACCTTTGTATTGTGGCCTAGGCAAAAATTTACAGAGCTGACTGGCTTTTCGTTCAACAATTAAGACACGTCTGCTAACTTTAACATTTACTTCTTTTACAAGTGCCTCCTGGGATAGATGATTAGGAATTATTGTCATGACAGGGGTCCAGAACAAAGGCTGCATAGCAGAGTGGACTTTAAGGGGAGGGATTGTATAACAATGAAAGAATTTTACTTTTCAAAGAGAAGAGCCTACTGGGGGGAGGAGGGATGGGCAGGGAGAAAAGTGCAACAATGAATGAGTGGAAATCCAGTCTCTGTAAATTTTCATTAAAATTATGCACACCCATGTTTATTGCAGCTTTGTTCACAATAGCAAGGAGTTGGAAACAACCTAAGTGCCCATCAACAAAGGAATGGATAGAGAAGCTGTGGTATATTCACACAATGGAGCACTATGCAACATTGAAAAACAAGGAACTCATGCAATATTATTCAAAATGGGTGACCCTGGAGGAAATTATGCTGAGTGAAGT
>NW_006399756.1:7190603-7197299 GCF_000299155.1 Elephantulus edwardii | reverse complement strand
TGTGTGTGTGTAGTGTAGATGCTCCTGACTCCCAATGGGGGCCCCTCTACTGTGTTCCCATATGTATTTATCCCCAGGGTGGCAGCAAAGATGAATATATGCACCCCCCCTAGGCGCCTTCCCTCTGTGCTTGATTTGTTTTCACAGTGTAGGCATTAAAATTCTGCCTGAGTGCTGTCTTTAAATTGCTTTGATGCTAGGTGGGTTCCAACCCTGACCTGTCCTGACGGCAAGTGATGGCTGTAACAAGCTTGGGATCAATATTCATAGCGGGTGTCCTGAGCTGATAACACTATCCAAGACAATGTTCACTATCAGTGTGGACAGCTGAGATATTGTGCCATTAGGGATGTTGTGTTAAGTAACCTGATCCATTTCTGGGGCTATTTAATGAATTTCACAGTTTAGATAGTATCTTTAAGGAGAAGGCAAAGGCGATTCCGGAGGCACTGATGCAAATCAAAGGTGCCAAGCTCCCCGGCTGCTCCACAAACAAAGTGGCTAGATTCCAGCGCAGCCTTGAGAAGCCGCTGCTGGTGTTAACTAGCAAAGCATCAGCATTTATGCAGAGGGAGGATGGTATTATGAGCAGCATTAAAGCACTTCAGATAACATTTGATGTTC
This sequence comes from Elephantulus edwardii, assembly GCF_000299155.1. Classification (NCBI taxonomy): domain Eukaryota; kingdom Metazoa; phylum Chordata; class Mammalia; order Macroscelidea; family Macroscelididae; genus Elephantulus; species Elephantulus edwardii. The sequence continues at coordinate 7,196,675 of NW_006399756.1, read as the reverse complement.
CTGGAATAAAATAACAGCTTAAATTCTCTAGGTAAGGCTATGCAGGTTGAGCCAGCCCCTGGCATAGGACACTGTGTAAAATAAGACAGCTTCATAAGGTACAGTGGTGACAAAGAGGGAAGAAGTCAGCCGTGGGGACAGTATATGTGAAACCCTTTAATTAGTAGTAGTAGTAGTAGTAGTAGAAGAAACAACAAAAACTAATTATTATTATATCATTTGAATGAAAGTTTACAAATCATATTTCTTTTTCATACAATCATAGAGTGTTTTATAACATTAATTGCCGTTGTATAATATGATTAATTAATTGCCTAGTCTAATCAATCCAGGCCACCCATTAAAAGCTCAGAACTTGAGTTTCCTCTCAGACGCAGTTGTTAATTCTAATCAGTCTTTTAGGGAAGAAAAGGGGCGGGGCAGGTAAGTGCTCGATTTTAAAAGTTAAATACTGAATAGGGAGCACTGGTGACCTAGTGGCAAGAAGCTGCACTGCAATCCTGAAGGTGTGCAGTTCGAATCCACCAGATGCTCCGCTGGAGAAGGAGGGGCAACTTCCTCTTGTGCCATTCAGATGCAATTTGATGGTACACCTAACAACAACAAGTTAAATTACTGAAATCAGTGTAACAACAACAAATTAAAAGTTAAATACTGGTAGGCAGAGGTGTTGTCTCACATGACTCTGGGATCCTGGCTAGTGGAGCATTTGTTTACATTTATGTTTCTGTTGCCAGTGATTTCAAGTTAATGACCCAGCAAAACACCCTGGAACTGACCTATAGGTTTTCCAAAGTCGTAGCCTTTGCAGATAGAGATCGTCATATCTTTCTTCAAAGAAGTGGCCAATGACTTCACCTGGTTAGCAGCCAAGCACTTACCTACTGCATCACCAGTGCTTCTCGGTAAAGGCCGCTTTCCCTCCAGGACTCTGAACCCCCAGCTACCAGGACTAGGTAGTGTGCCCTCTGAAAAGTCTAGCACCCCATTCAAAGTCTACATGCCCACCCCAAACAACTAAAATAAAACTGTTAACATATTTTGTTTTAAGAAATCAGTATTTCTCCTTGAAAATTAACAGGTTAACAATCATTATCTTAAAAATGCAGAGGAACAAGAGCTCTGGTGACCTAGTGGCAAAGAAGCTGCACTGCAATCCCAGAGGTGCACGGTTCAAATCCACCAGATGCTCTGTGGGAAAAGGAGGGGCAATCTCCTCCTGTGCCAGGTGGATCCGATTCAAAGGTACACAAAAGGGGGAGGGGGAGAGAAATGCAGAGGAGACTCAAAGAAGGTACAGAGGCAACAGCAAGGATTGCATTGCTACGTAGAAGTATTCACATGCTCCTTGGTCCTGATGATGGTATTAGCATAAATAAATAGACGATCTTTCTTGGGTGATCTTGGGTGATCTTTCGGTGGAAGAGGCACTTGGGCTAAGCTTCTTTTTTGCATTTATTTTATTTGACTCTTCCTACAACCTCATGTCAAGATGTCTACTTACATTTCATTGACTATGCAAAAGCATTCGACTATGTGTTGGTTTTTTGTTAAGTGCCACTGAGTCACGACTCAGGACCCTATGTACAACAGCTCTGAACTCTGCTCTATCCTGAGCCAACCTCATCATCTCTGAGACACCCTCCCCCATTACCCCAGTCACTGAGTCAATCCATCTCATCAAGGCTCTTGCTCTCTTGCACTGTCCCTATACCTTTTCAAGCTTGATGTCCTTCTCCAAGGATTAATCCCTCCTTGCAACATGCCCTGTGTATGTCAGACAGAGTTTCAGAATTCTTGTCTCCAAGGAGCAACCTGGTTTTGCCCTCTCTTGGATGAACCTGTTTGTTCTCCTAGCAGCCCATGGTATATTCAGTGCTCTTCTCCAGCACCACAGCTCAAAGGCATCAATTTTCTTCTATCATCCTTAGTCATTGCCCAGCTTTTGGATGCATATCAAGTAATTTCAAAGACTATGGCCTGAATCAGTCGCACTTTAGTCTACAGACTAACATCATTGCTCTTCAGTATTCTGAAGAAGTCCCTGACAGCAAATTTTCCCAATGCAATTCATCTTTTGATCTCCTGGCTGCTGGTACCAGAGTGTTTACTGTGGAGCCAAGTAAGCTGAAGCTGTTAACAAAATCTCTTTACCGCCTATCATGTTAGCTGCCATTTGGCCCAATGGTGAGAATCCTCATTTCCTGGATGTTGAACTTCAATCCATATTGAAGACTGCAATCTTTGACCTTCTGCCACAAATGCCTCAGATCTTCCTTAGTTTTAGCAAGCAAGGTTATGTTATTTGCATAATGCAGGTTGTTGATGAGTCTCTCTCTAGTTCTGATACCACATTCCTCCTCATAGAGCCCAGCCTCTTAGATGATCTGTTCTATATATAGATTGAACAGGTATGGAGATAGGATGCACCCTTTGCATATACCTTTCCTGCTTTTGAACCATGCAGTGTTTCCTTGCTCTGTCTGATGACTGCCTCCCCATCCAAGTATAGGTTTCACATAAGCACAATCAAGTGTGCTTGGATTCTCATTCTTCTCAGAATTAACCACAGTTTGTTATCTACACAAACACCTTTGAATAGTCAAAAAAACACAGACATGGAAAATATTGAGAAGAATGAAAACCCTAGAACATTTAATTATGTTCACGTGAAACATATATAGACAAGAAAGAGTTGTCTGAACAGAGCAAGGGAACATTGCATGGTGTAAAATCAGGAAAGATGTATGTCAGGGTTGTATTCTTTCTCCATACCTTCTCAATTGTATATGGAGCAAAATAATCGAAGAAGCTGCACTTGATGAAGAAGAATGTGACATCAGGATTGGAGGAAGGTTCATAAAAACCTGTATCATGCAAATTATTCAACCTTGCTTACAGAAAGTGAAGAAGACTTGAACTTGCTGTAGAAGATAAAAAAAATTACAGCCTCCAATATGGATTCCATCTCAATATGAAGAAAATAAAAATTGTAACCACTGGACCAATAGGCAACATCATGATAGATGGAGAAAGACTGAAGTTGTCAACATTTTAATTTTATTTGTATTCACAGACATGGTAGCAGCAGTTAAGAAATCAAAAGACGTGTTGTGTTGGGGAAATCTGTTACGGACTTTTTCAGAGTGCTAAAAAGAAAGGAGGTCAGCTTCAAGGCTAAGGAATACCTGATTCAAGTTAGAGCATTTCTGATTGCTTCTTGTGTGTATGAAAGTTGGACAGTTAATGATTAGGACAGAAGGAGAATTGATGCCTCTGAATTGTGGTGTTGACTTCCAGTAGAACAAGCATGTGTTTCTTGGAGGAAATGTGACCAGGGTGATCCTAGGAGGTGAGGATGGAGAAACTGTGTGTCCCACGCTTTGGACATGTTGTCAGGAGAGGACAGTCTCTGGAAAATGGCATCATTTGCGGAAAGGTGAAGGGTCAGAGAAAGAGAGGAAGACCCTAAACCTGACGGATTGACACAGTGATTGTAATAAAGGGCTTAAGTACAACAGAGATTGTGAGGATGGCACAGAATAAGGTAAGGTTCCGTTCCGTTGTTCATAGGACTTTGTAGACAACCCAGTAACACCTAACAAGTAAAACGAGACCTTTGTTGGATTCCTGCCCAACACATTTCATGTTCAGCCACTACCTGTCAGTCGAGCTTATGTATTGTTTGTTGCAGACCAAGTTTCAGCAGAGTTTCTAGCTTAAGACAGACTAGGAAGAAAGGCCTGGTGATCTACTTCTGATCCTCAGCTGATGAAGAAACTATGAACCACAATGGTCTTATTTGCAACTTGCTCTTGGAGGTGGCACAGGTCTGAGCAGGGTTTTGTCTACTTTGCATGGAATCACCATGAACCCAGACCTGGACTTAGCTAACACCACCAACAACAACTCCACAAAGTGGGTACTATTATTATTTCCAATTTATAGTTGAGAAAGCAAGACAGAAACTGTTGGAAAGTAACTCAAGATCCCAGAGCTAAGAAGTGGTAGAAATTTGAATCCCAGCAGTGAAGTGTCAAAACCCAGAACCAGTAAGGTTCTCATCACAGAAAAACAAAAACAAAAACAGAACACAACCACCACCAACAACCTTCCTTAGGATAAAGCCCAATTATAAACGTTTATTGGATGAATTTTCCTGCAGAGTCATCCCAGGATGCACGAGCTGGAATATTCAAGAGAAGAACTGAAATCCAAGAACTCGCTGACCATGTGTGTACATACTGTGCTGAGAGTCTTGGAGCCCAGCCTTTGGAGCTCTAACAGCCAGCGTTATCTGACATTTGTAAGGTATTCCCTGAAGGAGACAGGGATTTGTCAGAGAAGTCCGATTGCCCTGGGCATCTAGGAAAGTGGAGAAATGTAATTGGGAGAAAGAGCATGAGAAAAGAAAATACCAAGTGACAAGCTGGGGACATAGGAAGAGAGAGAGCAGGTGATGGACAGAGTCCCGAGGAGCAGGCCACAAATGCAGCCTGGGCTCTTTCTGAGCATGGACACAGCCCTTGTGGTCACACTGTACCAGAGAGAGAAGGCCGTGGTGTGAAGACGAGGTGGCAGGGCAGGACCTGCAAACCTGAGCCACATGAATGGACATACTCCAGTCTCTGGGGCTGGAGATGACCTGTCCTTAGTAGGTGGTTTGTCACAAGGTGGACATCGGGGTCTCTCTTGTCCTTGCATCTGCATCCAAGTTCCACAGCCTCCCTGCCTCAGCCTGGCAGCCTGTCCAGTATACTTGCCCCTCTCAATCCTGAGCTCTAGTGGTGCTCTGACGCGTTGACATCTCCAAAGATTGAAATGGTGGTCACTGATTAAAAATGTTTACAAAGATACCGTGTTGGTATTTACCATCAAATTGGAACTCAGTCATAGCTGACCTTCCAGTGGGTTTTCAGAGGCTGTAAATTGACTGGGAAGAGACTGCCCATCTTTCTCCCATGCAGCAGTGGATGAATTCGAACCACATGCTTTTGTGTTGGCAGTGCAGCTCCTTACCACTAAGCCACCAGAGCCCCCTTAGGAAGCTATGGAGTCATCGGGTCATGATTTCACAGGACACCTCATCCAGTGGCCTGATATTGCTTCAGTGTTGTAACAGCGTTTCATTGCGTAATGCTTGGAGGAGTCTAAAAGCTTGGAGGTGGTCCTCCAAGGCACAGCACTTGGTTACTATTTGCCTGCAGGAGCAGAAGGAAACCAGGATTGGGAGGCAGAACTGGAACGGGTGTCTGATATCCTTCATGTACAACGGCCTCCTTTGCCATGAAACAACAAGAACTAGAAAGTGCCAGGCAGCCATGACTGACAAGCTACTAGAGAAGAGATTTCATACAAGAATCTTTAGGAGACATGCTTTGTTGTTATGAGCCCTCGAGTCACCTGCGACTCATAGCGACCCTACGTAAATCAGGTCTAAACCCTGCTCTATCCTGTGCCAATCTCACCATCTCCGGCACACCTATCCCAATTACCCCAGTCACTGAATCAATCCACCTCATAGAGGGTCTTCCTCTCCTCTTTTATTATTATTTTGTGTGTGTGTACCATCAAATCAGATCTGACTGGTACAGGAGGACATTGCCCCTCCTTCTCCAGCAGAGCATCTGGTGGTTTCGAACCCGTACCTCTGGGATTGCAGTGTAGCTTCTTGCCACTAGGCCACCAGAGCTCCCTGATAGAGAATTTCTGTGTGTAGTGACTCCAAGTGGTTAGCAGCCACGCACTTAACTCCTGCACCACCAGTGCTCCTGATTAAAGGAGCACATTTCCCATTTCCCTCCGGGGCTCTGAATCTCAGCTTCTGAGCATAGTAGGTATTCCTCCTTGGAAAGCTCAGTGTTCCTGTCAAAGTGTCCATGCTCATCTCACATGGCAACTGAAATAAAAAGGTTAACATAGTTTGTCTTAAGAAATCAATATTGAAGTGAGCTCTGCTGGCCTAGTGGCAAGAAGCTGCACTGCAATCCCAGAGGTGCGTGTTTGAAACCACCAGTTGCTCTGCTGGAGAAGGAGGGACAATCTCCTGTATCAGTCAGATCTGATTTGATG
>NW_006399756.1:7121651-7187223 GCF_000299155.1 Elephantulus edwardii | reverse complement strand
CTGTTGTAAAACAGGACTGACATCGGGGTTGGAGGGAGACTGAGAAAGATGGGTTCAACAATGTATACTGCATTGAAACAGATGAGAGAGAAAACTGTTTAAATGAGATATATGATTAGGTATATATATATTTTTTGTGTGTGATTAGGTATTTTTGTCATGACAGGTATCTAGAGCTAAGGTTACTGGAGTGGACCTGGGGGAGGGTTTGTAAAACAATGAAAGAATTTTTGTTTTATTTTTACAAGAGGGTAGTGTACTAGGGGGTTGGGCTGGGAGGGGAGAAAAGTGCAACAATGAATGAATGGAAATCCAAAGTCTCTGGAAATTTTTATAGAAATTAATAATAAAAAAAGTTTAAAAATTTTTCATTAAAATTAGTAATTTTAAGAAAACCACCTCCCCACCCCCCAAAAAACCAAACCAAAACCCCACAAGTGCGTCCTGGACTCAGCTGGCCTTGCTCTGACTTCCCAGGCCGGATTTCTGCTTGACCTGCCCTGACCTCTGATGTCCAGGGAGAACGCTGGTTTTAACAGGACCACATTCCAGGACCACGTGTCTGCGGATGCTCACCCCGCCTGCACTCCGGCCTTCGTGGGTCGTGGACTACATTTCCCAGGCGCCCCTGCGCGGCTGTCGTCACCGCGGCTTGCCGGCGTCACGGGGCAGGGAGTCCGGCGTGCAGGCGGCAGGCAGGATGGCCGGGTGGCAGGAGCGGCTGGCCGGCGTGCGCGGCGTGCTGCTGGACATCTCGGGCGTGCTGTACGACGGCGGCGCGGGCGGCGGCACGCCCATCGCGGGCTCGGTGGACGCGGTGGCGAGGTCAGTGGGTGAGGTCAGTGGGCGCGCACGCACGTCGACCCCTCTGCGGCGTCCGACGGCTGACGGGGTACCCGGGGCCGGGGGCGGGGCCTGCACCTCCGGGGGCGGGGCTGCGCGTTAGCCCCGCCCTCCCCGCCTCCGGGCTTGAGGGCTGACCTGGGGTCCTGGGGGGCCCGTGTCCAGCTGTCTGGGGCCGGTGGTCCAGGTCGGCGTCGAGGAGGGACTGGTCAGTGTCAGAGGGCGAGGCCTACAACGAGGCCGATGAGTGCTCTAGCCCCGCCCCTTCTCACCTGACAGGTGGACAGCTGGACTAGGCAGGATCTCCCTGCAGCCAGGGGAGACGAGGAATGGGTGCCCCTCTGGGAGTAAACAGGTGGTTTACCTCGGACGTGAAAAGTCCTGAGTCTGAATTGAGATGTGTCAGAAGTGCAAAAGACACACTGGACTTGCAAGAATTCCAAAAAGGATGTCACACAGTTCATGAGTATGGCTTGTATCCATTACAGGTTGAAATGATAATCTTTATTAAATAAAATATGTCTTGTGAATTGAACCAATTCCTTCTATTTCCATTACGCATCCATAATCTGTTGCTGTCTTGTGGATTCCGACTTATAGCGACAGTATTTCCAAGACTTTAGATCTTTATGAAAACAGTTTGCCTCGCCTTTTCTCCTGCAGAGCAGCTGGTTACTAGAAAATAATGAGTTTAAAAAAAGAAAAAATAGTGAGGAGAGCTCTGGTGGCCTAGTGGTAAGAAGCTGCACTGCAATCCCAGAGGTACATGGTTTGAATCCACCAGATGCTCTGCTGGAGAAGGAGGGGCAGTCTCCTCCTGTACCAGTCAGATCCGGTTTGACGGTACACACACACAAGAAATAATTTATTTTTTTTTTTAAATACTGAGTTAGGGTCGCTATGAATTGAGTCTGCTGAGCAGCAGTGGGGGTGGTGCCTTGCATTCTGTTTCTACTGGACAGTCAAGAGGTGACTGCCAGGGTCTGGCTTGATGCCCCTGGACCCAGGGCTCAGTAATTACTATTGGTGTGTCTGGTGCCTTAGTGGTAAGGCACCCAAAGGCACGAGGTTCGAATCTACCAGCTGATCCTGGGAGAGAGGTGAACATTCTCTTCCCATGTTATATACTGTCTCTGAAAACCTACTGGAGGGTCAGCGATGGGCTGATACACAACAACATTACTGTCTCTGATGACCTAATGGTAAGGCACTGTACTGCCAGCCGGAAGGTATGTGGTTTGAATCCACCTGCTGGAGAGTTAGCTCCGAGTTGGTTTTTGACTTGATGGTGTATCATAACCACAACATTGATGTTTCTGGGAATTGAGCTCCCAGAATCAACAGCTGAGGGATCAGACTTGGGGCCACATCTTCCTAGGACTCAGTTTACCTATGTGTAAATGACACTGTGTGAGGAGCAGCCTGGGGTAGGAGACCCCTTCCCAGGGGCTCAGTGCTCACTGCTGCTCACGTCCTCCCTGCCTGCCTCTGCCCTGCTCTCTTTAACCCCAAGCCCGGCACTTGGTGACAGATGAGAGTGCTCTGGTTAGAGTGCCTGGGACAGAGCAGAGGACATTTTGGGGTGAAGTGCACTGACTTGGGGAGCAGTTCATCAGCAGGAGAGGAGCCTTAGTACTGTCATGGAAGTGGACAAGCCCTCACAGGTTTACGGTTAGACGAGAGATTGTAAACTTGGGCACAAATTAATAAACCAAATCACCATGCTGCTGTTGTAGGCACTATTGATTCGACTACAATCCATGGTAAGCCTGTGAACAGCAGCTCGAAACCTTGCCCTGTCACGCTTCACCCTCACCATTTCCACTGTGCTTAAGCCTATAGATTTAGGTAAAGAAATGATGCCAAGAAAATAGGGCATCAGGGAACTTTAACAGAGTAAGGTTGGTCGGTGTTCAAAAGGGTGATTAGGGACAGGCCTAAAGTCCCATGTGGCTAGAACTGGACAGGTAGGAGGGACCATCTGATATTGGGGGAGGTGGAGAATGGACATTCCAGGCAGGGGGGCCCGACTAGGAAGAGGCTCTAGGCCGAAGAGAGCCTGGCATGTTTAAGAAGCCGAAGAGTAGGAGCAGGGGAGAGTGATGCCGCTGGGTTGGGATGTGAAGACCACAGAGAAGAGTCTAGATTTTGTCCTTAGCATAGAGGGAATCACTGAGGATTTGAAACAGAAGCTTCTGGTGGTTTGATTTATGTTTCAATGAAATTTAAATGTAAAATGAAACTGTTAAGTACCAGATGAAACATTGAAACCTACTTTTGGAATCTTGGAGTGGGAGAAGGCTTGTACAATTATGCCTTAAAATCTAGAAGAAAACAACAGAAAATAAAACCCAAAAGTACAGTAGAAAAAAGGGACAAAGCCGATAAGCAGTTCTTTAAAAAGGAGAAGTGAATGAACCTATGAAAGACGCCCGGCCTTCCTCAAGTAAGAAACACAAATGATCACAATTCTGACAGGCCACTCATCAGCTGTCAAATTAGCAAAATTCCAAAAGTTTGGAAGACGTCCTGGCAAGCATCTGGGGAAAGAGACCCTCAGATGTGGCTTCTGAAGGTACGTTAGGCATGGACTGAAGAGGAATTAGCGCCTTTGATTGTGATATTTGGGAAGAATATTTGTATACTCTGTGAACTACTAGAAGAACAAACAAGTATGTTTTGGAAGAAGTACAGCTTGAATGCTTCTTTGACGTTAGGATGGTATCACTTCATATCATTTACTGTGAATATTTTATTGTTGTTGCTACATTCTGTCAAGTCAACTGTGACTCATAGCAACTCTATGAACAACAGACGGCTCTGAATCCTGCCCTGTCCAGAGCCAGCGTCACCATCTCTGACACTCCTGACGCCACTGCTGCAGTCACTGTGTCATTTCCTCACATCCAGGGTCTTCGGTCCTGTGCCGTCCCTCCAAGCATGATGTCCTTCCCCAAGGACTGGTCCCTCCTGGCAGCATGTCCAACATGTGTGAGAAGAAGCTTCAAAATCCTTGCCACGGATCAACCTAGTTTTACCCTCTTCCTGAAAAATCCTGTTTGTTCTCTTGTCAGTTTATGGTATGTTCAATACTTTTCTCCAGCACCACAACTGAAAGGCATTGATTCTTCTTCTGGCATCCTTAGTCATTGTCCAGTCTCAGGTGAATAGTGAAGAGTGGAAAAGACCATGGCCTTTGTCTGTAGACTGAATGTGTTGCTCTTTGGCATTTTGGAGAGGTTCTTGATACCAGATTTCCCCAATGTAACTTGTCTTGATTTCCTGACTGCTGGTGCCAAGAGTGTTGATTGCGCATCTAAGCAAGATGAATTTGTTAGCATCAGTCTTTTCTCTACCATGTTATTAAGAAGTGCTGTCATCTTTACAGCTAGAGACTGCCTCATCTTTCTACTTAGGGGTGGTTGATGGGTTTGAACTACTGACCTTTTAGCAGCCGGAAGCTTAATGCATGGCACGACCAAGGCTCCATCAGAGCCCTGAGTAGGTTTTCTAGAAGGCTCCCCTCGAGTTCTGTTGGCTGTGTGGCTTCCCCAAGCAGGGCATTGTTTTGATTCGTGGATTTAGTGTCAGTGGAACACCTATCCTGAGCCACAGAGCCAGGGCGCTGAGAGGCCTGCGCTTCTCCTCCCCAGAAACTCCTTCCTGGCTGACCTGCGGGTTGTTTTTGGTGAAGGGACCTTTATCTGTGATCCCCGGAGGCTTTTTTCCTGTGGCCCCTGAGATCTGCTGGCCTGGCCACTCTTAATCCTTCAGCCCCCTCACTGCACAGGGCAATACCCACTGCCTCCTTTTCCCTCACTCCTTCACCTGCTTGATCCCCATACATGGTCATGGGGTTTCACCCACTGACGCCCACCCCCAGGTCATCACCCACCAAGCTGAGCCTGTTCCTCCTCCACTGCGGGACCTTCTGGCCATCGGCTGATTTCAACTTCTCTCTTCTGCACTCTGTGAGCTCTTTTAAGGACAGAGGCCCCTCCACCTTGGCTCGGCCGGACAACAGCCGGCCCTACCTGGGCTGACCGACCGTGATGAAGGGACCCCCATGCCCCTCCTGACGGACACCCCCACCCCTGTGAACGCAGGCACTGATGCTTGAAGCCAAGTGTCAGAGCACTTGGTGGCAGTGACGTTCTTGCAGGAAACATCATCCCATCCCCTGATAGGGAGAAGTGCCCACTCTCCTGGGGGCTCTTCAGGGACAGTAGACGTCAGTCCCCTTTCCTAGTGACTGAGACAAGTGTGGACTGAGGCCCAGGACTAGCTTCTGCTTGACAGGTGGCCGGGCATTTAGCAGCCACAGGAGGGGCTTCATTGCACCTCCTTGATATGGACGGCTTGCTTTGAAGTCACCGGCAGCTCAGAGGAAGTTCCTGGGTGGGAGCACTGCCCACGTGGGAACCACAGGATGGGGGTGGGGTGGGACTGACACTAGGGACTCCACACACCTGCAGGCACACCCATTGGGGGCTGTGGGCTCTCAGGACCCAGCACCTGCTCGGGACCCAGCAGGATCCAGTATAACCTGCTGTTCTTCTGCGGGACCAGGGACCTCAGCCGTCAGAAAGGCTCCCATTTACTTGACGCAAAGCATGTAGACTGTGAACTCTGCTTTTTCAAGAATGTGAACTGGATAGGAGTCACGTCCTGTGGGAGGGCCTCGTATACACCACAGGAACACCCAAGTCCACAGACCTCGACACCCTGGGGTTTCCCAGGGTGCCACCCTGTGTTTCCCTAAAGATGCATGTGTGCATTTATCCACTCTGTCACCCGCTCCTGTATCCCTCAGGATACTCAAGTCCTCACTCCCTGCCTCCCTTGTTCACCCACTTACTTGATCACTTACTAACGTGTTCTTTCTCGCTCATTTACTCCTGCCCTCGGTCACCCACTCACTCACTCACTTGCTCACTTATTACCGTGCTCTCTCTCGCCCGTTCACTCCTGCCTTCACTCTAACATGCTCACCCACTCGCTCTCTATCCGTGTTCTCAGCTGGGCACTGCTAGCACTGTGCAGACCCTGGAGAAGGACCCGTGGGGAGGAGACTCCGGGCCCATCTCACACACAGGGGAGGGCAGACTGCTGGTAGAGCGAGATGATAGCCTTTGTCCCAGCTGGAGTTGAGGAGCCCAGGGCAGCAGTGCCTGGCCTAGCAGCGGGGTGCCATGTGCACTGTGGAGATGTGAGGGACTGGCCACGTGGACGTGGAGCTTGGGGCACCCCTGCTCCTGGCCTGGCTTTCTCTTCCTCTGAGCACTCTAGGACTTGGGGGCGGAGTGACCTGTGTGCACATCTGTAGCTCTCCAGCAGCCCTTTATTGATGTCCATTCCCGGGTGAATTGGGCCCCTGGGGAGCCTTTCAGAGGGCACAGTGGCACAAAGGCTGCCTAGCCAATGGCATCTGCATGTGAAAGGCATGCTGTTTACTGCTCCCGTAGCCCATCTGTGGGCCAGAGGAAGGAGGTTGCCCAGGTCGGCCTCATAAAGCAATTCCTCAGACTGCCCCAAAAGCCCAGTCCCACCACTGTGTACCTGGGGTCCCTCCCAGCAGGCCTCAGCAGAGGGGACCAGGGCCTGGAACCTGACTGAGGCCAGCTGCTCTGCAGACCCATCACCAGGAGTAATAATCACAGTGTCACCAGAGCCACGTGGTCTGTGGGATTGGCCACATGTCACCTGCAGCCTCCCCCATGCCCCCCACGTGGTGTAGCACCTGCTGGGAGCCCTTTCCCAACCCAGGCTGGACCTTGGACAAGGGGCGTTTGTGGAGAAAGTCCTGTCACTTGTACCATGACTGTCATGAGGTTAGCCAGGGTGGCCAGGACAGTGTGTGCTCTTGTCCTCCGGGCTCTGGCTTGTCTTCCTTTTTGACCACAGTATCTACATTTTGCTCTCGTGTCCCCAGATGCCTGTTGGACATCAAGATACAGCTCCTCCCTTCCCTAATTCCTATCTAGTTTGGAGGACCCAGCCCCTGACCCCAAACTGCTCGAGGACCATGCCTGTCAGTGCACAGGTCAGTGAGGCTGGAGGCCTGGGCTCATGGCTCCACAGGGAATAGGGCACAATCTGGACCTCAGATGAGACAGCCCCAGGTTGCATCTGTGTCCTGCCTGTGCTGTTTAGGTCAGGCAGCGAAAACCAGGAAAGTGTTCTGAGAAATGAAAAAAACTAAACTTCTGGGCAGGAGACAGCACAGCATGGTTTGAAATCTGCTAGTTGCATCTGTATGTTTGTGGCTGGGAACAACCTGAGTGCCTTCCCCGGGGGCTGTTTGGTGCGGTCAGTTCTCACAGCGTCCCCACGTCCAACAGAACTAAACAGCTCCAGTCCTGCACCGAGCACATCCTTGCTGTGTTGGAGCGCTTTGCTGCAGCCCCTGTGTCAGGCATCAGTGCACCTCACTGGGGGTCTTCCTCCTCTTTACTGACCTGAGTGCTGGAGGCACATTTGGTGCTGAGTTCCTCTGTTCTGGTGGTTCTGGGGCTCTGAGGAAGAAAGACGGACACTCTGTGATTTACAGACTGGGGAACCTGACGCAGGGTCACCTGTGACTTGGAACTGACTCAGGGATGAGTTTGAGTTTTCTACTTTACTACAAATGATGTCCTGCTCCAAGGACGGGGTCCTCCTGGACACGCCCCAAGTGCCTGAGATGAAGTCTCACCATTCTAAGGAGTGTTGTGGTTTCATTTCCCCAAAGGCAGATCGTGTTCCTTCTAGCCGCCCGTGTGCTCCTTAACGCTTGTCAGTCGACACAGCTCAGAGTGTTGGGAGTGAGATGCAGAGTATGTGAGGCTGTTCCAGAGGCAGAGGCTGGGTCTCTTGTTAGTGTAACGTGGACGTTGTGTATACCAAGTGGGGTATCTCTCAAATCAAAGTTACCCCACATCTAGGAAAGTGTGTCCTAGGTTCCCTCCAACTAGGACCCTCACCCTACCCCCCATCAACCCCGGCTCACAGCCTGTGATTTCCAGATACCTGCCTCACGGACCGGGATCCCCACCATTGGACTGGTCAGGGCTGTCACCACCCCCATGTAGATGCCGTCCCCGTCCTCTCAGCCTCTGAAGAAGCAGCTAACCGAGCCCTTAACTGTTGAGTCAGGTCCAGCTCCTCACGGCCCTGAAGGACCAAGCAGCGCTGCCCCATGGGGTTCCCAAGCTTATAATGTCCGAGGGGGCACACTGCCTCACTAGCTTCCAGCAGCTGGTTGGTCCGACCTCTGACCTTCTGGTTAGTGGCCAAGCCCTCCACTGTGCCACCCAGGCTTCTGTTCAGCTGCTACTGAAACTGCCCCTGTCGTGGTGACGCTGACTGTGGAGACCCTCCAGCAAGTCCCCAAGGCTGCACATCATCAGGAGACCACCCGCCTTTCTCCTGATCTGCTGGTGGATTCAAACTGCTGACCTTTTGGTTAACAGCACAACACGCTACATACTGTGCCACCCGCTTTCCTTCAGCTACTTTTGTTGTTGTTGTTGTTGTTGTTGTTGTTATTGTTGTTGTGTGCCATCAGCTCCTAATGGTCTCCCATTTTCCAGTGAGGGGACCTGAGGTTGCAAAGGGTCACGTGGTGAGGAGGTGGCCCAGGTGTACTTGCTGTGCCCGTCTCCCCGTGACCCCACCCCTTGGGCCTTGCCTCTGCGCACCACGGTGCTCTGAGAGGAGAGAAGCCCGTGTCCGCAAGGACACTAAGCTGGGTCCCTAAGCGTGGACACCTTGCTTACCCAACCTCAGTGGTCCCTATGAAATGAGCACATTCAGGGTCTCCTGGCTCGCGGGCTCCCACGTGCTGGCCTCTGAGTGCTTTGATCCTTACGTCATTGTTTGGGCTTTGGGCTGAACCTCGGGGTCCAGGCCAGCTGAGAACAGTGACTGAAGGAGGTGTGTCGGGGTTTCATAAGGGCCCTGGCTCTGGTCCTGCTGAGGTCTGACCTCACCGTCGCCCTGAGGTCACCAGCCTGTGGCTGGACAGAGAGGCTCAGCTGGATGGCCACGTGCACCCCTGCTCCTCTCCAACCACACAGTGGATGTTGACGACACACCTTGTGTATCCCCCCAGCAGAGTGTCAGACTGGGGGTCTCCTGGGGCAGTGCCACAGGCTGATTGATGGTCAGCCTGGCCAGAGGTCTCGGGGTTGCAGTGCAATGAGGAAGGTGTGGGCACAGCCGGAGCTGCCGCCAAAGACCAGCAGGGTCTGCTGATGGACCCAAGGATGGAAGGAAGCTGGCCGGGCCTGTGCCCGCCTTTCCTGATGTAAACATTGCCCGGCCAGCCTTCCTGTCGTCCTGGAGGAATCACTAGTTCCCTGTGTTCTCCAGCTTCTTGGCCCTTGAAACCTTGACCGAAGCAGCCTGGGGCCTCACCCTTCACCCAGGAACTCTCTGGGCTGAGGTCTCCTCCTCCCCTGGATGAGGAGTGGGAGGGGGGCTGGAGTCCTTGCCCTCCTGGTCTCCTGGCTCCTCCTGTCCTCTCCATCTCCCCTCCAGAGTAGTCCCCAGATGAGGCCAGTGAGGAGAAGGAGCCTGGGGCGGGGGCCACAGGGACCAAGGACTCTGCCAGGTTTTAGAACACCAGCTGGGGACTGTGGTGGTGCAGGGAGAGTGCTGACTATGGCTGAGTGACCTTGTCCAGGTGGCAGGGCCAGTGGTCAGTTAGGCATTCCCAGCAGTGACATGGGCCCAAGTGATTTTGGCGCTGGCATCAGGACACAGATCAATTAGGTGTTCCAACAGTGAAGAGGGCCCATGTGGCCTTGTGTTGGTAACAGAAGTCCAGCTGAGTGGATGGTGGTCAGTTAGGAGCTCCTAGGAGGTACGCAGGCCTAAGGGGTCTTGCCCTGCACCAGGGTCCAGCTGACTGGTCGCTGGTCAGTTGAGAACTCCAAGAAGTGCTGTGGGCCTCAGCAACCTTGTCCTGGAACCAGGATCCAGCTGACTGGACATTGGTCATTACAGAGCGCTTAGCAGTGTGCCATGGGCCTGAGTGACCTCCTCATGGTACCATGGCCTGGCTGACCAGCCACTGGCCAGTTAGATGTTTCAAATGGAGACGTGTACACCTGCTGGTCTGCCGACCAAATCGAGTACCCAGCGAGACCAGCATGGGAGGTCACTTCGTGCCCAGGGAGAGGCCTTGCTACCGGCAGCCCCCCACCGAGAGCCCCTGGCTCTTTCCAGCAGGGCGCCCTCGGCCAGTCCCAGAGGGCGAGCTGGGAGCTGTGCAAGGTCGTGCAGGGTGTCCAGTAATTGTCCTCTGAGTTACCTGTTATGGAGCAGTAATGAGAGGGTTTCCATTATTTTCGGGTGAGCGCTCCTGGCAGACGCCGACAGCCAGCAGATGTGTGAAGTCGGGGTGATTTGTAGGGGGACGCACAGTGATCGCACCAGGCAGTGCTGTCACTCAGATGCGCGTCCTGACTGCAGGGACGAGGTAAAGGTCAGTTCACAAAGCTGAGGCGGCTGCAGCAGTGGTCAGATCCCACCCCGTGGGCTCCTGGGAACCCCCTTCTCCTGGGTTAAGAACTGGGTGGGGCCTGAGGTGGGGATCCCTGGGCTTGCTCTCCTTACCTATCCTTGGTGGACTGTGACAGGGCCCTGATAGTCCCGGCCCTGTGTGTCTCAGCTTCACATGGCTGAGGCCCAAGTGTCCAGCAAGGTGTCACTGAGAAACACTGACTTGGGGTCTTTGGCCACTTGGGGTGTTGTTGATGGACTCATCATCTCATCCAGCTAACTCCCCACAGCACACCCCTCTCCACCTGTGGGGCTTGAGTTTACCTGCCAGGTATGTCCTGGAGTGCGGCTGCTGGGGTTCTGGGGCCTTGGGGCCCTTGTTCAAGGGGAGGGTTCCCTCTGAGCGTCTCAGAGGCCTCAGGAGCATTGGCCCTTTCACTGGCTCAGTGCGTGGAGGAGGTGCCCACACCATCGAGAGGGGCATGCAGGGCTTACAGATTCTGTTCAGGTTTCCGCCTCCAGGAGCCTCCATTTTCTCACCTGTTAAATGGGAATAATGGCCTTTGCTTCATAAGCTCAGTGAAAGCCACTTGTCTGATTTTTTTGGTGTGATTATTATTTTTTTGTAGTCTCTCAGTGTTAGTATTAAACTCCGTATCCTGCCTTCTCTCAGTCCCTGGCGATCACTTGCTGTCTGGTCTCTATATAATTGGTTTGGGGAGCTCTGAGGGGTCTAGTCTGTATGGAGTTGTGCTTTTAACCCACTTCTGGCGGTTCAGATCTGCCAGTGGCTCCTTGGGAGAGAGATACACAGTGTCTTCCTATCCTGTTTACAGCCTCAGAATCCCTGTGGAGGGATAGCTGTAAGTCCATTCTGACTTGACACCAGTGAGAGAGATAAGTTTGTTCCCCCTTTACCTGCATGTAGGATTGTGTAGAATCTGTCCATTTATGGCAGCTTCTCTCAGCGTGTTTCCCAAGTTCACCCCTGTCATAGCCTGTTGCAGAACTGTGTTGCTGTCTTGTTAGGTGCCACCGTGCCAGCTCCACCTTGTAGCGACCCCACATGTGAGGGAAGGAGGCCCTACCCGCTCGAGTGCCGTCCTCAGGATTTCTGCCACGCTGGGCCACTGCACAGCCTCTGTCATCCATCTCGGTGGGGTCTTCCTCTCTTTCAATGACCCTATTTTTTCAAGCATGATGTCCTTCTCTAGGGACTGGCCCTTAAAATTCTGTTTCTCTTTCTGTCTTGTGAATCCATCCATTCATCTGGTGATGGACACTTGGGTTGTTTACACCTTTTTTCCTCTTATTATGATGCTTTATTAATTAGAAGGATAATACGTGATTTGTTAAATGGAGGCCTTCCCAGACATTCTTATCTAGAGGTGCAAAGCTGTCAGGAGGGGGTAGCTGCGGGCCCGGGTGGACAGGACCCGCCTTCGAACACACGTCCTCTCTGAGATGGACATTTTGAGTTCAAAGGCGTCTGTCTGGGGATAATGTGAGTTGGTGTTTCAGAAGGTCCCCATGGTTTACTCCCCAAGTGTGCAGTCCTGGGGACACCTTCCATCCACATCAGAAGTTGAGTTTGGAGTGGCAGATGTGAGGCACCGTCTCCCATCACACCGATTGCTCACTGTTCTGAGAAGGTCACATCACGATTCATTAGCAGTAATTAGTCCCTGGGGGCCCCAGCATTTCTTCACTCAGCTGCTCCATTAACCTGGGTGCGAATCCCCCACCCCGGCCGCCAATCATCGAAGATCTGTCTGTGAGGTATGAGGGGATGCCATTAGTTACAATATATTAACTGCCTCATTCAGAAATAAAAAAGCAATCTTTGTGAAGGGCAATTAACCACTAAGTGTAATTGATCATCCATAAGCCTCTGATTAGGAAAGACAGATCACAAGAAAGGAGGGGATGGATGCAGGCTGCTCCCTGGCTGCACTGTCTCCCATCAGCTCCAGGGCTCAGCAGGGCTGGGACGGCATGACGTGTGTGTCTGCTCAGTGGACATCACTGTCACCTCCACTGGGGCTGTAGCCTCTGGGCGCCCTGGGGCAGGGTCCACGCTCCATTAGGAGAACAGGAGTCCAGAGTCAGAGTGAAGCCCTGGGGCAGGGTCCATGCTCCGACTCCGGTAGGAGAACAGGAGTTCCGAGTCACGGTGAAGCCCTGGGTGTGTGAAGTGGAACCGAGCTGACCCTGGGCCTCATACATACACTGTGGAGGCTGGCAGTGGTGGTCAGCACTGTGGGAAGGACGGAATGGGAGCGATGGGTGGACAGGCTAGGTGCGGTGTCATTGTGCTCCGGAAGGGACCCACTACCTCTCCCCAATGCTGCGGTGACTGACTGCAGCCCTCCTGGCCCGCAGGCTGTTGGTGTCTGTTGAACCCCCCTCTCACCTTGGTCAGGTGGCGGTGACCCTCGTTTCCTGTCCAGCCCCCTGTGTCCCTGTGTCCCTGAGTGGAGGCCAAGCACCCACAGTTTCCCACAGTCCACCCTGTCCACCCACAGGCTGAAGCGGTCCCATCTGAAGGTTCGCTTTTGCACCAACGAGTCACAGAAGTCACGTGGGGAGTTGGTGGCGCTGCTACGGAGACTGGGCTTCGACATGGCTGAGAGCGAGGTGACCGCCCCCGCCCCGGCTGCCTGCCAGGTCCTGAAGGCGCGAGGCCTGAGGCCACACCTGCTCATCCACGATGGTAGGCCTTCCACCCGGACCTCTCCCGGGCTGGGGGGGGGGCGGGGGCTCGGTTCTCCCCTGGGTGAGCCAGGACTCACACATGTCTCCTCCACTGACACTTGAGGGGTGTCCAGTGGTGCAGAGACAGTGACAGACACACACACAGAGGGAGGTACAGTGAGAGAGATGACAGAAAACAGACAGGAAGCTCAGACTCTCACCCGGACCCACAGCTGACCCTCCAGTGGGTTTCAGAGGCTGCAAATTGCTCGGAGGTGATACCCGTCTTTCAACTACAGAGCTGCTAGTGGATTCAAACCTCCTATCTTAGGAAGCTCTGGGGGCCTAGTGGCAAGAAGCTGCACTGCAATTCCAGAGGGACACGGTTTGAATCCACCAGATGCTCTACTGGAGAAGGCGAGACAATCTCCTCCTGTACCAGTTAGATCTGATTTGATGGTACACACAAAAAATAATAAAAAAGTTTTAAAAAATTAAAAAAAACCCAACCAACCTTCTGTCTTTGGATTTATCAGGACAACTCCTTACCCTCCAGGCCACCAGAGCTTCCTGAGACAGAGAGAAAAGAGTAAAAGAAGGTCGCTAGTGAGAGAGAGAGAGTGCACGTGTGTGCCTGAGAACAAGAGTGAGACGATGAACAAATGGGGAGAGAGTGAGAAGGAGACTCAACAGGAGAGCAGGTGGGAGTGAATCCTGGCTGAGTCCTGATGGGGAGACTGGCTGAGTCCTGACGGGGAGGCTGGGCTGAGTTCTGTCGCTGTCTTGTGCTGGCAGCACTCTTGCCTTGAACAATCCTGGTAAAATCCTGGTGAAAGGCCTGCTCAGCTCGCTGGTGCCGCTTGTGATGAGGGTAGGAACAGAGTTTGCATCCTGATTTCAGTCTGAATGCAGGGAAAGAGCCCCTTTGACCCTTTGTGGAGTTTTTCTGGAACAAAGCAGAGGGGGTAGAGAGTCTATAATCTCGTGCCTTATGAGTGTTTGGAAAGCACTTGTGAACTCAGACGCTTGGAGCCTCCTTCCTGCCCCGCTGTCTTATTTCCATGAAGCTCTGGTGGCGCGTGCTTTCCTCCCGCAGGCAGAGTGCTCACCGCTGGGTGCTCCACACTGGGGTGCTCATGGAGTGCTCAGCTTTAGGGTACTGGTGGGGTGTTCTGCACTGAGGTGCTCACAGAGTGCTCACTGCTGGGGTGCCCACGGAGTGCTCAGCTTTGGAGTACTCCTGTGGTGTTCCGCACTGGGGTGCTCACAAGAGTGCTCAGTGTTGGGGTGCTTATAGGGTGCTCCATGCTGGAGTGCTCATGGGGTGCTCTGCTTTGCGCTACTCATGGGGTATTCTGTAGTGGGGTGCTCACAGGGTGCTCAGTGCTGAGGTGCTCATGGAGTGCTCTATGCAGGGGTGCTCACAGGGGTGCTCTGTGTTGGGGTGCTCTTGGGGAGCCAAGTGTGGACTTCTTGGCCTCATCACTGATTCAGGGTGCAGTACCCAGCCTTTGGAAATCATGCCTCTCAGTCTTTCCTTCCGCAGGAACCAGGCTTCCTGCCAACGCCGTTCAGGCTCAGTCCTAGATGAGAGAGGGACACCAGGCCAAGAGGAAATTCCCCAGGGAAACGGGCAAGCGTGGGGCACGGAGGGCCAGGCAGGGAGGGTGGGCTGGAGGGAACAGGCCGCTTCAGTCCTTGAATCCAACACACGGGCCTGAGAACGCAAGTGCTCACCAGCCGGCACTCCTTATCCTCAGCTGTGCTTCCAGCCAGCGCCCCTGTGCCTGGACATGCCAGGTCATTTTTTATTTTAATGCTGATGAATTTTTTTTTCCACTAAACTCCAACATTTTATTATGAAAGTATTAAACCTGAAGTAAAGCTGAACCTGCTCTTGGAATACTTTTGTATCAATCTCGATTTTGCCAATGACACTTTATTGCTTTTTCTTTATTATATACCCATCCCTCCCTCCACCCATCCCTCTAGACTTCTTGTTACATTTCCATGTCAGGGGAAAATCTCCCCCTACCCATCAATGTCATTAACTGAGTACAGTTTTTTTTCCTTTTAATGTAAAGGTTTTTTTCCAATTAAAAACCACTGCCGTTAAGTCAGTTCTGACCCACAGTGACCCGACAGTACAGAGCAGAACTGCCTAGAGGGCTTCCCACGTTGTAACTCTGTATGTAAGCAGATGCCTTATCTTACTCCTTTGAAGTGTCTGGTGGGTTTGAACCACAGACCTTTTGGATAAGAACTAATTTCTTTACATAAACCTCAAGTGTCTTTGAGCTTTAATAAATTCAGGCACCTGTGGCATAAGCCAAGTGAGAGGGTGGCAGTTCAGGTGCACCAGGAGGACTGCAGAAGAAAGTCCTGGTGATCTGCTCCTGAAAAGTCAGCCCATGAGAACCATGTAGAGGCCAGTTCTCCTCTGACACACAGGACTTCTGATACTGTGGTGTCAGAAACCTTGAAAATTGGCTTTTCTCTCCATTGTGTCAGCTCCCACTGAGGGCATGGTCTCCAGCTGCCTTCACTGAGGTTATGTGATATTTCAAATCATCAACAGCTGTGGGACCAATGTAAGAGCTTTCCATACTGTGAAAGGCAGTGGTGGAGAGAGCCAGAAGAGACTGTGGCAAGGTGCAACAAGTGGAATCCTGGAGAAGGAGCCACAGTTAAAGGGTTTGTTTGCTGGATGATTGAGGAAACCCGAGGTGCATCTGTGCTGAACTGAACCCGGATTTTTCACTAATTGAGGAGTTATGCCTTGTTACTCTGGCTTGGGACTGCTGTATTAAACCTGGACTTGTATTGTGTGATGTTCTTTGCCTCACCGCACTTCCTGCCACACCCTGTTTTCCTAATAAACCTCGCAACTGTGAGTAATGTCTGTGAGTCAGTTTGTAATGAACTTTGAACCCAATGATTGGTAGAAACAGGTGCAGAAGTTTGTGGGGTGACATGTCTGACCATGCAGCTGTTTGTTTAGTACTGTGGATGTTATTGATGGGGGACAGTTCCCCTTTATGAAGCAGGTACAAGGCAGCCTCTGCCTTCTCCATACTGCAGCTGCTCCTTATACAGGTACCACGATGGCCGGGGCAGGAGGCTATCATGAGTTGGAATCCTTTTTTTTTTTTGCTTTAATGTTACCCAAGCCCTTGTCAAGACAGAGTACTTTATCATCACCCCCAAAGTTCCCTCATACCCCTTGCCTTGTGAGGGGCAATAGGGGTTTCGCATTTTTCCTGGTGTAACCAGGTTCTTTTTGTTCTGAGGAGCACAGTGTCTTACTGGCAAGACTTCCACACAACATAATGTGTGGAGACTCGTCGGTGTTGGCGCTGGGTCCTGAGACCGTTCCTTTCTGTGTACCTCTGAGTCAGAACCGACACATAGCTCACCTTCCAGCAGATTCCCAGACACAGTAAATTGTATGAGAGGAAGTTGCCTATCTTTCTCTCATGGAGCAGCTGGTGGATTTGAACTGCACAACTCTGGGTTGGCAGGACAACTCCTAACCACCAACCCACCAGAGTTCCCTTGCTGATCCTTCAGACGTCCTTTTGTGCCTCTGCTGGCTTGGTGGGCTGCTCCTTTTATCTTATTTTATTATTCTTTTTTTGTGTGTGTGTACTGTCAAATCGGATCTCACAGGTACATAAGGAGATTGTTCCTCCTTCTCCAGCAGAACATCTGGTAGATTTGAACCGCATACCTCTGGGATTGCAGGGGCTGTTCCTTTCTTGCTGGTGCTGGATCAGTGGACCCCTTTTCTAATCACGGGACAGTTTTCCACAAACTGAATGCACAGTTTGGTCATCCACCTCTTGTCACAGCACTTGTGTTGATTCAGGTTTGGACTGTTACAGACGCCTCTTCTCAGAATGTCCCTGTGAAGCCCTCGGACACCTGCTCAGGGGTGAAAGAGCTGGGCTAGGGCCAAATGTGTGCTCAGCTCGAGAAGGAAGCGCCTGGCCCTTTTCTAGAATGGTCCCTCCGTCTCACGCTCCTGCATGTTTGCTCTGCTTCCCTGCCTGCTCTTGGAGCTGTCTGTTGTTTTAACCCCAGCCGGGCTGTTGAGTGTGAAGCGACATGTCATTGTGGTTACTCCTGTTTTCTTCATTCCAGAGACTCAAGAATCTGTCTCTGTGACTGTGTCTCTTTTAATGTAAGGGAGAAGGTGGAGGTGAAACTTTGTTAGGAGGCAGGTGGGATTCTGCCCTTGTGTGTAGAACACGTGTGTGGGGGGCATACATGTGTGGATGGTGTCCTGCTGTCAGTGGAGCATGGCTGAACTGTGCAAATAGGTCTCACGTGCGCCCACGATATCCCTCTGTGGTTGCTATCAGCCTCCTTTCTTTGTCCAGCCAGGAATCTCTGTCCTCCCTGAGTCCAGCTTCCTTTTCAGCCACGAAGCAGTCGATTCTCTAGAGCTAATGGCAGTATTGGGGTGAGCGTCACAGGTCAGGGCCACCTCTCTCTGACCGCTGTTGGCTCGGGTGTAGCAGCCTGCCATCGTCCCTCCCATTGAGGATGTGAAGGTGGGAAGGAGGTGGTGGACCTGCGGAGGGCTGTGGGCTGGACACGAGGGGCAGGAGGTGACCCTAGGGGAGACAGGGAAGCCACATCACCCTGATACTCGATGGCGGGCTCTCTCTTTCCAGGGCTCCGCTCAGAGTTCCATCAGATCGACACGTCTAACCCCAACTGTGTGGTCATGGCAGACGCCGCCGAAGGCTTTACCTTCGAGAACATGAATAAAGCTTTCCGGGTACTCATGGGGCTGGAGAGGCCTGTGCTCATAGCCCTCGGCAAAGGGTGAGTGTGGACCAGGGAGACCTGGGGCACTTGGGGAAGACTTGGGGTGCTCAGATAGAGTCCAGAGGCGGAGGAGCATGGGCTTCCTCAGCCCTCTCACCCTCCGCTCTTTTTTATTGTAAGGATTTTTTTAGGCCACTGCTTGGTCAAGCTAGTTTGGCCCTCGGCCAGGAGACCTGGGGATCTTTGCAGACAGACTCCTTGGGACCCCAGAGGTCAAGTAATGTTCTCCTGAGTTTGTTGTTATCGTTACGTCCTGTTGAGTAAGAGCTGACTCATAGCTGTCCCCTCAGTGGGTTTTCGGAGACGGTACACCCCGCGTGAGAAGACCGCTCATCCTTCTCCCGCAGAACAGCTGGTAGATTCGAGTGACCTTCTTTTGGGTTGGCAGCACAACTCCTTATGACTAAGCCACCGGGCTCCCCTTGCCTCGTGAGTTAGGAGCAAAGACATAGAAGGTCTGTTTGTATCTGCCGAGGAGGCCTTGCTTTTGGGGAGGCATTAGCCTTTGGCGGTTTTCTTTTGTTTTGGTTTTTAGGTATGAAAGTATTAGTAGCACAGGGTGTTGGAGATTTTTCCCAGAGGACAGTTGGCAAGAACTGGCCTGAAGGTGTACGGGGTGACCTGGTCTGGGTGCCAGGTGTGTCCGGCTGAGGACGTGTGGGGTGCCTGGCTTGGTGGAGGGCGTGCGAGGTGCCCAATCTGGGTTCTGTTCACACGGTGATTTTGTGATCAACATTTTTATTGGAGCTCTTATCACCTTCCCACACTGTCTCTCTCTTTAGAGAAACAGCATTGGCTACTCTTCTTACCACCAGTGTTCAATGAAGAAAAATGAGAAAGCAGAAGTAAGACACGGTGTTCATCAGTCCACTCCCCACTTAGAGAAGACGGCAGTCGACAGTGTGGTGTGTCCTTCTGAATGGTTTCTGGGCAGTTAGATGCTCACACTATCTGTTCACAGCAGAGCCCTGGTGGTGTGATAAGTTAATGCTCATGGCTGACTGGAAGGTTGGATGTTCTAATCCAACCAGAGGTGCCTCAGAAGAAAAGCCTGGTGACCTTCTGAAAAGCCAGCCACTGGGCGTGCTCCGGAGGACGTTCACCTCTGACACGTGGGTCACTGAGAGATGGAGCCGACCTGACAGCAGCTGGTCCTGCCAGGACCCCCAAGGCATAACTCTTGCTTATCTGAGCCCCACATCTTCCTCTTAGGGAGAAGGGGACCCCCACATCTTCTAGGGAGAAGAGGACCAGGGCTTCATAGGGTTAGCCCTGGATGGGAAACAAAAGAAAAACGAGAAAAACAACAACAACAACAAAATGCCAGATCAAAGCGGAGTCTCTGATGCTGCCATTTTTGTGAGAGAGGAACCTCCCTCACCCAAGTCATCATGAAAAATGTGAATGTTTTCCTTCCTGAGCTGAATCTGGGCTCGTGTCTGTAAGGTCGAGAATTTTTATTCCTAGTTCGGGAAGATAATGCCTCTTGAGGCCAGCTGTTAGCTGAGAATGTGTTCAAAGGTAGATTTAAATTTAAAAAAAATCAAGGTACTGTTCTCAAAACACGTGAGATTTGGCATCTTTACCTTGTGCTACTGGGATGACACAGGAGTCCCAGCGCCAGGCAGGAGCCGCGGGTGCGGGGCCGCTGGGAGGAGCATCAGATGCGATTCTGAGCCCTATTCTCCCACCGATTATTCAGCACAGCCTCCCTTCAAAATGACCACTTGACCTTTCCCAGAAGAACCATTAACCTTCCAGAGTCCGCAGCGTAAACAGCTTAATTTTCTGACGGCGGCATGACAGAAGAAATTACAAAGCCAATTCCCACACTCTGGTCCCAACAGATGCCAAATGTAAATCACTCCGTTTCCAGGACGAGGACACTGCCTGGGACTGACTGCTCCCGCCTCCCTGGCGGCACCTTGCCTGGCTCTGTCCAGGCTGCCCGGCTCTGTGCAGGCTGCCCGGCTCTGTCCAGGTCGCCCAGCTTTGCCCGGCTCTGTCCAGGCTGCCCTGCTCTGTCCAGTTCGCCCGGCTGTCCAGGTCGCCCGGCTCTGTCCAGGTCGCCCGGCTCTGCCCGGCTCTGTCCAGGCTGCCCTGCTCTGTCCAGTTCGCCCGGCTGTCCAGGTCGCCCGGCTCTGTCCAGGCTGCCCGGCTCTGTGCAGGCTGCCCGGCTCTGTCCAGGTCACCCAGCTCTGCCCAGCTCTGTCCAGGCTGCCCTGCTCTGTCCAGTTCGCCCAGCTCTGTCCAGGTCGCCCGGCTCTGTCCAGGCTGCCCGGCTCTGTCCAGGCTGCCCGGCTCTGTCCAGGTGGGCCTCACCATCAGGAACCTCTCCACCGCACCTCCTTGGAAATTCTCCCTGCGTCTCCCTGGAATCTGGCAGCTAGTTCCTCAAACCACCACATTCCTTAATTTCTGGACACTCAGACCAGCCCAGCTGAGCACTGTCAGCCCGGCGGCCTCCCTAAAGGCTCCTGCCCTCCACAGTGTTACCATGTGACTGGAGCTGCCTGGGGCCTTGGTGGTAGGATTCTCTTTCCTGCCACAGTTGTGGATTCGTGTTCATTACTTTTGAACGACCACCAGTCATCCCCCAGAGGCTTGCAGGCCATCAACGCTGCTTCTAGACTAAGACTAGAAAGAATGGCCTGGCGATCTACTTCCAAACATACAGGCAGTTGAAACCTCATCAGTCACAGCAGACTGCATCATGGGCAGACACAGGTGGGGTGTGCCTCACTCTCTTGTGCAGGGAGACACGGTTTACATACATGACAAACACTAAAATATTTTTACGTCTTAAACAAACACATCCCTTTTCCTTTTCCTTGAAACCTTTTGGTTTGGCCACTTTTTTACAGACAGAGCTACAGAGAAATCTTTCTCTCTCATGAGAAAAACAGCCTAATGAGGATTAGAGGGCACCTGATCCTGAAGCTTAGGAAAGGGGACTGTAGCGGGTGGTGGGGTCTGCGGTGAACTCAAGCTGCCGGGAACAGCAACACTAAGTTGCTTTGCCAGCGAGAAGCTGGGGCACAGAACTGTCAGATAGATGTGCTGGTTTTCCAGAAGAATCCAGGAATCTGGAACTTTGTGTAAAATCTTTCAATTTTTCAGCTCGGGCATAGAAAATCATTTAAGATCAGGTGTGAATCGACCACCTGCTCTGGAATATAAGATAGAGGGGACAGGGCAGGCTCAGCCCTGTCAGGCTCTTACAAGTGGGGCCCACGGTTTCCTGTGCTTCCTTGAGCTTTAGTTCCCGGCAGAGAAGCACAGCGTGTGAGTCAGAGCCGAGCCAGCAGCACAGGCCAGCCTCTGAGGCAGCGTGGGCTCAGTTCAACCCGCGCAAAAAAAGCAAACATCCCCATAAAAGGAGCCCAGGGAGGTGTTTTACTTCCCAGTGCATATACAAGTCACAGCTACCTTGTACTCTCGCCTGTTAAGTGTGCAACAGCATGATGGAAAGGTGTGAATTACTGTGAGGATAATCAAGACATGACACAGACATGAGTGAACACATGCGGTTGGGAAGGTGGTGCTGGTAGATTCGTTCAACACACATTTGCTACAAGCCTTCAGATTGTGGGACATCATGCTTGGAAAGGTGGGGGGTCAGTGAAAGAAAGACCCCCAGCGAGATGGATTGACACAGTGTCTGAGGCAGTGGACTCAAGTGTGTCAGAGATGAAGAGAACGACACCGGATAACACAGTGTTCAGATCTGTTGTTCACAGGGTCGCCGTGAGTCATACTTGACGACACCTGACAACAACAACAGCAAAAACCATCATCTGTGAACTTTGCTAAAATGAGGCTGCACTGTATATAAAGTGCTTGGCGATGGCCAGTGGTCAGATCTAAAGTCCCCCTGGGCTCCTCACACAGCTGGCCATGCTCAGGGGACAGAGGCTGTGACTCCTATCACCAGCAGCATCGGAGCTGGACAGCACTTCCACGGAGGTGACCCCAGGCCTCCAGCCAGGCCAGCAACACTGAGAAAGGCCCATCAGAGGCTCCCAGCATCCGGAATTCTAAGATGCTAATGTTGTTTCGGCTGATAACATAAACCCACCCTGCTTTCCCAGAAGTATAGATCAAGGTCCTCAAAAAGATGCACTTGTGAATGACCAAGGACTTTCCAGGCATGGAGCTGTTTCCCACATCGCCTGTGATGGGAAATCAGAAGTAACCTGTGTGTATCAGTGGGGGTGATGGGAGAGTCACAGTATGTCCCCATGATGGAAAGCCCGCCCTGGAGATGTCTGTGTATCACGTAGAAATGATGGTAGAATAATAATAATAATAATAATAATAATAATAATAGTAGTGGTAGTAGTAGTAGTAGTAGTGGTAGTGGTAGTAGTAGTGGTGGTAGTAGTAGTAGTGGTAGTAGTGGTAGTAGTAGTGGTGGTAGTGGTAGTAGTAGTGGTGGTAGTAGTAGTAGTGGTAGTAGTAGTAGTAGTGGTAGTAGTGGTAGTGGTAGTGGTAGTAGTGGTAGTAGTAGTAGTGGTAGTAGTAATAGTAGTAGTAGTAGTAGTGGTAGTAGTAGTAGTAGTAGTAGTAGTAGTAGTAGTAGTTGTTATGTGCCGTTGAGTCTGTTGCAACTCATAGCGACCCTATGAGTCACTATGAGTAGTAATAATAATAATAGTAGCAATACTACTACTACTACTACTACGAATAATAGTAATAATAATAACAATTATTATTATAATAACAATTATTATTATTATTATATTATTATTATTATTAGGTGAACAATAATAGATGGATTTGGTACCAGCATTGTGGATACAAAACCAGCCCAGCCCGATGGGTCTCTCCATGGCCCCATGTATGTCCGAGCTGAGCTGTGTCCACGGGGTTTCAGACACATGTCCAGGGCAGACCAGCAGGCAGTGGCGCAGCATCCACAGAAGTGACCGTGTCCCGGGGGGGGGGGGTGTCCCCACTGTGCTCTGAGCTCCTCCAGCTTCCCAAACGGTGAGGAGAAGGCAGCGTCTTTTCCTACAAACACCTGGTCCTCCCGAGGCTGGCTCCACACCGGGCAGGGCGCTGTGGAACTAATGGAACTTTCTTCTGCTGGCAGTAGTTGGGGGTTAATGATTAGTGATCGCGGTGAACCGTGTGCTTTTTGGGCTGCTGCACCTTCCCAGGACCCAGAACACGCACCTCCCTCTGTGTTAGCGCCTGCTAACATCTGTCTCACTGGCCCCCGCTAGTCACCGTGGTAGGTTCCCCAGGGGCTGGCTGCAGGCAGGTGTGCCCCTCTCTGCCCAGCAGGGTGGCCACTTGCTAAGCTCCGTGTGCTGACCATCAGGGGTTGTTGTCAGCTTGGTGCCTGGACTGACCCCTTTTGGTGACGCAGCTGAGTCCCCTGATGCCACTACCTGTGTTTCGACTTGTGACAGGCCCGAGGCTCATGCCAGTCTTGTCCCTTCCTTCTCTTTCTAGACGCTACTACAAGGAGACCTCGGGCCTGATGCTGGACATTGGCCCCTACATGAAGGCCCTGGAGGTAAGTGGTGCCCCGGGGTGGTCTGACGTATGCAGACCTTCTGGTGCCTCCTGGGCATTTCCAGTCTTACAGGTCACAGAGTGACTCTCAGGGACCCAAAGGAAGGCGTTCTCTCTGGTACATGAGCGGGAGCTTCCTCTTCTCCGGACGGGCTCCTCTCTGCCCCCTTCCCCCCTTGTCCACCAAGAATTCCATGTCTGTGGTCATTACCTTTCCTGCTCGTCACAGACTCTCAGGCTGGACCCAACCTCCCTGAATGGCTTCTCGATCCACCTTCACTTTCCACAGTGGTCTCCTGCCCATGTCTGTCCCGTCGCCTCCCCCGACCAGGGCTTCTGCCCAGGCTAGTCTCATGCCCACTCCCGTCTACACTGCTGCACGATTTCCCTCGTGGGGCCAGGGCCTGAAGGGCAGTGGTGCCCAGGACACTTCCTAGTGATGGAGCTGGAGGGCGGGCAGGGCAGAGCCTGTCTTGGTGGGGTGGGGGGACAATGTCAGAGCATAGTCTGGGGCCCATTAGCTTTGCCCCGACGCATCCCCGGCCTGTGCTTCCATCAAGATCGCTGCTCTGAGATGCCATCGAGTCTGTCCTGACTCACGTGGACCCACGTGCACAACAGTGACCGCCACCCATCCTGCCCCAACTCACGGTCACTCCTGGGCTGGGCCCGTGGTGGTAGCCACGCCGTCAGTCCATCTGGGGGAGGGTCTTCCTCTTTTCCGACGACTCTATTTGCCGAGCATGATGTCCTTCTCCAGGGACTGGTCCCTCTTGAGAACAGGCCAGAGGACCTGGGAAGACGTCTAGCCCCTCACTCCCAGGAGCTCTGTGACTGTACCCCTTCTGGCCGTCCATGGAATAGTCAGTCTTCATCACCCAAAGCATCCTTCAGTAGCCAGAATAGCCTGGGCTGCACTTCTGCTCTGTAACACGTGGTGTTACTGAGTTGCTGTCACTTTGACCACAGAAGACTTTGGTTTGCTTCCTTCACCCAGAAAGGGGGTGTTCCTACACCACAGCCCCAGACCCACACCTGTCCTTCTCTGTCCCCAGTACGCCTGTGGCATCGAAGCAGAAGTGGTGGGGAAGCCGTCTCCTGAGTACTTCAAACTGGCCCTGCAGGAGCTGGGTGTGGAAGCGCACCAGGTACGGGCCGCTGTGGGTGGTGGGCACAAGCAGGGGTGAGCCAGGAAGCCCACAGCGCTGGGGCTGAGGGTTCTGGTGCTTGAAGAGGGCTTGCAGGCTCTCTGCTCAGACCTCTTGTGAAAGCTGATTTGTCTGAAAAGGGGGGGAAAGACAGCAAATAGGGCCACCTATGTGTTTCATTCATGAAATAATTTATAAAAGGCAGAGGTGGAAATAACTTTGGCTTTTTCTGAGTTACTTTTTTGCTCCTTCACTGGAAATAGAGGATGTGCAAGTCTGTGGATGTGATAAAGGAGCCCTGGTGGTGTCGTGTGTCGTGTATTTAACTGAGAGGCCAGCTGTTTGAATCCACCAGCTGCTCTTTGGAGAAAGATAGAAAATTTCTAGCCATAAATGTTTGTAGCCTCAGAATCCTGCTGGAGGGTCCCAGCACATCAGAACCAACTTGGTAACATTGGGTTTGGGCTTTGAGTGGTGCACTGATTAAAGTGATTGGTCACTAACCAGTTTGGTGGCTAAGCAGGGAGGCACTCACTTCTTGAAACAATCACCCATCCAGAGGGCATCATTTGGCCAGGGACAGAGAGAAGGCAGTAAGGAGTAGGTGAGGAGGATTAACGGAAGTTAGAATCACAGGGAGGGAGCGGGAAGAGTGGGAATAGTTGAGCGTGAGCATTGTAACTACTGTCATAAAATAAAATGACTACGAATGACTACAGGGAAAACCACCTAGTTTTGTAAACTTAAATCATATTTTTTGTAAATTTTATTTTTTATTATTTGTGTGTGTGTGTGTACCCTCAAATCAGATCTGACTGGTACAGGAGGAGATTACCCCTCCTTCTCCAGCAGAGCATCTGGTGGATTTGAACCGCACACTTCTGGGATTGCAGTGCAGCTTCTTGCCACTAAGCCACCAGAGCTCCCCTAAACTTAAATCATGTTAAAAAATTATAGAAGATAGTACAGAGATTTCCACGCACCAAGCTTCCTCAAATGGTACGTTTCTGTTGTTAGACGCCACTGACTCTGACTATGATCTGGACCTCGCCCCGCGCTGCGCTGTCCTCAGGATCCGTCCTTCCGTCCTGCTCAAGTCAGTGTGGCCTTCTCTGTGTGAGTCCATCTCACTGAGGGGCGTCCACTCGTTTGCTGACCCTCTCCCTTTCCTCACATGATATCCCTTTCCCAGGAAAGTTTCCTCCTAAAAATATGCGCAAAGGGAGTGAGATGAAATGTTACCTTACACATAATTCCAGAGAAGGACTCGAATCAGGAAGCAACATTGATGCAGTGCTCTGAACGAATCAAGAGACTTCATTCACCATCCCACTCACGTCCTTCTCTGTGTTAGTCATGTCCCCCCAGTGCTTCCCTCTGGAGTGGTCCCCCAGTCCTCTCTGGAATGGTCCCCCAGTCTTCTTGTAAGAGTAACAGCCAGTGGTGATGCAAGTGTTGAAGCATGAAGCTGCTGACCGAAAGGACAGAGGCCCAAGGTTACCCAGAGACACCTGGAAGAAAGACCTGGTGACCTGCTTCTACAGTAGAGTCAACGTGCAGAGCAGCTCCGCTCTGACACATGCGGCTGTGTGAGGCCGGTGACTCCACGGCAGCTCGTGGGTGGGGCTCACTCGCCCGTCATCCTTGGACAAGCCCCTTGGTTTTTCCCTGCTGTTTCTGTGTGATTTAATGCAAATGATGCATGTTTTTAGCGGAAATCCCTAAACTGCTGTCACTCTGCTGCCAGTGTGTCCTGTCGGGAGGCCCCGATGCTGTCTTGTCCCGTTCCTTGTGATGTAACTGCTAACAGGGTGAGGTGTGGTGGCCAGCTCCCTCCCTGGGCTGTTACTGCTTGTCCCTTTGTAATTCTGTGTCTTGTGAGAGAGGACCGTGATGCTGCGGACAGGTCCCCTTCCCGCCTGTCCTTCCCTCCACTGATGATTCTCGTCAGAAGAAACGCTGCCCTAGCACTGGCCCATGGTTGCTCTGGGTTTGCACCCTTCCTCAGGCTCTGTGCCTAGGCCAGCCTGGCCTCATGGCCCTGCCTTCTGTTCTAGACTTACTCCTTCACTGGTTCTTCTTGGTCCTGGGGAGGCCCTTCCTGCTGCTGGCTCATCTCACCCACTCTTCTCCCCTCAGTTATTTTGACTCTGATTCCAGAACCGTGTTATGTCATCTGTGAGCATTTCTGTTTCTTTCTGAAGGTAGGATTATTTTTTAAAAACTCTGTGATCATTTATAATTTCCTCTAAATAAAATTAGCAGTTGCTCCTTAATATCATCCTGTAGCCAGTCCTGGTTCACATGATCCTGGTTATCTTAGAAATGATTTAAGATTACTGTTTCAAAAGGAGAACTCTGACAAGATGGATTGACACAATGACTGTAGTGGGGCGGGGGCAGTGGGCTCAAGTGTGTCAGAAAAGGTACAGACAGCACAGGACAGGGCAGGGGTCAGATCCGGGGTTCATAGGGTCACCCCGAGTTATGGTCAACTCGATGGCACCTAACAACCATAGTTTACAAGTTGCTTTAATTAAGACCCAAATGAGGTCTCTGACTGTGATTGGTTAAAACAATTCTCAAGTATTTTTTGTTCTTCCTTTTCTCAGTGATCTTCATTCATTGTCCAACTTTTACAGTCATATGAAGTGCTTGAAAGTAGCACAGCAGGGGTCAGGCACATCTTGGTTTTTAAACTGATAATCCTTTTCTTTGAGAATGCTAAGGAGGTCCTGGACAGAAGATTTTCTCAGTGCAACCTGTCTTTTGATGTCTTCATTTCAGTTTCCATGCATGTTGCTAGTGAGTCCAAGTTGAATGAAACCCCTCCTCCAGCTCTTGTCTGTTTCCCCTTGACCTTTTTTTAAGAAGCAGCTGGGATATGTATGCTTAGTGTTCCTTCTGGTGTGGATTTATCATCTGTACCTCATCACGCCCTGTGATGTTCCTCTGGCCTGTTGCCTGGATGTTGGTAGTCGGGTGAGGCGCACGGCCAGTCTTTGCAGAGGTGAGGGCTTCGCCAGCATGAGGACAGTGTCCCATCGTCTCTCCGTTGGTTATGTCGACAGCTGCTAAAGATTGTTGCCTAACTCCTTAACTCATCCAGAGTCTTAGATGGTGATGATTCAGTCCTGTCACTTCTTCATTTATTTTCTACGGTGGTTTTATACATGACAACGTCTCTCGCCAACTGTCCGTTCTCCTGAGGCACGATTCCGAAAGGAAGTCCCAGACAAACGTCTGTTGTCTGGTGCCCCATAGCGACTCTGTGTGGAGCAGAAGGAAACACTGCCCAGTCCTGTTCCCTCCCCACAGGCCTTGCTGTTTGAGCCCATTGTTGGACATTGTGAAGCCTTCTTGTTGTGGAGACTGTCTGTCCATCCTGTTGTGGACATTGTGGGTCCCTCCTGTTATGGACACTGTCAGTCCCTCCTGTTGATAGAAAGGAATTGATGCCTTTGAGCTGTGGTGCTGGAGAATAGTGTTGAATATACCATGGACTGCTAAGAAAATGAACAGATTCATCCTGGAGAGAGTGAAGCCTGGCTGCTCTTTGGAGGCAAGGATTCTGAAGCTTCGTCTGACATACTTTGGGCATGTTGCAAGGAGGGACAAGTCCTTGGAGAGGGACGTCATGTTTTGGAGGGTGGAGGGACAGTGCAGGAGAGGAAGACCCTCGATGAGATGGATTGATTCAGTGAAGGTGTGTCAGAGACAGTAAGGTTTGCACAGGATAGAACAGGGTGTAGGGTTCTTGTAAATAGGGTTGGTCGCTCTGAGTTGCAGGGGATTTGACGGCACGTAACAATTATCCCCTGGTTCTGTTTGAATGGCTGCTTCTTGGTCTCTATATAAATTCTGCATGAAGACAGTTAAGTGTTCTGGAACTCTGATTCATCACCACGCCTTCCACAGTTAGTTGTGATGATGATCTCCTTAATTACTAAAGCACGGGGCTCCTTTCCACGGTCAGTAAGGCACAGGTTCCTCTCTGACGTCCTCCGCCCTGTTATCAGCTGACCTTAGGTGATTATTAGGCTAGCTCTTGGCGGTCATTGCCATGTCCGCGCTTCCTCAGTTCTGTAGCACAGTGAGCAGAGAGTAATTTGTTACAGCATTGAGGCAATATTGCCACTGTTAGAGTGGGCCTAAAAGCAGAATTTAAACCATACAAGCAGAAAAGTGAAAAAAAGAATTATCCAGAAGTAATCATATTAGCAATGTGGTGCTGACTACTTCAAACAAACATCTTCCCCCTGAAAAACAAAACCAGAAAGGTGCCCCTGCTCAGGCAAGAGGAGCAGGGAGGGCCGACTGTCTGGGTGTCCCGTCAGATGGTTTGGCCATGTTGGAGTCTCTGGGCCGGGGGCGGTTCTCAGGGGCAGTGGTGGATGTGATTAGCTGGCAGCTAACAACAAGAGTGACCTGTCGCCTTTCTATTCGGCATTTCCAGTTCTTTCCACAGTTGATATCTCCTACATCCTAGTTGAGAAACTGCCCTTCCCACTCTTGGCCCTCAGATCCGAGCCCAGGGCTGTGGTGGGGCCCAGGTCTGGTTCACCTGGGTCTGTTACCTGGGCCGTGTGTGGTACAAAGTCTGGGTCTGTCACCTGGGGCGTGTGTGGTGTAAGGTCTGGGTCTGTCTCCTCACCTGGGGCATGTGTGGCATGAGGTCTGGGTCTGTCGCCTGGGGCGTGTGTGGCATGGGGTCCTGCAGCAGGTACTCTCTGGTCCCCAGCTGTTCTTCATGTCTGCTGGCCGCAGTGGCTGCCCAGAGCCTCTGGAGCGTCCTGTGTCCCCATGGAGGGAGGGCATTATGTCTTCTTGCTCAGAGTTTCTGGGGCAGAGCTGGGTCTCCTTGTCTTCCCTCGTCACCATCCCCTTCTGCTCCCTGGCATGGTACTTCTGTCTTTTTTCTGACAGGGACTTGAACAGCAGTTGTATATTCCTCTTCCCTTCCCCAGACACCCCACCCCCGTTTTCCTTAAACGTTCATTAACGTCCCGAGCCTCAGCACGTGCAGACATTTTACAGCGCAATTTCAAGATAAGGCCGTTCCCGAGGAGCTGCGTCTTGTGCAGCAGGTAATAACTCCCCGCTCTGGCTTCTCTGTTTTTAATGAAAAACGCCGCTGAGGAGCTTGCGAGCTGCTGCTGGTGCCAGGCTGTGCTGGCCTGGAGTACCCTAAGCTGCTGTGATCGATAAGCCGTTGCCTGTCTGGTCCCTGGATGACAGCCTCTTCCCAGGGTCCCCCTGTGCTTGCACTGCCCCTGAGCTTCCAGGCTGTGCTGGAGGCAGGTAGAAGCCTCCCACCCCCACCCCGTTCAATTGTCTTCAACCTTTCCTGCCTCGCCTCAAAAGGGCAGATGGCCGGTGTGGCTGTGATAGGTTAGAGATCTAAAATGTAGCGAACCCGGCCCTGTCTGGACTTCATAATAAAGAGCAAACCTTAAAAGTTCTTTCTAGAAATAACCTCCGCCGCCAGCTTTAAGCTTTCTGCCTTGGTGGGTGATTATGAGCTCTGTACTGAAGCCTCAGAGATGTGCCGGGTCTGACAGTTCCCCACCATCTAAGATGCTTGTCTGGCTGCTGCAGAAGGCGTGGATTTCAGGAGAATGAGGCTCTGCAGATTCCTCTTCAGTTAACATCCCAGCTGATGCACAGGGGCAGAGAAGCCTGGGGTTGGAGGGCCCATTTCCCAGGTCAGAAGCCCGAGGCTTGGGGCTGAAGGACCATGTGTGGCAGCACACCTAGACCCTCAGAGTGAGTCATTTCATGAGACTCTTACCCTCATCTCTGTGGTGACACTTGGAGTTCTGTTGGAGGCTTAAAGCAGGTCTCAGCCCCTCTGCACGGTGGGCATTTGGGGCTGGACAAGCCAGTGTGGGGCTGTCCTGTACATTGTAGGATGTACAGCGTACCCGCGCTGGACACTGGGTGTCCCCACTCCCCTCAACATCCTCCCCCCAATGTGTGACAACCAAAAATAACTCGACTTCTCCCGATGTCTGTGGATTGATGTCTCCAGCAGCAGCTCTGGTTTCAAGTAGCCCAGATGCCCGAAGACCTGTCTCAGATGCTGTGAACTGCCCCTGCCCGTCTGACCTGACCCTCAGGAACTCGGCTCCAGAGCTACCCTAGGGGTCTTTAAATGAGTTTTTCATAAAACCTTTCTCAGTTGTTATTTCTTTCTCATCGGAACAGGTGTTAGATCCCTATTACTAATACCTGATTATGAAGCAATTATGTACATTAATTGAAGGAACATAAGTTAGGAAAATTAGGGATCATACAGGAAGAAAATGAGAACCTCGTTACTCCACTAGCCTACATCATACAGTCTCACCGTTGACCATGCTGCCCTTTTCCCCTAGCATTTATATAAATGTTGTTATATGCTGTCTGATTGGAACCAGTGGACATGGTGTATTGGTAAAGAGTTGCATTGACAACACAAAGCTATGTGGTTCGAATTCACCAGCTGCTCCGTGAGAGGAAAATGGGCACTCTTCCTTCCGTGCAATTAACTGCCTCTGAAAACCGCTGGAAGGTTGGCTGTGGGTCAGTTCTGACTCGATGGTACAGAACAACAAGTCAGAACCAAGTCATAGCTGACCCTCCAGCACGTTTTCAGAGGCAGTAAATTGCACGGCAGAAAATTACATATCTTTCCACTGTGGAGCAGTTGGTGGATTTGAACCTAGTGCCTCTGAGTCAGTAACACAAATCTTTACATCTAGGACACCAGAGCTCCCTATGTATATGTTTAAAAATAAAGAATTGGGATGGAACTGTATTTTGTATTTGAAACCTGCTTTGTAGTCCACTGGCAACAGCTTCTTTTGTGCCTAAATGTGACGTTAAAAGTATCATTCCTGGCTGCTTGTCTCTGAGGCAGAGACCACATGTTGGTTACTGTCCCCTGCAATGGAAGGTAGATTGCTTCCTGTCCTGTGTGTCCCCTCAGCAAGCATCCTTGTCTCTACATCCTTTTGTAGGTTTCCAGTCAATTTCCTTAACAGATCTGCTTAGAGTCCTAGCCTGTAACTCTGAGGGTTTGATACACAATGCTGATTGGTATTTCAGGAACATTGTAGCAATTCACCTTTCCTCACAGCTGTGTGAATGTTTACAGAACCATTGCCTTTGAGTAGCTTCTGACTCAGCCACTCCCTGGCTTGCAGCTAGAATTACTCCACAAGGTTTTCTTGGATGTCAGTGTTTTTAGGTTGGAGAAATCAATGGATTCAAATCCAGGTCTCAGTCATGCCGATTCCTTCCTGTCAGGAACCCCAAGTATTTAGTCTCTTTAGATTCTAGACTCTGTCCCAGGCATCTGTCTTCTCCCAAGTGTGTCTGTGTGTGTATTCTGATCTTTTTAGAACTCAGAAGTTCTAAAAACTATAGAAAACATCCTATCCTAATGTGTTATTGTTAACAAAACTAACTTCTATTTTCAAGCAGGATCCTGTCAGTAGGTAGAGCCTACGTACCTGCGGCACTGGTACGGCTGTGCCATCCTGGCTCTGACTCTGGTCCTGTCATCTTCGTAGCACCTATTTCCTCATTCTCCTTAAAGTGGCTGGTGTATTCGAACCACCGGCTTTTCAGTTAGCAGCCTGAAGTTTGATATGTTTTGGGAGGATACAGTTCATTCTGTGAGAGCAGCCTAGCTGTGAATGTTAATCCGTGCGCTGCATCAGTGACTGAGCGAGTTCAGACCACCAACCTTTCCGTTAATAGCCGTTTGTGCGCAAACTGGTTTACACCACCCAGCATCCTTATAAAGCCTGATTTCCCCACATCCTTAAAGGCGCTGGTCTTCCAGCCACAGTGAAAAATTACTATGAGAGTGGTGTTCCTCAACGCCGAGTCTAGAGACAGGCAGGCAGGCAATCCCAAAAAATTGGGAAAGATAAGTAAATAGTTCTCTGGAAGCCTGCAGAAGAAACATCTGACACTTTGGTTTTAGCCCCTTAAAACTTACCTCAGACTTCTGAATCCAAATGTGTGAGACAATAAATGTGTGTTGTCTTAAAAAAAAAAAGAAAGAAAGAAAAAGAGAGTGGTGTTTAGGGTTAGCCGGGCTGGTGTAGCTCTTCATGACTGTGTCAGGCCAGGGGGACAGTATGCTGCAAGAAGGCAGCCCCAGGTATCTGCAGAAGCCTGGGGTATGTCAGAGCCTGGAAAGCAGGGCCTGACCCCCACCCAGGTATGTGGGGTACACTCAGGCAGAGGTCGAGGCTTCACCTCCCTCGGGACCGTCCTGTGAGGAGGGGACAGCTTCTCCCCGTGGTCCCGGGGCAGCAAGGACAGTGAGTGGACATGTGGGCTTTGTTGGGAAGCCCCAGAAGAGGAAGCTGAGGAGACTTGTGGGTATTTAAGGAGAGTGAGCCTGGGTTCTGAACCCACAGCCCAGAACGTCCTTTGGCCACTGCAGAGCCCCCCTGCAGCTTCCTGATTCCGGCCTTGTCTGGGGTGCAGCCCTGCGGCCCCACGCCCCGTGTCCTGTCCTCCCCCTCATTGCACTCGGCACGGAAGTGAGCCCCAGGCCTGACAGGTAGAGTTTGTTATTCCCCCGACAGAGCACCTCCTGACCTCGATCTTCTTGCCAATGATTTTTTAAATCCTAAATGATTTGGCAATAATTGCTCCTCCGGGCGTGATTATTGCCCTTCACCGACAGTAAATCTGCAGCGTCCCAAGGGACGTGCGTGCATTTCGGTGTGTGGAGGCCACAGGCTGGCCGGACAGGCATCACTGCCCCGGGCAGCTGCTCCGCTGGCCTGGGTCCCCAGCTCCCCACCCCTCCTCATCATCCCACATCCCCCTCATGCATAGCTTCCGGGGTTCCAATAACTGTGTGCCTTGATTGGCTGTTCCTGCAAGGCTTCAGATTCCCGGGAGCCCATCGCCCCACCGGCCAGCCCAGGATGCTCTGGGAGGGGACCAAGCTCCGCTGCTCTGTGTGTGTGTGTGTGATGTTCTTTCCCCAGAATCACGGAAAGTGCTCACCGTGACTTGAAATAATGGCTGTTGCTGTGTGCCTTCAGGGAGCTCGAGCGACCTGGGGTAAGGAGTTGTCCTGCCAACCCAAAGGCAGGCGGTTCAAATCCACCAGCTTCTCCAAGGGAGCAAGGTGGACAGTCTCCTTTTGTGTGGTTTACAGCCTCTGAAAACCCACCAGGGGCGTCTGCTCTGAGGTAGTGCCCCCAGTGGCACTGAGGTGAGGTGGTTTGGTGAATGGATTCACACTCACTGACCTCAGGTTGCCGAGAACTGCCCCAAAGGACTTCACAGGCTCAGGTGACAGGCGCCAGGGCTTTCCAAAGAGTGGCTGGTGGGCTCACCCTTTACAACCACCGAGCTAGCAGGACTCCTTGTGATCGTTGGAAGCCTCCTCATATTTAAAAGGAACCTTCCAGTGAGATAGGCCTTGGAGCCTCTGGCAGCAGGGAAAACTACGGCAAATGCTTTACTCTGGAGTCGGTGACAACGCCTGGTGATGCCTGGTGTCCAGGTGAGAACTGCTCCTGCGGCTTTACTGGCTGCAGTCTTTTTTTTAAAAAAATTATTATTTTGTGTGTGTGTACCGTCAAATCGGATCTGATGGGTACAGGAGGAGATTGCCCTTCCTTCTCCAGCAGAGCATCTGGTGGATTCGAACAATGTACCTCAGGGATTGCAGTGCAGCTTCTTGCTACTAGACCACCGGAGGCCCCCCCCCATCTTTTTCCTTTTCTTTCTTTTTTTAAAAATTGTGATTATAAAGAAAGTTTACAGAAAAGTTGGATTTTTCATTCATTCATTGTTGCACATTTTCTTCCCAGTTTGCTTTTTTTAAAAAAATTCATTCATTGTTACATAATTTCCTCCCTCACCCTGTACCTCTCTCCCAATCCACTTCGCTGTGCATCTCTTATTGTGGACCGTTGTCACACAAATAACGCATAATCATATATATTCTTTTTAAACAGTTCGTTCCTTCATCTGTCCCAATGCAGTGTTCATTATGTATCCCCTCTTAATTTTTTCCCAACCCCATGTCAGTCCCGTTTTATAATAGTGGCATCATGTAGTATTTGTCCTTTTGTGACTGAAATATTTCTCTCAGCAGAATGTCCTCCAGGGTCACCCATGTTGTGTAATATTTTATGAATTCCTTGTTTTTCAGTGCTGTGTAGTATTCCATTGTGTGAATGTACCTTAGTTTTTCTGTTCATTCTTTTGTTGATGGGAGTGGTTGTAATCTTGATGTAACTGTTTCTCAGACCTTTCTTCCACGGTACCACAGAATGGGCTTGAACCTGCAATCTCTATTTTAGCAATTGGGCTTAACATTTGAGTACTAAGTAAGAAATGTGGAAACTGATTAGAGATGGACTCATGACCAGGCAGCCTTTTGGGAAGGGCTAGGACCGTCAAAGATCTGGGGCTTGTGACCGGCACTCCCCACGGAGGTCAAGCGGCATAGCTGCCTTCCAGTCTGCATCCCTCGGTGAGCCCAGGACTCACCCAGGTGACACTGGCCTGGCCTGGCCCTGCTGCCCTGTCCCCTCCACGTGCTGCCAGCTCTCGGGCTGTTGTCGTTTTGAGGACCATGTTGCCTCTTGCTCTTCTTCAGTGATCTGATAATTTCTAGGGGCAAAGATGGAAAAAATTCCATGGGATTTGGCAGGTTCCCTCAACATCACTCATTCTGGAAAAAAGTTATAATCAGTTTCTATTTCACTGTATCTATTTTTGTCCCTTTAGCACTATTTATCATTTGTATAATGTTTCTTTGAATGGACAGATTTTTAAAAATAATGTGTATATTTTTAAATTTGAATTTTGCTAAAAAGTTTTCTTTCTAAAGGAGTTGTCAATGAGAGGGAGAATAAGTGTGTTTTAAAAGGAAGTTTTGGGGAGCTCTGGTGGCCTAGTGGCAAGAAGCTACACTGCAATCTCAGAGGTTTGTGGTTCAAATCCACCAAATGCTCTGCTGGAGAAGGCGAGACAATCTCCTGTACAGTCAGATCTGATTTGACAGTACACACACACACAATTTAAAAAAAAAACTAAAAGGAGGTTTTGATCAGGCTTATCAATGAAAAGCCAGAATAATTTATCAGCCATAAGTGGCTTTCTTTACAAAGAAACACCAGGATATTACATTAAAAAAACTCTTATGTCTTGTTCTACCAAAAATCAAATTCTGTGTCACTAGGGTGCAGCCATAGTGGCTTGGTGTATAACACATTGGATTGTTAACCAAAAGGTGGGCATTTCCAATCTCCTGGTTGCCCTCTGGGAGAACAGCCTTTTGCCTTAAAAACAGTCTTTTGCCTTGGAGATGGGAGGAGGCTCTCTGTGGGCCAGACATTGCTGACAGCAGTGAGTCGTTTCTGGGGAAGGTGCTCTGGGAAACATGGGAACAGATGAAGGAATCAAAGCTAACCTTGATGGAGAAAGTGGTTAAATATGAGATAGGTGCTGAGAAACAAATGCATGTCTATCTCACGTCCTTCTCATGTGCCATCACAGTTGAAAGCAAACCCTTTCAGACTGCAAGCTGCCGAGTAACTTGGCTCTCTCCAGGCCAATGGCTGGGCCAGTCACCTGGCTATTCCAGCCTAGTTAACATCAGACCCACTGTGATGTTCAGGACGCAATGGGACAGTCTCCAAACCCATATCCGTGTGTCCTGGTGGCGCCAAGGCCTTGTGACGTCTGCTGATTCATTCAAAACTCCACTCATCCCCCCTGTTCACAGCTGCAGCCCAAGGGGGACCGCAGGAGAGATATTCAAGGCTGACTCTTAATCAATACGCTGACAATATTATCTTGTTGAACTTGTGCAGCAGTGGTTCTAAACACCCCACTGAATGGTTTACTGTGTCAGAAAAGATGAGGCTCCCAGGAGTCAGATCCCTGGCTCCCCCTCTTACTGTCTCTCACTGTCCTGACAGGCCATCATGATCGGAGACGACATCGTGGGCGACGTCGGCGGGGCCCAGCAGTGCGGGATGCGGGCGCTGCAGGTGCGGACCGGCAAGTTCAGGTCAGTGCCTCGTGGTTGGGGTGCGCGTTCACGTCTGACCTCTCCCACGTCGGGCAGCCGGGCTTTTGGATGGTTTTTCAAAGGCAAGGCAGTTATTTATCTAAACTCCGGAACAGTATACAGGTATTGCCATCTTTCACTGTCTTTTAATGACAAATCTGGCCGACGACTTGTAACAGAGAGAGAAGAAAAAGCAACTTTAAAAAGTCTTTCTGGCCTCCTTTCCTGTGCTTTTGGCCCACTGTGTCTCTTCTTTGGGGAAGTGTCTGTTCCAGCCCTCTGCCCAGAGCTGAGTGGGGTTGATGCCTTCATGGTTGAGTTTTAAGAGAATTTCCTGTGTTGTAAGAAGATTTTGTATGTTCTGATACCCTTAAGAGGTATATGATTTGCAAATATTTTTTTCTGTTCTGGGTGGCTAATCACTTTCTTGAGAAAGTCCCATGTTGCACAAAAGGTTTTACTGGTGCAAAGTCCAGTCCTTGTTTTCTTTTCTTCGTGGCTTGTGCTTTAGAGGTTGGGGCTAAGAAAACACTGGCAGGGCCAAGGTTCTGCAGCCTCAGCACATGACTCACCCTCGGTTTCTCCTGAGAGTCTCGTAGTTTTCGTTCTGCTGTAAAAGCTGCAGATGCTGGGGCCTCTTAGGAAAGGAAAACTCAAGAATTTTCCACTGGGAGAGTTGCTGTTGTTATGCGTTATCAGGTTGAACCGACTCATAGCTGACCCTCCAGCAGGTTTTCAGAGGCTGTGACTCACCCAAGAGGAGATTTCCCAGCTTCCTCCCTTGGGACAACTGGGGGACTCGAACCTCCTGCCTTTGGATTGCCAGCACAACTCCTTACCTCTAGACCACCAGGGCTGCACTAGGAGATGGTAATAAAAAATGAAGGCTGCACACTGTCAGAGGCAGAAAGCTGTGGAGACGCAGTAAAACAAGGCAGCCCCTTTGAGTTCTAGCTCACACAGGTTGACATTGTTGACTTGATTTGAGGGTAAAGCAGCTTTTGGTACAAAACTGGCACTTGGAGCTCTGGTGGCCTAGTGGCAGGAAGCTGCTCTGCAATCCCTGAGGTGTGTGGTTCAAATCTACCAGATGCTGTGCTGTAGAAGAAGGGGCAGTCTCCTCCTGTACCTGTCAGATCTGATTTGATGGTACACAGACAAAAAAATGATAAAATAAAAATCAAACAAAAACCTGGTGCTTGAATGTGTACACGGTACAGAAGAAGTCTGTGCTGAGGGAAGGTTATAAGTTTGAATGTACCCAGAGGCAGTCTTCTTCCACAAGGTCACGGCCATGTCAACCTTGGAGTCTAGTGCTGCTCTCCCATTCTGGGAGGACCTGGCATTCCGCGTGGACTGCGTGGTCACTGGTGTTGCCTGAGGAGAAGGCAGGGCTCGTTCTGGGAGCTGCCTGGGCTGATGGAGCTGCAGCCGCAGGCCCTTTGCTCCGTGACAGAGGTCACTGTGTGGGGCCCTTGGCCCCTGCTCACTCGCCTCTGCTTGTCTGTTGCCGTTCCAGTTCTCTGAGGAGTCTCTGTGATAGAGGGGCCCCAAGACCACAGGTCTCGATCAGGGTACTTTGGAGCGGAGTGTTGATAGTGCTGCATCTTCTAGGGTAGAGGTCAGCCTGGTCTGGAGCAGGTCACTGATGGGCACTTTGTGGGGGAGTACAGTTGCCTGTGGTGACAACTCATCTCATTTGGATGTGGATTGTGTCTGAGAACTTGGAGGGCTGTCCTGCTTTGTCCTGGATCGCTCCAGGATCGTACAAAGGGGATGCTGGGGCACTTGGCAAACATAGTAGCCAGTGATACTGTCCTGGAGGGGGTCAGCTGCATCTGTCCTGG
Organism: Elephantulus edwardii; assembly: GCF_000299155.1. Classification (NCBI taxonomy): domain Eukaryota; kingdom Metazoa; phylum Chordata; class Mammalia; order Macroscelidea; family Macroscelididae; genus Elephantulus; species Elephantulus edwardii. The sequence goes on along the minus strand of NW_006399756.1, from coordinate 7,148,800 downwards.
ACAAGCTAATAAGATTATGGGCCTAAAGTATTTGAAGTCTGATTGTGGTGTAGAGGACCCTGGGAACCTGTGTGTATGGGCTGCCAGGTGGACACAGGTGAGTGAGGACCAGCAAGCCTGGTGCCTGTCCCCTCCCCTGGACCCTTGGAGAGCAGGACCCCAGACCCACGTGGAACACAGACCTCCCTTCTCAGGACTTCCTGGCTCCCTTTATTACCTCTGACCCTGGAAGAGCAGGGCTGAAGCTGAGCAGTACGAGGAGTGGACACTGTGTCTGCTGACAGCTCTTCGCTTCTGGGGGAAGAAAGTGTTGTTTGTCTGCCCAGTAAGATGTGCCTGAGTCAGGGCCTTCCCGGGACTCCCTCCACATGCACCGAGACGGCACTAGCCTTGCCCTGGCTCCACACAGGGTCTTCAGAGAGGGTCTGTGCGTGGCCGGGAGCCCACTGTGAGCGATTGGCATGTGCTGCCCGGTTAGCACCTTCAGAGCCCCGTTACCCCTGAGTTATTCCAGGAAAACCATGGGTGGGCACCTGCAGGACTCGTCCTGGGAGGTGGACGTCGCGGTGCCCGATGCTCGCCCACCGCCTCCGTGTAGAGAAGCTGTGGGTGGATGTATTGTTTCTCTTGTTACAAAAATGGAGTTCTGTTCTGTTCTGACTCGCTTCTTTGTCGTGGTCACTGCTTTACAGCATCTTTCCACGACCACACTTAGGGGTCTCAGTCCACGCTAACACCTGGCGAGCTGCTGTGTAGAAAGCCGGGCTTCCAGCACCCAGCAGGCAGGGTCTCACTAACATGTACAGGCGTTATGTGCTGAAGTCTTGATATTTTACACCCAACAAATGCACTAGTCATATTAACGGCCTCTTATCGTGACCGCGATGACCGTGGCTCCGGGACACGGGGTAGCGCCTGTCAGCTCTCTGGGGCTGGCCCTTGCCTGCACTGCCCGTTCCCTCCTCCAGATGGCACTCTCGGTGCATGGACTGCCCTTTGTTATGCACATAGCTGCTGGGTTACTGTGTCCTGGGAGGTCAAGCTGGGTTCTTGCAGTGTGGAGGGACCCCAGGACATCCTGAGTGGTGTTCCTGGAAGGTGGGGGCCAGCCTAGGCCAGCAATGGCCTCAGTATCAGCCTGGTCCTCCCAGAGGTCTCTTCTTCCAGTGGTCATCCCACCCAAAGCTCTCAACCCTCCGTGGCCTCTGTGAGCGAGTGAGTGGACCTCACAGCTGTGAAGGTCAGTATGGCGTGTCTGTGGCAGCCGTGTGCCCGTCGGGCAGTGTCAAGGCCTGTCTTCCCAGAGCTGCTCACCACCCTTGAGGCTGTGTGACCCTGAGGACCATTGTCATACAGAACCTCCCAGCCCCACCAGGTCTCCTTCTCCTCCATCAGCCCCCAGGCAGCTGGATGTGAGGGGCCCAGGTATATCCCTGCTGGACTGGTTCCTGCCACTTCTGGGGACCTGCCCCTGGTCATCCCAACAGGAAGCCAGGCTTCAGGACCTTGTAGGAAGAGACAGCTTAGTGATGGCCCCTTAACAGCCTTTACCCCATTGCAGCCCCATTCTCTGCAAACAGCGACCCAGGCCTGACGCTTACTGCCCCACACCCACAGATGTCTTGCACCCCATTCCTGACCTGCAGCCCAGGACTGACTGCTCACCGCTCCCACTGGGCAGACTGTACCCACCCTCTGGCCCTCAGGGCCCAGTGCAAAGCTGCTTTTTCAGGCCTGCACAGTTGAGAGGCTCTACACAGCCAGGGTGTGGCCACACAGGTCATAGCCTGGGTGGTGGACACTGGAGCTTCACCATGTGGCCCAAGAAAGAACTCTGGGTCCACGGTGAACGTCAGCCCTTCCCAGGCAGCTGCAAAATGATAGGACAGGTGCAGTGTCTGGGGGATGGAGGGGCGCTGGCCGTGAAACTGCAGCCCTGCCTCTGGGGGAGGGGCTCCAGAACAAATACCCCCTCAGCCTAAAAGGAGTGGCTGAGTGGACTGTGACCTGAAGAGGGCATGGCCAGGTTGACTGACCTGTGACCCGAAGACCTGTGATCCAAGGAGGGAGTGGCCAGGTGAGCTGACCTGTGACCTGAGGATGGATGGCTTGCAGGTCTGACTCAGCTGTGATGTCATATGTCTGATCTGCGTACACTCCTCAGTACCCCAGCGGGAGGTGACAGGTGGCCTTCTTGCTGTGTCTGGAGTTATGCCTGAGTCCTCCCTCACTGCCTGTAGCTGGGACAAGGCAGAGGATGAGGAGTTAGGCAAGTCTGGGCAGGTCCCGCTCACCACAGCATGCAAGGGGACACCACACTGAGACGGCAGAAGGAACTGGGGCCTGGCCACGACCCTGCAATGTTCCATGAACCCAGCATGAACCTTGTCCACTTGGACTCCATTGGCTGCCCCCAAAGACTGTTTGGGAGCCTATTGAGCCCTGGGGTTCCACCCATCCTCTCTTCCCGCCCTTGGGGGTCACCACTGTCTCCCCTGCAGAGAGCTGGCTTGTGTCCATGGAGATGCTGTCAGTACAAAGCAGCTGGCTCCGGTCTGAGGCATCTCCCAGGGCGGTCGCTGTTGCAGCTGGTTCTGACATGAGGCTCAAAGGAAAGGCCTGGGACTGGGTGTGACCAGAAGGTTCCACTCAGATGACAGGAGAGGGTATCAGGCACCTTTGTCTCACCTGCTAGGTCCACCTCTCTACTGTGGTTTCCACACTTCTTTGGGGTTACCCCTCATACACCCCCAGTCCACCATCAGGTCCAGGCCTGGGCTTGGGGATGGGCTTGGATGGAAGACTCCTGGCCACAGGGACGAGCATGTGATCTGGATTGAGCTGGTGAATTGGCCTCAGAATGTTCTTGAGCCTCCAGAAAAGTGGTCCGTGAAGTAGAAGCTGGAACCACTTTGGCCACCTCTGTCACTCCAGGGGGGCAGCAAGTAGGCCGAGGGAGAAGTCAGCCAGAGATACGGAAAGTGCAGTCCTGGTTATGGCTTTGAGCACCTGGATCCCACATGACCTGACGCTCTTTCACCTCTGACCTCTTTAGTGAAAAAGGGCCATCAGTTGGCGCATTGCCAGCCATGCATCCCAGGGGCATTCCAGTCTCCGAGGGAGCCCAGAGGGTCAGTGTCCTGGTCTGTCTTCTTTTGTGCCCAGAGGACGGGGGAGTCTGGCCCGGGTAAAGCTTCCATCTCTGCGCATGTGGGTGATACCATGTGCATGACTGGCCTGTGCCTCTGTGTCCCACTGACAGAGCCCTTTCGCTCACACCACTTGCTTTCTCTGTGCTCTGGAACGTTCTGGAAGGGACCTGGTTTGACCTTGGAGGTCTGTGAGGATGGATCCCCATTTCTGTGATGACCTGTGGAAGCTGCAGAAAGGACTGTGCCACGGAGGCTGAGCCAGGGAGTTGGCCAGTGTTGGACCAGCACCTCCTTGAACTTGGCCCCAGGATAAGTCTGAGAGGCCAGTGTGGTCCTGTCTCCCTGATAGATGAGAAAATGGGACCCAAGGTAGTGCCGTGAGTATCACATCCAAGAGATGGAAGCAGCTCCCACAGAAGGGAGGGGCATTGCTGCCTGTTGTCTGGCTGGACCTGGCCCCTAAGTTCTCTGGCCCCGCCATTTCTGTGACCTCCTTCTCTACATCATGGGCTGCTGGCTTCGGGGGTGGCTCCCAGCATGAGCTCATCCTGGCCTATTCTCTCTCACAGACCCTCCCCTTTGTCCCTTCCCTCCTGTTCCTGACCTTCTGTGTCCCTGCTCCCATCATTGGCCTTGCCCTTGGCCTTTCTCCTGCTTCAGACACTTTGTGGTCTACTTTCATTTGTCCTTTGTTAGGGACTGAACTGTGCTCCACCCCCAGCCTTGGCCTGCGATTACAATTCTGTTTGGGAATGGATTGTCTTTTGAGAAATAATAGAACAGCAAGCAGAGCAGAGGTGGGGTGGAGAGATGCTGGGCCGCAGGGAGATGGCCCAGGATCAGCAGCTCACAGAGACAGAGACCTTGACAGAGAACTCCCTCCAGGGCAGACAGAGCGAGAAAGTCTTTCCTAGAGCCGGCGCCCTCAGTGTGTCTGTCCAGCCTCCTCACTCTGAGAGGACGAGCTTCTGTGTGTTCGCCCGGCCCCTGTGGTATGTTTGTTACAGCAGCGCTGAGAACTCAGAAAGCCTTCTTCACCCTGGCGCTCCGTTGGGCAGCTGGAGGGCACCTCACTGCCTGGTACAGGGCAGAGGCCTGTCCCCTAGCGCTTCCAGAGCCAGGCTGGGCACACTCACTGCTCACACGTCCACACGCAGGTTCTCGTCACAATCACACGTGCTCACATGCACACATACATGTTCACACGTGCTGACACAGTCCCCCCACATGCTCACCTGACTCCCACACACACTCACGTGCAAGTTCCCTTCACAGTCACACGTGCTCACACATATTCACATGTGCTAACACTCAGTCACACACACATGTGCTCACATGTGATTCCCACACAGGTTTCCTTCATAGTTACACATACACACACATTCATACCTGAGTTCCCTTCATAGCCACATAGTCACACCTGGGTCTCCCTCACACTCACACACACTCACAGATACACACACACACACTCATGCTTCCATGCACGCTCACACGCAGGCCTTCCCCACATATTCACAGGTGCACACTCACACCCAGGTCTCACCAACGCACAGTGTCCCTCCAGGTCCGACCCCACACAGGGCCCGCCCCACATCCGCCCAGTCTGCTCACGCTGCCCTCCCATGCTCCCACACCTGCTCAGCCTGTGAGGTGTCTGCTGGCCAGCCTGGGGCCGAGGGGCCCAGTGTTCCCCTGAGAGCCAGGCCCCAGCGCCAGCCCTCTCGGGGTGCAGTGCGGTGTGGAGAACCCCAGGATGTGAATGTGAGTCTCCAGGCTGTGCCAGGACCCCATCAGCAGTGCCAGTGCCTCTTCCTTTCTCAGGAAGGGGAGGGCCCCTGGGCTGCATTCCTGAGATCACAGGCCCGGGTGCACCTGCGTGGGCAGTCCCCTGCCCTGCGGCCCCAGCAGTCTCATGCGTTTGTCCTCGCTGTGCCCTCTGCTCCCCCTCCCTCATCTGGCCTCTGTCCCCGGGCTCTGCTAGCCTGCCCAGTGATGGAATTCCCAGAGTGCTCCCGACTGGAAGGGTCCCACGGTCACCTGCCGAGTCCAAGGGCCCAGGGGCCATCTGTATCCCATGCAAGCCGGAGTCCCAGCATGCCCTTCCTCCAGTAAAATGACTTGGGCTCTCCCTCGAGTTACCACAGTCCTTATTTTCAGACCTTTCACAGAAATCAACTCAAGGTGGATCAGAGACCTGGGAGTAAAGCCCAAAACTGGGATCCAGCTTAGAAGTCTAGTCTACGGTATAAAGAGACTGCCAAATACAGCCAGAAATGAACGATCTGAAGAGGATGAAACTGATGAATGGGATCTTCTAAAGATTAAATCTCTATGCTTACCAAAAGCTTTTCCCAACAGGGTAAAAAGAAAACCTACTGACTGGAAACAAATATTTGACAATACTATCTCAGACAGAGGTCTCATAACAAAAGTTTACAGAATACTCTTGGGCCTCTAGAAGAAAACACTGATAATCCAATTACAAAATGGGCAAGAGACGTGGAGAGACTTTTCACAAAGAAGGACATTCGGATGACCAACAGACACATGAGGAAACTCTCAAAATCACTGGCAGTAGAGAGATGCAAATCAAAGCCACAGTGAGATACCACCTTACCCCAGCAGCAGTGGCAATGTTTAGCGGGGCAGCGAGTAATAAATGTTGGAGAGGATGTGGAGAGACAGGAACTCTCACACACTGTTGGTGATATTGTAAAATGGTGCAATCACTCTGGAAGGCAGTTTGGCGCATTTCCTTTAAAAAGTGAACATAGAAATTCCGTATGACCCAACTATTCCACTGCTTGGAATATACCCTGAGAGAATGAGAACGGAGGGACAGAGACTTTTACACCAGTGTTCACAGCAGCGTCATTCTCCATCACCAGAACATGGAAAGAGCCCACATGTCCAGCCGCTTTGAAGTGTCAGAAGCACAGACCTTTGCTTGTCCCAGGGAGGCGCTCCTGTTATTCCACGAGCGTCCTGCAGAGGGCGGCAGAGCCGCGCGGGCGCACACTGCTCTCTGCTGCCCTCTATGGACCCGAGGCTGCTGCAGCGCCTGTCCTCCTGTACGACCTTGACAGCGCTGAAGGTCACAGCCTCTGGAGCTTGCCTCTCCCCTTGGGCGCTTCCTGTGCTGCCATGCCCAGTGCTGTTGGGTCCGTTCAGGATCGGGTCCTGTGTAACAGATGGGCACCTGCCTGGTCCCCAGCCGTCCTCACTCTGCATTGCTTGCATCTGTCTCATTTAGGATCGCCCCACTGACCTGGAGTGATGCCTTCCTCCAGGACTGGCACCTCCTGATTACATGTCCCAAGGAGACAAGGTCTCAGCATTCTCGAGTTTAAGGCGCATGCCTGCAGCCTCTCCTGCGGGACACACTTGTTAGTTTATGTGTGTGTTGACCAGGCCATCACAGGCTGCTGCTGGGCCCTCCCTGTGTTCTGTCAGGAGGCGCACCCTGACTGCCTGTCCCAGCGTGGAGATGCCCCCACTGATCCCTTCATTGAGACGTGACTGTCGTCAAGTTCCTAACATTGTGGTTTCTTCCCTGCCTGTGTTTGTGGAGAGGTGCTCTGAGACCCTCTAAATCCCATTCTTCTCTCCGTTTGACCCTCTAAGCTTAGGGTCTGTAGGTGCTTCCTGTGTGGTTGCACTGCTAACCCAAAGGCCACAACTCCGGCCGTTCAAATCCACCAGCTGCTGCTTGGGACCAAAGCAGGCCGTCTCCTCCCCTGTGGCTGGTTTACCACCTCGGAGACCCAGTGCAGGGCCCGCTGGGAGTCAGTTCTGGCTTAAAAGCAGTGAGGCTATGGTGGTTACAAGTAATTGTATCATTTGTTTTTTATTTTTAATAAAAAGAATATCTTGGTGATGCATCTATACCAAACACTTGCCATTTCAACCTGTCAGGGACATTAGTAACGGCGCCCATGCCGTGTAGCCATTGTCTGTTCCCCGCCTCGCATCACCCTTCGCAGAAGCTTCGTGCTCCCCAAGTAAGAGCTCTCTGGCTCCCCTTCCTCCTGCCCCAGTGTCTGCAGATGTGCTTTGATCTATGCTGTGTATCTGTGGGCAGGTTACCTGACCTCTCTGTGCCTCACTGTAAGCAGGGCAGTAACAGTGCCTCTAAGGCTGCTGGGAGAGTACTGCTCACGACACGACACGACACAGCAGCAGGGGCTTTGCCATCAGTGTGCACAGCCCTCGGACAGAGCGTGTGAGTTGTTAGCTGATGCTAATCCAGTCTGCAGAGGTCCACTAGCTCCATGGCCTGCACACTCAGACCTCCACCAGTGGGCAGTGTTCCCTCCCCCTTCACTTCACACCACTTGGATAGATTTTGAGTGCTGCTGGCCTTCTGGGCACTGCTGCTCAGACAGAGCCAGTGCTGGCCAGAGGAGATCGTTTCCACAAAGGCACAGGGGCTGCCGGACAGAGTGCGCAGAGGGTCAGGGGTCCACAGGCCGAGAGTCACACTCCTCTTTCAGGGAATTAGGAGAACCAGGCGTTCCCTGCCCTCCAGCATCCTTGCCAGATCCCTCGTCCAGCTCCCTGCATGGGTGGGAGAGTTGGCTGCTGAGGGGACATCACAAAGCTTTGCAGATCTGTGACTGCCTGTCCAGACCTCCTCTCTCTTCACAGGTGGGAGGTGAAAGGGGGCTGGGACTGGCCCCTGACCCTGGGACTCTGTCCCAGTTCTGCCGGGTAGGGCCACTTCTGGAATAAAGATGCAGGTCTGCGCTTGGCCTTTCCCCCACACTCCTGAGAGGCCTTGGGGATCATAGGGATGCTGTCCACTGGGGCAGCCTGTGGAAGTGGGTGCTTGCTTGGCCAGTGTGGCAGTGACCAGGAGAAGGAGGGGTCAGTCTGTTTGGGACCTGCCAGGGAGCTCTTCTGGTCAGAAAACATCTGGGAACCTGAACTGTCTAAAATCAAATCCTGTCCCGCAGAGTCCAGAGGGTCAGGCAACGGTCTAAATGAACACAGACTAATGGGACAGAATGGTCACCTAGATCTCTTCACTGTTCACCTATGAAGGGACAGGGGTATAGCCAAGGGGCTGGCACCTTGACCTTCACCCTGGCTCTACCAAAGACTGCTAGGTGGTTTTATTTAATAATAAAGACAATAGCCATCTTTCTAGAACATTCCAGCACTTAAAACATGCCAGGCATCTTCCTGCTTGACTCAACAGGCCCGTAAGGCATAGTCCATTGTCCCTGGGTTAGGGTAAGGACATGGTGCCATCACCCGGCACCTGGTTCAGCTCCCTTCAGTCCCTGGACACTAGGCCTGGGACGAGGGGCCCAAGCAGTGTGGTGCACTGTGTGCTGTGAGGCATGGCAGGCTGGTGCCATGTGATGTGGTGGGTCCCTGGTGTAGTGAGCCTTGCAGTATGATGGGCTATGTGGTGTGCTGGGCCATGTGGCATGGCAGGCCTTGTGCCATGTGGTGTGGTGGGTCCCTGGTGTGGTGGACCATAAAATGTGGTGGGCTGTGTGGTGTGGTGGGCTGTGCGATGTGGCAGGCCCATGCTGTGTGGTGTCATGGGCCCCTGGTATGCTGTGGTGTGGGTGTGCAGTGTGGTGGGATAAACAGTTTGCTGGGCAGAGGATCTTAGCCCATGTAGGCTTTGAGTTGTTGCTGGAAGTGGAGGCTGGCAAGGAGTTGGCGAGGGCATGAACGGGCACAGGGAGTGGGTGGCAGACGTGCCCGGCTTGGGAGTGGGTTGTGCAATTGGATTAGATGGGAATGCTGCCCTGCTGAAGGCTGCTGGAACTGGTGGAGCTGCTGCAGCCTCCTGGCCTCTCCTCCAGCCCCTGCAGCCCTGAGAAGACATCCCAAGTCCACAGCCACCAGCAGCCCTACTAGGTGCTATCGCTGTGACACCAGGGAAGGCTGTCCCACAGATGGTGGCTGGGCAGCCTCACAGTACATCCTTCTCAGGCCCCTTTCATCGACTGCACCCACTTCACAGATGTGAAAACTGAGGCCCACAGAGCTGAGTAGCCAGTGTGAGCCAGCTGGTCACAGAACCTTCCGCTGTGTTTCTCTTGTTCTGACTCTGTAGGAGCCCATTCCCATGCCCACCGCCCCAGGTGGCAGGACTGCTATTGCCCAAGAGCGAGGAGTTACCAGCCTGGGTGTGAGTAATTGAGATTTGCCGTAAACAGAATTGCCGGGCTCATTTTCTCTCCATTACAAATGTGCGTGGGCCTCAAGCTGCAGGCTCAAGTGTGTGCAGCCTTATAACCCACGGGAGGCCGAGGGCGGGGTCAGCGGTCAGCTCGCCGTTTGATGTGGACAGAAGCCTCTGGGAGTGTGTGGCCAGGCAGTCGCGGTGGACAGAAGACGTGCTTCGGTCCTGGTGGTGCCCTTGACCCCTCTGCCCCGACAGTGAGGCGTCTTGGTGGTGCAGTGGTTAAGGCTCAGCTGCTCACTGGGACGCTGGGTTAGAACCAGCCAGATGCTCCGGGGGAGGGAGACACAGCAGTCGGCTGCTGGAAGGGTTACAGCCTCGGATTTAAACCCTGTGGGTCTCCACATGGAGAGAGTCGAGCTTGGGGCGCTGACAGAGATAACATCGAGGGAAAGAGGAATAAAAAAAGAAATAATCATTTTGAGGTAGATATTGTACTGTTGTTGTTAGGTGCCTTCGAATCAAGTATGACACATGGTGACCCTGGGAACAGGTCTGAACCCTGTGTTACCCTGCGCCAACCCGCATCATCTCTGACCACTCTAGTCCTTCAGTCACAGGTCAGTTCATCTCATTAGGGGTCTTCCTGTCTTTCACTGACCCTCCTCTTTACAAGCATGATGGCCCTTTCCACGGAATAGCCTCTGCAAGTAACACACCTGAAGGATGCGCGACGAAACGTCTGTCTGTCTCCAAGGAGCACTCTGGCTACACTTTATCTAAGACCTGTGTTCTTTCGGCAGGTATTACATGTCTTACAAAATAAAACAGAAGAGACGAATATACCTGCCTGGTATTTTTATCACTATTGTGTAATTACAAATTGAGGGAGCAATGGGGAAAAAAAATACCCTTATGCCGCAGTCTCACCCTGTCCTGTCGGGTCTCTAAGAATCAGAGTTGACTCGGTGATAATGAACTTGGGGTTTTTCAGGCCTCCAAGTTCCACAGGGTTTTCTCCCTTCTGGATCTCCGGGTGGGTGAATGGAATGAATGTTAAAAGCTATAAGTTCGAGATCATCCAGAAGCACCAGGAAGAAAGGCCTGCAACCCACTTCAAAAAAGAGCTTTGGAAACCTCTGTGGAGCACAGCTCTGCTCTGACCCGCGCGAGCCCACGCACAGCAGCGGGCCTTTCCTGCCTTCTGACCGTGTACATGGTCCCGTTGCCCGCCCTTCTCATCACTCGGGGGTTTGTGTGAGAGGAGGACAGGCCTGCTGGGTGGGACAGGCCGTCTGCACATTTCCAGCACCTTCTGTGCTCTGAGCACTTCACCGATCCTGGCTGGAGGGCTAATGGTGGCCACGTCCATTCGCTGAAGACCACCGCTCCCTGCAGCCCCGCAGACGTGCACTGACCGTGAGCCTGGGAAGAGTTTGGGAGTCATTTCTGGTGCTGCAGTAGAGAAGAGACCAGCGATGCTCTTGATGCTCCGCGAGTTCAGCGTCACAGTGAGAAGAGCTTCGGGAAGGGCCCAGCTCATGTCACAGAAGAGCCAGCCTGCGGTGGCCACACTGCAGTCACAAGAGGGGCTGAGCTGGGTTTGCCGATGAGGACAGGCTCTCAAGGCACCTTCCTGCGAGCTGCGGTCGTGACTCTTGGCCTCTGTGCACCGAGAGGATTTTTTTAATTATTATTTTTTATTTTATTATTTTTTGTGTGTGTGTACCATCAAATCAGATCTGACTGGTACAAGAGGAGACTGCCCCTCCTTCTCCAGCAGAGCATCTGGTGGATTTGAACCGTATACCTCTGGGATTGCAGTGCAGCTTCTTGCTACTAAGCCACCAGAGCTCCCTTAGGGGTGAAGTGTTTTGAGCACAGCCTTAGAGCCAGGTATCTCGTGCAGGTGGGCTGGTGTGTGGGAGGGCCTGGGCCTCTTTCTGGAGAATCACGTATGTGAGGAGATGGGATGTGGTCACCATATTGACCCCTGTGGGTAGCTTGGTGATAGTTAAGAGGAGGGGACAGAGCGTGGTCCTTGTGTGCACAGCTCCGGAGCCCTTGGGACTGGGTCCAGGTTATGCTCACATCACTGCAGCCTCAGTTTCTGCATCTGTAAAATGGGCCCAAGAAGAGGCCCACTACCACAGTGGCAAGAATGGAAAGGCACGTGCCTGTAGGTGGTCAGTACCCAGCAAGCACCCGCTCTTACTAAGCTCATTTCTGGGTGAACTTGGGCCCCAGGCTGCCTGGCAGGACCACTGTAGCCTCAGGTCTGTGTGTGCCCCTGTTCCCAGAGGGGAGTTCTCTGGGGGCCTTCGCTGTCATGTTCCTCCTACATCTATGCTGAGGCTGCTAGTCACAGTTCTGATGGTCCTAGGGGACGTTTGTTCCCTCTGTCTACCTTCCGGTCTTCTGGTCACAGGCCTGGACTCCTGGTGTCATTCTGCCCCTGAGGTTGGTGTCCTAAGACTCCACCGTGCACCTCTGCCGGAGCAGGCTCTTCCAGTAGATCCTGGGCCTTTCTCTGGAGATGGAACTGGCCACTCAAAGCACAAAATCAAACCCCAGCAGTGATGGGAGCTGAGGGTCACCTGTTCTTTTCATCCACTCTCTAGGACCTCAGAAACCAGCTCAAATCCTAAGATTCTCTCCGAGTCCTTCCAGGTTCTACATTTGCCACAGATCGTCCAGTGTGGTATTGTTGTGTTTGGTTGTTTGGTTTGTGTTTTTTTTTTAAATAATGTCATGCAGAAGCTGTGCTGCAATCCCAAAGGCACGAGGTTTGAATCCTCCAGATGCCCTGCTGGAGAAGGAGGGACAATCTCCTCCTATGCCACTCGGATCCGACTTGACAGCACACAACAAGAAAAAAATGTAATCTTATGCAGATGACACAACCCTGCTTGCTGAAACTGAGGAGGACCTGAAGTACTTGCTACAGAAGGTCAAGGACTGCAGCCTTCAATATGGATTGAGGCTCAATATCAAGAAAACAAAGATTCTCACCACTGGGCTAATTGGCAGCATTATGTTAGAAGGTGAAGAGATTAAGATTATTAACAGCTTTAGTTTGCTTGCCTTCACAATCAACACTCTTGGTACGAGCAGCAAGGAAATGAAAAGATGGATTACATTGGGAAAGTCTGCTGTCAGAGACCTCTCCAAAGTACTGACGAGCAACGATGTCAGTCTGAAGACTAAGGTGCACCTAATCCAGGCCATAGTCTTTGCAATTACTTGCTATATATCAGAGAGCTGGACAGTGACTAAGGATGCGAGAAGGAAAATTGATGCCTTTGAGCTGTGGTGCTGGATAAGAATATTGAATATACCATGGACTGCTAGGAGAACAAACAAGTTCATCCAGGAGAGGGTGATGCCAGGCTGCTCCTTGGAGGCAAAGATTCTGAAGCTTCATCTGACATACTTTGGACATGTTGCAAGGAGGGACTCAGGTAGTGGGGGTAGGTGTGTCAGTGACAATAAGATTGTCACAGGATAGAGTAGGGTTTAGGGCTTTTTGTACACAGGGTCGCTATGAGTCACAGGTGACTCAGTGATATATAACAACAACAATGTAATCCAGTTATGTAAGAAATAGGTGTCTTCTGTGGAAACAGAAAAATACAAAGGACATAATCCACCATTAGCACTATGTTCTGCTTGTTTCTTTTATTATTATTATTATTATTATTATTATTATTATTATTATTATTATTATTATTATTATTATTATTATTATTATTATTATTATTATTTTTGTGTGTGTGTGAGTGTACTGTCAAATCAGGTCTGACTGGTACAGGAGGAGATTGTCCCTCCTTCCCCGGCAGAGCATCTGGTGGATTTGAACCGTGCGCCTCTGGGATTGTAGTTGCAGCTCCTTGCCACTAGGCCACTAGAGCTCCCCTTGTTTGTTTCTTTAAAAGACAGAAATAGCTGAGTTGGATGCAAGGATGTAGATGCCAGCCTGACCTACAGCGCACACCCCACAGTTTGCTTCTGTTTGACTGAGCTCACATTTTGGGCACACGACTGCTCTCACAGAGCACCTGGTGCATCAGCGTAGCCACCTGAGTGCTCCGTGCACAGCCCCTCAGTGAGCCTGCCTGGGGGGCTGACTGTCCCCAGGACTGGAGAGCTGAACCACGTCACTCCACTCAGAGTATTCCCAGGACAGGGTGCTCACTGGGGACGGATGAATTCCCAGGGCAGGGACAGACAGAAATGTCACTTCTCCCACCACATAGTATGAAGCAGTTTGTTACAGATTAGTGTGTTAGTGCAGGTCATGCGCACTTACCTTGCTTTCTGGGCACTGTGCCCCACTTTGCGGGCAGGCAGAGCTTCTGGGGTCTCGGTGCTTCAGGACTTCCAGGCCTCTAGGGCGATGCCAGCAGCTGGTGCAGATCCTCGGCAAGCTTGCAGACCAGCTGGGTACCGTGGACTGCGTGGGTTTGCAGTTCGTTGTCTCTCCGAAAATCAGTCCAGACCTCCAGGCCTCGTTCGGGTCTACAGAGGTTGATGTCCTGCAGGCGGACCGAGGCAGAAAGTTCAGTCTGGAAAGGACAGTTTTTGGGTCCCTCCTGGGTGACTGTCTTGGGGCCTTGACAGTCACGTCGCTGATAGAAGTTCAGCAACAGCTGCAGGAGAAGGGGTGTTGTTGCGTTTCTGGGGTGATGGTGGACGTGGGGCTCACCCATTGCATCATTCCCCCTGCCAGGCTGGTGGATGGCATGGGGCAGCAGGTCTAGTGTGGGCTGTGTTTCAGGCCAAGCCAGAAGCTTCTGTCATCGATACCCCGTGGTGGGAGTCAGCCACCCACCCACATTTTTCTGAGGCCTCTGTGCTGGCCACGGGGTGGACCCACAAACAATAAACTCCACTGGATGTTCCAGAACCATTGTCATCCACTTGACCTTCCAGAACAGAGGAGAACTGCCCACAGGGTCTCCAAGGCTGAAACCCATTGTTGGAAATTTGGTTTTCTAAGAATTTTATGGTTTTAGTCTGCACATTTGGTGCTTAATCTAATTTAAATTTGCTTTTTAATATAATATGAGGCATGGATACGGTTTCTTTTTTTTTTTTTTTTTTAATATGGAAATCCAACTTCACCAGCTCCATTTACTGGAGACCCTTCCCACTCCGTCATATAGATTTAGCATTTTGATTAAACAGCTGTGGGGCGTCGATGTGTGGGCTCACTCCCGTACCCCCTCAATTCTGTCCCATGGATCTGCATGCCAGTTTTTGTGCCAGTACCAGGCTGTGTTGATTGCTGCAGCTGTGACACCCAAACCCTTTGCACTGAATTGATCCCAACTCATGAGCCATTTCTATTCGGTTTTCAAGGCTGTGCATCTCAATGGGAGGAGACTGCTTTCTGTTTCTCCATGGAGTAGCTGGTGGATTTGAACCACTTATCTTTTAGTTAGCAACCCAACACTTAGCGTACGTGTGAGGGCAGCTGTGTCGTATGTGTCTCCATCGGGAAGTGCAGGTCCTCCCACTCTGCTCTTGTCTTCCAGTATGGTTTTCCTTGTAATGGCCTTTACCATTCATTCCTTATAAAGTTTTGAGGATTTGTTTGTAAATGTCTGTGAAGAAGGCTGTTGGGATCTCTTTGGGTAGAAGTGACATCTTATCAATAGTAATTCTTTGAACCCATGAACGTGGGCAACCACTTTGCATTTATGTAAGTCTTCTTTACTCCCTAGCAGTGGTGTTTTCATTTTGTAAGCCTTTTGCATCCCTGGATAGATATATTCCTAGATGCTTTATTCACAGAAATGCTATTATTAATGGAATTGCTTCCCTAAATTTTATTTTTTATTTCTCGCTGCTGGTATATAGACATCCAATTGATTTCTTTATTGATCTTATACTCTGCGATTTCTGTTAGTTCTAGAAGTTTTCTTGTAGGCTTTTGGATATATATGTGCATGTGGCCAGGAGGGACTGGTCCTTGGAGAAAGGTCATCATGCTCGGAAGGATGGAAGGACAGCACAGGAACAACCCGGATGAGATGGACACAATGACGGGAACAATGGGGGTTGATGTGTCAGAATTAGTGCAACTGGCTCAGGGCAGGGCAGGCTTCAGAGCGGCTGTACATAGAGTTACTATAGGTCACAGGCAACTCGATGGCACACAACAACAAGAAGAGCATATAATATTGGTTACTTTTTATTTAAGCCTCTTGTTTGGAGTCAATAAGACCTCATGGAGGACCTTTGTATTTAAAAGACAATTATTATATTTTGGAGAAACATTGTTCTAAGTGTTACAGCACTCTTCTGTTGATTTGCTGTACTGAAATAACCAGGGGCTGCTGTGATTCTAAACCTTGTGCCATCGGGGTGGTGTCAAATATCGTGTTTGGTGGAGCTCCCAGGTTGAGACAGGTTTGGAGGCAGGAGTGGCACCCGCTTCCTCAATAACATGCCTCTGGAAACTATGAATTTAGAGAAACAGTCGGTCTAGAAAGGCTTCAGGTATTTTGTTCATAGAGTCACTAGGAGTTATGCTCAGCTTGCTGGCAATCAACAACAACAACAACACACACACACACACACACACACACGTACACACAGAGGGTCCTATTATCCACAAATAGAAATACTGTAACATCTTTTCCAATCTGTATATCTTGTTGCTCTAGCTAGAAGTTCTAATTAAATATTGAATAAAAGTAGGTCTTGTTTTGTTTCTGATTTCCAGAGGAAAGTTCTCATTCACCTTTAAAATAATGGCTTTGTGGTTTGTTTGTTTGTTTTTTTTTGTGTGTGTGTATGTTCACTTCAGCAGCACATATACTAAAACTGGAACGATACAGAGAAGATTAGCATGACCCCTGTGCAAGGATGACACGCAAATTCGTGAAGTATTCCATATTTTTAAAGAAAAAAAAGTTTTGTTTTTTAGTTGGTTTTTTTTAAAATTTATTTTATTTTATTACTTTTTTGTGCATGTACCATCAAGTCAGATCTGACTGGTAGAGGAGGAGATTGTCCCACCTTCTTCAGTAGAGCATCTGGTGGATTCGAACCGCATACCTCTGGGATTGCAGTGCAGCTTATTGCCACTAGGCCACCAGCGCTTGCCTTAGTTTTTCTTTAGATTTTTTTGGTTGTGTGGGTTTTTTTTTTTTAAGTAAAATATTTCTTTTAGACTGGTTTACTTACAAAATTAAGCCTAGTGTTGGCTTTTCATATATGCTCCTGAATCATACATACGAGGAAATTTCCCTTGTCATCCAGTTTTCTTGGGGATTTTCCTCGAGAAAGGAGGTTGAATTTTATCAGATGCTTCCCCTTTGTCCATAGAGATGATCGTGTCGTATTTTCCCATTTATTCTATTGTTGGAGTTATATTACACTCATCTTGTAATGTTGAACTATCCCTGCATTCCTGGGGTAAATCCCATGTAATGTGTGAATCTTTTAACATGCTGTTGGATTCTGTCTGCTAGGAGTTTGCACCTAAATTCTAGGGAATATGTGGTGGGCTGGCGGCACAGGGGTGTTGGCGCCACAGTCTGTGGCATGTTGTGATGCTAGCCGAGTGAGAGTGTCTCTGGAGGTACAGGTCCATCAGTGGCTCTGTGAGACAAAGCTGGCCATCCTCCCGTCACGATTCCCAGCCTTGGACACCCAGCGGAGGGCTGTTAATAGTCAGCTTCAGCAGCAGGGTGGGTTCTGTTCATAAGAGAGAGTGGCCTGGCGAACTCTGGTGGCCTCATGATGAGAAGCTGCACTGTAATCTCAGAGGTGCATGGTTCAAGTCCACCAGATGCTCTGCTGGAAAAGGAGGGACAATCTCCTCCTGTACCAGTCAGATCTGATTTGATGGTACACATATAAAAAAATAATAAAAATAATTAAAAAGTTAAAAACAAAACAGAGAGTAGCCCATTGTGTTCTGTGGTGTCTTTGGTTGGATACCATGGTTATGCTTGCTTCATAGAATGAATTAAGGAGTTCCCCTTTCTTCTCTGTCTTTCAGATGTTTGGTGCCATTTCTTCTCTGTATAGTGGAATCCACATCTTACACAGAAATCTGTTGTTTTAGACCTCGATGCGTTTTTCTCCATTGTCGCAGGTCTGTGGAGACTGTATTTGCTCTTGATCTGTTTGGGTAGGTCATGTGCCACCAAGAGTGTGTCCATTTCAGGCCATTTTGGAGCTAGATGGTGGCCTTGCAGTTGTTTTTTATAGTTTGTTCTCTTTCTGTCCAGCCATTTGTAAGGTGCCTGCTTCCACTTTTCTGCCCTCATCTTCGCTATTTCCTTCTGGTGGTTTAAGCCTTACTTTTCTCTTCCCTTTCTGTTTCCGGCAGCCGTTGGGTGAGGCCGTGCGTTTGAGGGTTCTCCATGGAGTCCTCCTCTGTGGTAGTCTCCCTTTGGGAGCCGCCTTCATGCACCCTGTACATTTCAGCATGCTGTCCTTTCATTTTCCTTTGATTTTAAGACCTCTGTAATTACTCTTTTAATTTCTTCCCTGACACACTTGTAGTTAAATAGTGTGTTATTTAGTGTCCAGTGGCTTGTGTGTTTTCTAGGTTTATTTTCTGGTTTTGATTTTTAGCTTCACTCTGTTGTGCTCATGGAAAATACTGAAGAGGTTTCAATCTTTTAGATTTATAAAGACTTGCTTGATAAGTCTATCCTGGAGAACAATTTATGTGCAGTGAAGTAGGATGTATATTGTGCTTCTGTGAGCGAAATAGGAAGCTGTGGTGGCCTAGTGGATAAGGAGTTCCTCTGCCAACTCAAAGGCAGATGGTTCGAATCCACCAGCTGCTCTGAGAGGAAGATGGGCAGTCTTCTGTGATAGTCTTCAGCTTCTGAAAACCCACTGGATGCTCATTTATGAATCAGTTCTGACTAGACAGCCATCAAGTCACATTGTTGGACAGAAATGTCTCAAGTGGATGGCTTTGGCAAACAGAAATTTATTTCATTTGGGCTCTGGTGGCTGGGGTAAGAGGGACGTGGGAAAAGCGATTTTCTTGTGTTGACTGATGAAGCTGAGTGTTGTTTTCTTCTTGTAGTTCTTGATGTTTTTGTGGGGAAAGGTCCATATTCCCAGAATTAATCCCTAAGAGTTCTCAGTGGCTGCAATCACCAGCCATTCTCCCAACATGTTATTGGGCGGATCCATACTTCTAAACTTTCTGTTAGTTTCTGATTGCAGATCATTTGTGCTCCAAGTGGAGTGTTGTTTTGTGCTGTCCAGCTCATAGTGATCCTATGACCAGTGGCTGTGAACCGTGCCCTAGCCTGGGCCAACCTCATTGTGTGACACACCTGACCCCATTGCTACAGTCACTGTGTAATCTTCACTGTACAATCTTTCTCTCCTGGACCCTCCGCCCTTCCAAGCTTGCTGTCCTTCTCCAAGGACTGGTCCCTCCTGGCAACATGCCCAAGGTATGGGAGATGGAACTTCAAAATCCTTGCCTCCAAGGAGCAGGCTGGTTTCACCCTCTCTAGGACAGACCTGTTTGTTCTCTTGGAGGTCTGTGGTGTGTTCATGACTCAGCTCCAGCACCACAGCTCAGAGGCGTCGATTCTTTTTCTGTTGTCCTTAGTCACTGTCCAGCTCTCAGATGCATGGCAGGCAATTGAGAAGAAGGCTATGGCCTGGCTCTCTAAGTACCAGTCATGTGACTTTATCAGTTGTCAGCTCAAGGCCCAGAGCCCTGACTCTAGTGACTCTGTCAGACGGAGTAAACTGGCCTGCCGGGTTTCCAAGGTTGTAAGTCTTCATGGATGCAGTGTGGCTGCTAGGTTCCCACCTCCGACCTTCTAGTTAGCAGCAAGCATCATGGCCACCGGAACAAAGACTGTCATTCACCACATCCACGTGGGGGCCCGCAGGCGAGGGGGTGGTATGAGGGGTGGCTCTAGGTTTGGGCCTGAACTGGGTCCTGAGCTAGACAGTGGGGGGGCCGCGAGTGAGAGGTTCTGCTTTGTCTCCTGATGAAACGGCCTCAGGGGCAAGTGGAGATGCCTGCTGGGCAGTTGGGCCTTTGGGTTGAGGGTAGGTTATGGGGTCTGAGGTCAGCGACTGAAGTCTCCCCATGGAGCAAGGCCTTACTCATCTCTGAGACTAAAAGGGTGTCAGGACCTCTATATCTTCAGCTGCTGAGTAGGTCTGGGTCTGGGCACATGTCCAGTTTCTGGGTGCAGTGAGTATGAGGGACTCTGCCAGAGGGCCACTGTCTGGGTTTGCACCCCCAGATGCATCGGAATCCCTCCCACCTCCAGACTCGGACTTCTTGTATGGACCTGACTTTCTGGGTGAACCCCTACAGGCTCCTCGCTCCTCCCTGACACCCCCTCCCTTCCTCCAGGTGTCAGCTGGTTCCCAGCAGGGCCACCCCCTGTCAGAAAGAGGCTGGGGTGAGCATGGAGGTCTGGCATCTGGGTGTCCCCTTACCCCTCCACCGGCAAAGTGGGTTAATCACATTCCCCCTCCTCCAGACGTGAGGGGGAGGCACCATCTCCACCCCCGGAGCTGAGAGCCTTAATTAATGGCTCTCCTTGAGGCTGGGGGGTGCCTCCTGTATTATCTCAGGACTGCTGAGCGTGTAGCCTCCTAATCCTTCAGCCTGCCTCTCCGTCCCCTCACCCAAGCTGGCCCAGACCACGGGGATCATTCTCCCTTCAACCCCTCCAGTGTCCCTCAGCCCCAGAAGGACAAGGCCCATGTAACAGCCGAGAGTGTGAAGCCTTTAATAGCCGACACAGAGAAATGAGGAGACTCCCTTTGCTAATTTATATGCTCAACGTTTGGGGTTTAATTGGAGCATAATTGTAATCCATATGCCCGTTAAGGTAATTACACTTATAAACCTAATATAATCCATAGATCAATGGGTGCGGAGCTAATTAAGGCAACTGTAATTAACATTTACAAAAAACCTCGCAATTACTGGAATATCCTTTAAGCTGGCCTTCCAGCTGATAATGAGCCTGGTGAGGACAGACGGCAGCTGTCTGCCCCTCGGCTGAGCAGCTTTTTCTCCACTGCTTGGGGCTTCATGGGACCTAGTGCTTGGCTTCCTTCACTGGGTGGGGGACAGCACCCGATGCCACCATGCTGGACTGAGAGGCCACCCCTCAGCCCCACTCTTCTGTGGCCTCAGAGAAGAATCAGCCAGAAATCTGCATGTGCAGCCGGAGGCAGAAGGCAGACCCAGACTCTTCCGTGTGGGGAGTTGGGGGCTTTCTCTCCAGCCTGTGGAAGTGCTGAGGGCTCCCTGGGGTCTGCACCTGTGCTCAGGGCAGAGGTGGGACAGGTGAGGCTTTAAGCCCAGTGGCCCTCTAGGTGGGTGTTAGGGGAGCCCTGGGAAGCTCCAGTCGCGGCAGCCAGTCTAGCAGGCCAGCCCAGGTATGATGCCCTCACTCAGCAGAGGTTCTCATAGCATCCACACCTGCGTGTGGGACAGAATGCTTCGGATCCCCCATCCCCACACCCACCTCCAGCACAAAGGACCCCACGGCTCTGATCCCTCATTGGCTGAGTAGTTAGGGTGCTACTGTTACCCACGCTACCAGTGAGTGGCGATAACCCTCCACCCAGCAGGCTGTGTCTGCAGCTCCAGATTAGGACCGATCTGATCGGCCTGGAACCTGTCCTTCCCTGTCTGCCAGCATCCTCCCAGCTGGGCGCCGCTTGGGACCAGGTGGCCCTTTAGACAAGGCCTCCCCCTGAGCCGGGAGGGGCAGCAGGGCAGGTACAGCCTGGCTCTCTAGGGTCCTTCCCTGCCACCTGCCATGGCTGGGCCTTGACCAAGTCCAGGTGGTTTGACCTTTTCAGACTCTTTTAACATAGTGAGCGAAGCTGAGGGTTCAGTTAAATGTGCGCGCGTGTGTGTGTGTGTTTGTGTGTGTGTGTACAGCTTAGGGCCTGTATGCAGGAAGCACTTAATTAATGCTGCTGCTACCTTGTCACCATCCCTGGCTGCAGAACCGGAGCAACCTGAGGGACAGGCCCAGGTGGAGGGGCAGGTAGGGACCAGGGTCTGGGGTGGGGGGGCAGGTGTTACTGAGGGCAGTTGGCTGGGCTGTCCCCGCAGGCCCTGTAGCTACCGCGACAGACGCCTATTCCACTCAGGTAGCCGGCCGGCTCCCACCCTCATGATCTCACTCACTGTTGGGAAACTAGAAAAAAAACCAAAGTAAAATGAAATAAACCACCCGCTGTCCCACTGTCTGGTGTCTGTGTTGTGCAGATGATTCCCAGACTCACTGCTGACCAAAGGGTGGTGGTTCAAGCCCATGCAGACACTGGCCTTGGTGATCTTCTGAAAACTCAGCCATTGAAGACACTGTGGGTGTGTGTTCCAGCGCAGGGAGTGGGGGGTGCATTCCAGCGCAGGGAGTCGGGGGTGCGTTCCAGCGCAGGGAGTCGGGGGTGCGTTCCAGTGCAGGGAGTGGGGGGTGCGTTCCAGCGCAGGGAGTGGGAGGTGTGTTCCAGTGAAGGGAGTGGGGGGTGCGTTCAGGTGCCTTTGAGACACACAGGCCACCCATTGTCAGGTCCGCTGGGAACTGGAAAGAGGGCTCATGCTCGAGAGGTGTCTTCTGGCCACTTCAAGGGTCTGCCCATCAGTGCATCTCTGGATTGGGTCAGAACCTCCTTTCCCGACTCCCTCAGAAACACCTCGGCAGCTGTTGGCGTCATCTGCCTCATTGTTTCCACATTCATCTGCTCCATCGGACAGAAGCCAGAGACCCGGCTCTTCACCTTCAGACCTTGGGGTGATTCCAGTTCTTCCCATCGGAGCCATGGCTCGAACGAATGTTCCTAAGACATTTGCAGTTTTTTTCATTGTGATAAATTTCCGCATCTGAAATTGCAGAGTTAAAAGGTGTGCAAAATTCCGAGGTCTTTGATACCTATGGAACTTCTCCCTCTAAGGTACTTACACGGAGTACCACGTCCCTCTCTAGTCCAGCTAATGCTGTGTAGCTTTAAATTCCCACTGGAAAATGAAACCTGTCTTACTTCTTCAACCACTGACTTTCAGGTCAGCCGTTCAAATCTACCAGCTGGTCTTGGGAGAAAGATGCGCAGTCTTTTCCTGTGAAGATTTGTGACCCAATCGAAAGTCATTATGAATAACCCATGAACTTAAAAAAAAAACAAACAAAAAACAAAAAACCACCAGAAAAATATGTCTTAGAGAAAGTGCAACCAGGATGTCCTTCCGAAGCAAGGATGGTGAAACTTCGTCCCATCTGCTTTGGGTGCGTTGTGAGGAGGAAACCAGTCCTTGGAAAGGCCAGTAAAGGAGGGAAAGATCCTCAGTGGCACAGATTTGCACAGTGACGCTCACAGTGGGCTCAGCACTGCTGACATGGGGAGGACGGCACAGGTGAGGCAGGGCTCAGGCCTGTTCTTGGCGTGACCGTGAGTCAGGGTTGAAGTGACAGCTCCTCACATCAGTGAGCATGAACTCGGTGGCAGGGCTTTGAGTATCATTGTTTTTGTAAGTGCCCATGATTGGATAAAACAGCAGCTTTGATTGCTCATGAGACCGAAAGTTACTGGTTGGCCTTGGGGTTGCAGCGAAGTGTACATCAGTTCACGTTTCTGCAGGTCACACTGGTTACCTTCATCCAGTTGAGAAGCTGTTCCCCCTCGAGATCCGAAACCTGCTCCCTGCCCCTTGGACTTGCTGTCGAATCCTCCAGTGCAGTCAGATGGCTCTTGTCAGTCTGGACACATGTAGGTTTTAACTGAGCACCAAAGGCTACGTTGTGGGGTGGTTTCTCATCTTCACCGGTTGCTTTTGAGTTTCTGTTAATTGCGTATTCACACCGTTTCTCTTCCCTTATTAAGTGTTGTTTTTAGAAGGAAGGCGTTTCTTTTCCTGAGAAAGCTGCATTTCATCAAGGATGGATGTGAAGCCTGTAGTTCATTTGTTCTCTGGAGAAGATTCTCTTTCTCTGTGCTCTTACCCATCAGACTCCAGAGCCAAAGATGTTGGCAAATTGACTTCAGACATGCGAGACTGGAAGTCAGCGAGCAGAGGATGCTGACCCACGCAGTCATGGTTTTTCAGCGGAAAGTATAGGCAGTTGCCGGGATTACAAATGAGTTCCGTTCCTACGTCTGTCTTTAAGTCCAATTTTTATGTAAGTCAGAATAATTAGGTAAACTTTGCAATGTCTGCTAGCTGACAGTCTATCTTAGGATGTGCTGTGCTTTTCTGTGAGTGTTGTTAGTTGCCATCGAGTCGGCTGATATTCACAGCAGACCTGTGGACAGCAGATTGGCCCTCGCCCTGTCCTGCGTCCTCCGTACAGTCACCACCAGACCTGAGCCCATCGTTGCAGGGTCTGTGTCAGTTCATCTCATTGAAGGTCTTCCTCTCTTCCGCTGACCCTCACTAGTGGGTCCAGGAATGATGTCTTTTCCCAAAGACTGATCCCTCTTGACAACATCCCCCAAGTATGTGAGACCAGGTGTCCTCGACCTTGCCTCCAAGGAGCACCCTGGTTACACTTCTCCACAGCAGATTTGTTCGTTCATTTGTGGTCACTAATCCTCCCCAACTCTGTAATTCAAACGCATTGACTCTTTGGTCTCACAGGAGCTCCCTGCGGGTGGACATGCCGCCCTTATCCTGACTCGCTTGGTGGACCCTCACTAATGTCCCCTCCAGCCTGTGCACCCGGGTGCTGGGACGCTGGCCATGTTAGGCTGGGAGGGCCTGGCTGAGGCCGTTTGTAAAGGACATCTCCATTCTTGCAGGTCAGACATGGCAGGAGGTCAGTGCTGAGGTGGTGACGGGAGGCAGGCCCAGCTCTGAATGACGTGAAAGCCCAGGGAAAGGAAAGGAGACCCAGAAAGAAACGCCTCGCTTCTGGGCCAGCTCGGCCTGCCTCAGGTGTGATAAGAAAGCCCTGGGGTGGGGGCAGAGGAGAGTGATGCTGAGGAATTGAGAGGTCACTGTGGGACAACGGAGGGCTCTGCTTGGCTGTCAGAGGCCCTGTCCTCACCAGCGTGATAGAGGTTGAAGGTGGATGCTGTGTTGTTCTCTAGTTTACAGATGAGGAAAATGAGGCACAGGGAAGACAGTGGCCTGTCCCAGCTGGCATCTTAGGGGGGTTATAGAGCCCAGACTGGCTATGTGTCCACGTGGCCCTTGGTTGAGGGTCTTTGGGGGCCTCCATCCATGCAGAGCCTTGTTCTGAGTGTCTGTAGAGGGGTTAGCATGGAAGAGAAGACCTGGAAAGGTGGCCTGGAGCCGGGTGGGGCTGGAGGGAGCTGATCAACTCAGGCCTTCACCGCCACGGCCTCTGTGCCATGACACTACAGCGAGGACCTCACTCCTGGAACTGCTGACCCCATTTTTAAGGGCAGAGTCTAGTCTCCTGCATCCATCATGAAGATCCTTCTAGAACTACCATGTGAACATGTACTTCTCCTTGCCCACTCCCCTCTCCACATCCTCGGTTCCTGGCCAGTGGCTCTATCCTAGTTTGGGCCTCAGTGTACTGCATTCTCCCTTCCTGTCCCCATTTTTCACTCAGACACCTTCTTTGGCTGCAGCCTCCTCCAGGAAGCCTTCCTGGATGCCTCCCTTATCAGTCTTCCCAGGGCATGTCATGTGTGCCCAGTTGCAGCTCTAGGGTGAGTTCCTCTTGTGTCAGCCAGGAACACCTGGATGCCTGACTCTCTTCCTCTGCATGTTCGGTTCCACTGGGCCTGGGCTGCACTAGGTACCTGGCCTCTGGATGGATAACTCACATGAGCACACTCGAGTGGCCAGCAGACACGGTGAGGGCTGGTCTCAGAGGTGCCCACCACGCCTGCTGGGTGAGGAGAGGTACCCACATGGCCGGCGCAGCGGCAGCCCCAAAGCACCATGTGTACCAGCTCCTGTAGTTGGTTTTCTGGACACAGTTCGGCAGACAGCTTTGTTTGCTTGCTTTGCGCTCAGGCCCGGTGTCCTCAGGGATTAGAATATCAAGAACACATAAACAACTTCTGTCTCAGTAAATTACAGTCCATTTGGAATATCTATTCCCTTGAGGAGGTTTGGGGTCCTGTCTCGGGGTAAAGCTGGGAGAGGTAGCCTTGCATGATGCTGTTATCGTAGCAGTGGTGGGCTCATACACTGGTCTCTATGGGTGGGACCCACTGTCCTCCAGGGAAGATTGGCCACAGGAGGGGTGGGGCTCGCAGAAGTGAACTGTGGGTAATGCCGGGTGGCGGTGGCAGTCCCCTGTGGGTGATCCGGGGCTGAGTGTGGAACTCATTGACTGACCACATGAGGCCCCTGCTGAGAGTGTCCGGGTGGGGCATGGTGGGGTGCGGGTGTACAGGCAGGGGGACAGGGTGAGAACCTCCAGGCCCGGAGTGGCCACCCCCTTCCCTAGTGTTTCCAAGGATGGTCATGTGCCATTAGTCCTCTGGTCCACCTTCCAACCCTGTCTTCATAATACTTCAGGGACACAGGGAGAGAGAGGCCCGGGTGTCTCGGTGACAGATGTGATGGAGACACAGCCAGGGACCCAGCCCCTCGCTGATCACTTGGACCTGTGGGTCACCTTCTCGGGCACTGGACCTGCCTGCAGCTTCCATGGCGTGCTCTCTGAGCATCCCTTAGGTCGACACTGACCCTGCCTGGAGGGCCACTGTGTCCTCCCAGAGTGGGCATCCTTGGTGGCCCGCTGCCGCCTCAAAACCCGCAGATCTCGCTCAGCACTTCTGCATGTTCCCGCATGACCAGCTCAGTCTGCAGATGGCCGATGGGCCGTGGGAAGTGGACCTGTAGGGCAAGCTGTGGGTGGCGTCGAGCACGTCCCAGCCCTCCCGAGGGGACATGCTGGCCTTGGCTTGTCCCTCTCAGACTCTACCTCCTGGACAGACTTCCAGGATAAGATGGAGTGATGGATGCAGCAGCCCCAGCCGACCTCCTGGTGGATTTGGCTAGAGGGGCTCTCCAGCACCGCACCCCAGTGTCCTGGAACACTCAGCACCTCGGCCAAGGCCACTCTTTGAGTCTTCCTTTTCTTTCCCCTGTTTTGTTTTCCACACAGTCCCCAGCACAGATGTCTCCTCGAACAAAAATAGCTCAGCTCTGCGGAGGGTCGGGCGGCCCAGACTTCCTCAAGCTCTTAGTGAAACCCGGGCCCTGCCAAGTACTGCTTACAGGATGTTTGGGGAAAATGTCAAGGTTTTAATTTCTCACCCGACCTTTTCGTTTGGAGTTGTAGGCTCTTAGCTCCAGCAGCAGACGTTAAACTGAAGGCTCAGCCCACTTCCTGGGCCTGGGCGCCCCCGGACCAGCCTAGCCCCTCTCCCAGCTGGGCTCAGGCGTCCAGTGGTGGCCTCCGCCTGTCCTGTGCCTGATCACAGAGATCCAGAGAGCAAGGCTGCAGTGAGGTTAGCAGTGAGATGAGGCCCCGCAGGAGGACCTGGGGGCGTGTGCTCGGCAGGAGGGGGCTGTGTGAGGGTTGAGCCCGGGTTGTAGCTCGTAGCACCAGACTTTGAACTGAGTTCGGCAAGTGCTGGATCTTTCCTGCCCTGCTGTGTGTTTGGTGGCACTGACCTGCTGTTGAGGGAGCGTAAAAGAGGTCTGAGCACACCAGCCCATGGCGTCCACCAGCCCATGGTGCCCGCCAGCCCATGGTGTCCACTAGCCCATGGTGCCCGCCAACCCATGGTGCCCGCCAGCCCATGGTGCCCGCCAGCCCATGGTGCCCGCCAGTCCATGGTACCCACCAGCCCATGGTGTCCACTAGCCCATGGTGCCCACCAGCCCATGGTGTCCACTAGCCCATGGTGCCCACCATCCCATGGTGTCCACTAGCCCATGGTGC
>NW_006399756.1:7109797-7121551 GCF_000299155.1 Elephantulus edwardii | reverse complement strand
GCCCATGGTGCCCACCAGCCCATGGTGTCCACTAGCCCATGGTGCCCACCATCCCATGGTGTCCACTAGCCCATGGTGCCCACCAGCCCATGGTGCCCACCAGTCCATGGTGCCCACCAGCTGTCCGGTATCTGCATCTACTTTTCGGTTCTTGCTTGGCTTGTGGGTCTCTGACTCCCAGCCAAGAGCTGGCTGGCTGGCTTCTCCAGGGCCCACACCCACCCAGAGACACCACCACCCACCATGTCCACGGGGTGCCAGTGCGTGGGACCTAGGGTGAGACTGCTGGGGAAGAGGCCACCGTGGGGTCTCGGTCTGCCGGGCTCTGGAAGCCACCTGCTGGCGTGGCTTTGTGGCATTTAACAAGTGGATTCTCTGTCTTGTGCCAAGGACGCCGACTATTGAAGCTGCTGTATGGCATGGCCCTGGGGATGGAGTCTCGGAAGTGCAGTTTCATGCTGTTCTCGGTCACTAAGGCCCGTTGGAGGGCCTGAGGGCAGCTGCCCGGAGGATGTGCTACCGTCTTGTGCATAATGTCGCCGTGGAGAGTGGGTGCTGTGAGGGTGGGGCGCATCCTCAGTCAGAGCTGTGGTCAGCCCACACTGACCACACTGAGCACATTCCCTCCTCCCACTCAGGGTCATGTTAGCAGAGGCCTCGCAGGGAGCCAGGACTCGCACGTCTGCCGGCCGTGGCAAGGAGCCTGTCATCAAGCTGGGGGGCTGACAGGCCACGTGGAGAGCTGGAGTTCCACGCTGCTTGGTTAGGAGCCCTGATGGTGTGTGTCACGTGTTAGACTACTGACTGGAAGGGCAGTGGTTCAAGTCCACCTGTTGCATTGTGGGAGAGTGACAAGGCACTCTCCTCCCATAAAGATGTAGAACCTCTGAAATCTGATGGAGGGTTGCTCAGTGTCGGAGGTGGGCCTGTTGAGGGGCAGTGAGGGGCAGTGCTGTTCTCCTTCCCTTTGAGAGAAGGCTGAAATAAAATCCAGAATCAAACCATATGTTCAAGTGTCAGTACAGAATCCTTGTCATTCCGAGAAGCAGGACAGTCGGGTTCATTGACACCATCATGGAACAGGCCCAGGTGGAAGAATTATGCCCCCCCCCCCAGATTGCACATGTGCGTGACACGGATGACGGGATGGGGGATCCCAAGGAAGACACAGAAAGCCTCAGAAAATACGGATAGAAACAACTGGAAATTCCTGAGCAGCAAAAATACAATAAACAAACCTCACAACAGCCTCAGTCGATGGGCTCAGCAGCCGAATAGAGGACAGAAGAGACTGTTAGTGATAGAATGTTAGAGTCTAAACAGAGAAACCAGCCAGTCAGAACAGAGAAGTGGACCGGAGCATTGGGGGAATGAACTGGTCTGAGGGACCTGGAGGCCTGTAACAGGAGAGCTAGCACCTACTGTGTTTTAACACAGATAGCTCACACATTATATGCTGTTGCCAACCATCCCCTCCCCCGAAGCTATTATCATAAGTGTGCTATGCTGGCTTTTCCTACAGTAATAAGAAAAAGAAATTAGCATCTTAAACTGAATGAAAATACCTCATTGGTAAAAATACCCCAAACAAACAAAACCCCTAAAACCAAAGAACCCGCATTGTTGGTATACAAAGGCAATGTGTCTCTGGCGTTCCAGCAAGAGAAGAAGGCAGGGTGGAAAAGCATTTGAAATAATGGCTGGAAAATTCCCAAATTTAACAAAAGACATAAATCTATAGATTCAATAAACTGAAAAATCTCCATATAAAATAAAGCAAAGATATCTCCACCAAGGTACATCATAGTGGAACTTCTGAAAACTGGAAAAGAAACAGAGGACAGACACACACGTTGGCTGTTTTTCTTTGACAAAGAAACCACTGAGAGGAACTCAGAGGAACTGCCAACCTGAAAACCCGAAGGTCATTGGTTTGAGTCCTGCCAGCTGCTTCTCTGGAGAAGCATGAGCAGAAGCCATGGACGCCAGAAGCAAACAGGACGGCTTCTCAAGTGCTGAAAGAAAAGAACTGTTAACAGAATTTTCTGCCCAATGAAAGCGCCTTTCAGGAGGAAAGAGGAAAATGAAGACATCCTCCGATGAGGGAGCATCAAGTGTTAGTCTTCGGCAGATCTAGCCTGAAGACCTGATTGTAGGAAAAGAAGGAACCTTGAGACATCGGGGATGATGGAAGGAGTGATATCAAGGGTAAATAAAATAGACTGCCTTTCTCCTCTGAGTTTTAAAAATTATGATTGAAGCAAAAAGTATAAACTGGCTGATGTGTTTCAGAGTATATATGTGAGAGCTAGATTTAAAACAATTATACGATAACTGAGGGAAAGGGAAGGGATGATGAGACTTCACAGCACACAGCAACAATGGTAGCGTGGTGGAAAGGAGCTGTGCTGTCTACTCAAAGGCATGTGGTTCACATCTACAAGCTGTTCCATGCTGCTGTGTACTGTCAAGTCAGAGCAGACTCAAAGCTGACCCTCCAGTGGGTTTTCAGAGGCAGTAAATTGCAAAATCAGTCATACGAGATCAAAAAGGCTTTATTTGCCCAAGGATAAAGGTGACGATACAGTTGTCGGAGGCTCATTGTTTTGGAAATGGATGGCCAGTTCTTCTTAGTCTGTCTTAATCTAGGAACTCTGATGTAACCTCTCCACCATGAGTGACCTTCCTGATACCTGAGACACTGGTGGCCCAGATAGCAGCATCAGAGTGTCCCATAAGCTACACCAGTACAGCAGACTGACAGACAAGTGCTGTGAGGAGCAAATACTAATATTCCAAGCCTATACACATTTTTGCTTTCTGCCAAGATCCGTCTGACATTGGCAATAATGTCTCTAGTGCCA
This sequence comes from Elephantulus edwardii, assembly GCF_000299155.1. Lineage (NCBI taxonomy): Eukaryota > Metazoa > Chordata > Mammalia > Macroscelidea > Macroscelididae > Elephantulus > Elephantulus edwardii. Next base: position 7,118,687 of record NW_006399756.1, on the reverse strand, counting down.
CGACCTTTTCTAAATCCAGTTTGCATTTTTGGTAGTTCTCTGTTAAAGTACTGTTCCAGTCATTTCTGGATGGTACTTGATGTTATTTGACAGTACATAGTAACAACAACAACAACAATTAATTTGTATCTTAGATGTGTATGTTGTTGTTGTTATTATGTACCATCTAGTCACCTGTGACCCATAGCTGCTCTGTGTACAGCAACTCTGAATCCTGCCCTGTCCTGAGCCAGTCTCACTAATTCTGACACACCAACCCCCACTGCCCCGGTTACTGCATCAATCCATCTCATGCAGGGTCTTCCTCTCCTGCGCTCTCTCTCCACCCCTCCAAGCATGATGTCCTTCTCCGAGGACTGGTTTTTCCTAGCCATGTGCTCCAAGTATGTGAGACAATGCTTCAGAATCCTTTCCTCCAAGGAGAAAGTTGGTTTCACTCTCTCCAACACAGACCTATTTGTTTTCTTGGTAATTCATGATATGTTCAAGACTCTTCTCTCTAGCACCACAATTCGAAGGCATCGAGTCTTCTGTCATCTTTAGTCATTGTCCAGCTCTCTGATGCATACCAAGTAATTGTGAAGACCATCATTTGGATCAGGTGCACCTTAGTCTCTAGATGGACATCATTGCTTTTCAGTAGTCTGGAGAGATCGCTAACAAAAGATTTTCCCCAATGCAGTTTGTCTTTTGATTTCAAGAGTGGTGATTGTGGAGTCAAGCAAGCTGAAGCTGTTAACAATCTCAATCTCTTCACCTTCTATCATGATTCTACCTATTGGCCTAGTAGTGAAAATCTTTGTGTTCTGATGTTGTGTTTCAATCCATATTGAAGGCTGTAGTCCTTGAACTTCTGCAGCATATCCCTCAGGTCCTCCTCAGTTTCAGCCATCAAGGTTGTGTCATCTGCATAAGGCAGATTTTTGATGAGTCTTCCTTCAGTCCTGATGCTGCTTCATAGAGCCCAGCCTCCCAGATCTCTTCAGCATATAGATTGCCAATGTATGAAGATAGGATGCATCCCTGACATACACCTTTCCTAACTTTGAACCATGCAGTCTTTCCTTGCTCTGTTCTGGTGGCTGCCTCCTGGTCCAAGTGTAGGTTCACATAAGCACAATCAAGTGTTCTGGATTCCCGTTCTTCTTAGAGTTAGCTACAGTTTGTTGTGATTCACACAGTCTCATAGACATTCCTCGGGCACTCTCTGCTTTCAGCTAAGATCCACCTAACATTGGCTATAATATCCCTAGTGCCATGGCCTCTTTAAACCCAGCCTGCACATCTGGCAGTTCTCTACTCATGTGCTGTTCCAGTCGTTTTCGGATAATTTTCAGCAGGATCTATCAAGAGCCTATGGTAATGAAGAAGGAAATACAAGCTGCACTGAAGGAATTGGCAAAAACAAAGGTCTCAGGAATTGACAGCATACCAATTGACATATTTCAACAAACAGATGCTATCCTGGGTGTGATCACCAAGTTATGCCAAGAAATATGGCGGACAAAAATATGGCTGACTAGAAGAGGTCCATATTTGTTCCCATTCCAAAAAAAGGTGACTTGCAAAGCTCGGGAAGGTGTTAAAAGGATGGATAGAAAAAGTGACCCAAAGAAGTAGCAGGGAAAGTGTTCCTACAGGGTGGGGTTTGTAATCAGTATCATAAAACAAAATACGTGTGAGTGATTGGAATACCAATCTGCTCTATAAAATTTCATTCAAATCACAATTATAAAAATGATTCTCTTTTGGCAGTTATTTTGAATTTAAGCCAGTTCCATGGCTCTGGAACATGTGGCCATATTAAAATTTGAAATTCTGTTCTGCATGTTCCCCCTTTTGATAATATTCTTCTGCAGACTCTTTGATCAAAACATTAGTAATGACAGTTGGGCACCATCCTGTTTTTCTGGCCAGATGGCAAAAGTGGCAGCTGTTTGTGGTAATTAGCCATGCAGGCCCGTGCATTTTTAATGCCCGCTGTGCATCAAAGTTTCCAGATTTAACACCTGTCTATAAGCGAGGCATGAACAGGGACTTTGCTTGAGGTTCCTTTATCACTGAGCCTGCGGCAAGCTGAGAAGGCAGCGTGAGAAGGGTGTTTCTACCTTGACAGTGTTTTGTGGTCCAGTTAGATGATTTGTTTGCTGGCTCTTCAGCTGCGTGCACAGGACAGAACAGTCTCTTTTTCTGTCCATGTGATTTTCCGTTGAGTCCATTTTTATTTAGGATTGTGGGCTGGTTCAGAGAGGAGAGGGACCAGCTGGGCTGGATTTGCAGGCTTGGGGTCGATTTTCGGGAAGGGTGCTGTTTTTAAATCAGCCTAAGTGCAGACCTGACCTGACGTCTTCAGGTGGCCTTGCATGGCCCAGTACTCAGAACCTTGTCAAGAGGAGTGAAGTGCATGGACCCTTCTCCAGTGGGGGCCCTGGCACGTCCAGTGCCTCGGGCAGAAGCCACAGTGCAGACATACAGCATACTTGGCCCTTGCTGAAGGTCATGGGGAGGTGGCTCGAGAGACTGGCAGATGCACCATGGTCCCAGCTGCCAACTCCCTGTCCCTCCCGCGACCACGTTACTAAGGCCCAGCCAAAGAGAGGCCTGGAACCACGGTCTGCATGCTTCTGCGTGAGTGAGGAGAAAGCCAGATCATTCCACCTTGAGAAACCTGGCAAAAGCAAGTGCCACAGCAGCAGTGTGTCCTTGCTGTCCCCCAGGTGACTGCTGAGCAGGTGGAGCCACTGGGCAGTGTTTGTTGTGGCCAGTCGCCATGCCAGGACCTCAGTGGGAGTGGCTCAGGGGCACGTGTGTCAGGGCTTAAGGGTCCTGGCTGTTCGTGTGTCATTATAGAACCAGGAGTCTGCTGAGTGACGCCCCGAGGAGGCCTGCTCTCAGGAGGGGTCCCCTCACATGCAGGCACACTGCTTCCTGCATCCTGGGACACCGAGCTGGGAGGCAGGGTGCCTCTCGGGCTCTCTCACACGTGTTCTGGGCCGTGCTGGTCGCTGTGACTAGGGGTCTACTGGAGCAGGTGGCATCTACCAGCCCGAGAGTGATGCACATGTATCTCCTCCCACCTCCGTCCTCTCGTGTGTCTCTCACAATGGTCTCAGCTTGACTGGCCGTCCCTCCCTGTGCTGTGATTGTCTTCCATGTAGGATCTGCTGCAAATCCTGACCCTGCTTGTGGCTAAAGAAGCAGGAGTATTGTTGTTAAGTGCTGTCAAGTACGACCCCAGTGACCCTGTGGACCACAGACCTGAGCCCTGGCCTAGTCTGTGCCGTCGTCATCATCTCTGGCACTAGCCTGTGCCGTCGTCATAATCTCTGGCATGCTTGAGCCCCTTGCTGCGGTCACCATGTCAGTCCATCTCGGTGAGAGTCTTCCTCTCCTTCGCTGACCCTCCACCCCCCTGCGGCATAGTCGGAATGGCCACTCCCTGGCCTCCCGGAGGCTGGGCACGGCTGTGGGGGGAGCATTACACTACGGAGGTAGCTGAAGGCACCACACCAGGACTGCAGGTCCCCTCGGCTGGCCATTCACCGGCCCATGTCTGCCTTTGGCACAGGAGAGCGATGGACACTCTCCTTCTGAGAGGTTTACACCCTCCAAAAACCCACGCAGAGTTGGCTCCGGGCTGGTTCCCGCTCCACAGCCCCGAGTTGGTTCTCACTTCTTGGCCTTTGGAGCTTCTGCGCCCGGAGGGCCGGTGGGGAGCACCAAGCTCTTAACTGGACACTGGCCGAGGACTGTGAGGCCTGGAGGGCTGGTGGGGAGCACCGAGAATTCACTGGACAGGCTGCAGGTGACATCTGCACGACCTGGGTTGGTGCATCTCGGCCGCTCGAGCCCCTCTGCGCTTGTCAGGAGCGGGCCCCCAGCTCCAGGAGTGTTGGCACCCCAGAATCCACACCCTCCGCCTGCTCAGAGCAGAGTCATCGATCCATATGCTTCGGCGCTGGACCATACTTGTCTTCATTCCACTGATCTGCTGTGGTCATCAGCCAACCCCGTCCATGGGCGGGCAGAGCAGAGTAAGTAAACAGAGAGCGCGGACACGGAGGAGTGAGCGCTGACCGGAGGCCAGGTGATTCGAATCCTCGCCCTCTCTGCACTTTCTGGCCTCCCTGGCCTGCTTGTACGTGACCTTGTGTGCCAGCAAGTCTGAACCACCCTTACCTGACCCTCCAGCACATTTTCAGAGGCTGTAAATCACACGAGAGGAGATTGTCCGTCTTTCTCCCGAGGAGATTTGAACCATGTACCTTTGAATTAGCAGCAGCACTTCTTTCCACTCAACCTGCAGGGACAAGGACAGATAATGGTATAGCAACTCCGGGAGAGTTCTGGGCATCCTGTCAGCGTGTGGCAGACCCTTGTAAACCGGGACTGTTCTCGTTCTTTAAAATAACACCCTTTCTGGTGTGCCGGGGCTGTCCCCAGGTGACCGCAAAGCAGTACTCAGGGTCAGCAAGAGACAGGACCACAGGTTAGCACCCCAGGCCGACTCCGATGGCCACTCGGGTCACCGACTGTGCTTGGCTTCCTTGTCTGGTGGACAGAGCTGTTAATCTGCTCAGTAACACACTTAGACCAGCACACACATACATGCATGTGGACACCTACCTGCTATTGCATACAAGCACACGCACGCACGTCCCCAAACCCTCTCTCAGCTGGTACTCCAGTGGGTTTCTGAGACTGAATCGCACCAGAGGAGATGCCCGTCCTTGTCGTTTGATGGGTCTGAACCTGCAGAGAATGGGTTGTTGGGTTAGCAGTGCAACTTCCTACAGACCGCACCACCAGCGCTCCCTGTGTACACACCACAGCTCACATACGTACAGGAACAAACACACACACACACACACACACACACACACACACACACACACCCATGATGTACCTACCATTCTGTGACTTTGGTTTGCGTTTTTTGTATTCATTTTGTTATGGATAACATGCCCTCCTCCCTCCCGTTCCTGTCTCTGGAGGCGCTGGTTAATGACGGGCAGCTGGGCGTGGGCCAGGGGCAGGGCCAGCTGGGGGGGCTGGTGTGCCTGTGTCCAGGGCAGGTCTGGTGAAGCCCGGGTCCAGCTCATCTTCCAGCCCTGACCCCTTCTCTGCACACACACTGCAGGTTGAGGTTCACCGTCACCCTGCGTGGCACCCTCATGCAGGCAGGGCCCCTGGCCAGGACACTGACCACCCGGACCAGGAAGGGACACTCAGCCGCTCTCTGGTGAGAGACCATAAGAGGCCCACAGCTGGGAGGCTCAGGACTCTTGCTAAAATGGAGACTCCCCCCTTTCTCTCTCTGGTGGGGTTTTTTTTTGAAGTTGTGCAAATAGAGTCATGAAGTGTGGATCCAGTTCTGGGGGCTGCAGCAGGACCCTACCTCAGGCCTCCTGGGCCAGTCAGCACTGAACTCCGGCTTGGAAAGCCTCAGGCAGAGCAGGAGAGTGTACTCCCAGAGCAAAGGGGGAGAGCAGACAGCAGTGGCCCACCCAGGGGTACCTGCCGGGGTGGAGGACCAGGCAGGCCCAGGAAAGGCCCCTGCTGTCAGAGCCTGCAGGGCCAGGGCCACTGTCTCCCTTGTCACAGCCTCAGGGTGATGAGTTCTGGGAGGAGGTTAGGGTGGGATGAGAAGCAGTACACATCACTAATGTTTGATCCAATCTTTCTTCCCGTTTTTATTGAAAATGTGTAACAGGCCATGAAGTGTGTTACTGTTCTTTGTTTGTGCACTTTTCTTTGTGGTTTGCATGAGGGTTTACAGAGCTAATTGGGTTTGCGTTCAGTGTTTCATGCACAGTCCGTTTTGAGATGCCGTACCGTTCTTACATAGAGCTGCTGGTGAGTTTGAAGAGACCTGCCTGCCACAATACCTGTTTCTGCAGAGAAGAGTAAGTTGTGTTTGATGTCATACTTCTTAGGTGCAGCTAAACTGCAAAGCTGGGAAGAGGGACCGGAGTGTCGTCAGCAACAGCTTATCTTTTGGGACACACATGCGCTGAGAGATTCGCTCACCAGTGAATCCAGACTGATGTCTCTCCCCACAGACTGGTTTCTTCTAAAAATGTGCCCAACGTGACATGAAGTTTCCCCATCCTCACCTTCAGGGAGCACTCTGGTCGCACTTCCTTCCTGATAGATTGGTTTGTTCTTTTGGCAGTCTGTGCACCACAGTTGAAAGGCATCAGTTCTTCTCCTGTCATCCTTACTTGCTGTCTAACCTTCAGATGCACAGGAAGCAATTAAACATGTCATGGCTTGGCTAAGGCACACCTCAGTCTTTAAACTGACATCCTTACTCTTCTGGACTGGGCTGAGGTCCTTGTTGCGTATTTCCCCAGTGCGACGCGTCTTTCGATTTCTTAACTGCTGCTGCCATGGGTGTTGATTTGGATCCAAGTAAAATGAAGTCACTGACAACTTCAGCCTTTTTTTCTACCTGCCTGCCTGCTGGTTCAGTGGTAAGGACTTTTTTTCCCTTGATATTGAGATGTAACTTATCATGAAGGCTGTAATCTTTGAGCTGTAATAAGTGCTTCAAGTCTTCTTCAGTTTCTGCAAGTGAGATTGTGTCGTCTGTATGACGCAGCTTGTTCCTCCGATCTTGATACCACAAGGGATATCATTACTGATGTCAGATGGATCTTGGCTGAGAGCAGAAAATACCAGAAGAATGTCTATTTGTGTTTTATTGACTGTGCAAGGCATTTGTGTGGATCATAACAAATTGTGGCTAACATTGAGAAGAATGGGAATCCCAAAACATTTAGCTGCTCATGCAAAACCTATACTTAGATCAAGAAGCAGTTGTCCGAGCAGTACAAGGGAACACTAGATTTAAAACTTGGAAGGCTATGGATCGGTGCTGTATACTTTCTCTGTACCTATTCAGTCTGTATGCTGAATAGATCAGAGTCCTGTAGATCTGAACAAACTCCACATCACCTAACAACGACAGTGAGTTTGGTGGTTACTCATGGCAGAAAGGTCTGGTGGTTACATGAGGGAAGAGTGCCCGTCTCTCTTTGTGGATTGGAATCTCCAGAGACCTGGCCTTTGGGTTAGCAGTGCAACTTCCTACAGACCACAGTACCAGCTGCCTGTGTACACACCACCACATGCATACACAAATTCACACACACACACACACACACACACACACACACACACACACGTGCACACACATACAGGAATGTGTACACACCACCACACGCATACACAAATTCACACACATGCATATGTACGTGAGTGCACACTGTGACACACACATACACACACACGTGCACACACATACAGGAATGTGTACACATGAACATGATGGCAACATGTACCAAAATATGCACCATACACATACATGCACACCACGATACACAGAAACGTGTGCATGTGCACACATTATGCCATGCATATACACGTACACATATACACGTATATGTATAGATACACACCACAACACATAGAAATGTCAACACAAATTATGTCGTTCATATACACGTACACATACACCCATATATATGCACACACACACCACACACAGAGAAATGGGGACACACTATGTCGTTCATATACAAATGCACATACACACACACACACCACAGCACACAGAAATGTCCACACACACTTTGTCATATATACACATAAACACGTACACACGAACACACATCCAAAGAATGGCATCCATAACCTCATGCATGTGTAACCACTTAACACCAGCATGCATTTATTCATGAGCTTGCACACATGAATGTAATGGGAACATGTACCCCACATATGTGTGTTCATGCATACTCCATGTGTCTCTAGCCTCCCTAGACCCCCACAACATATGTCACCGACTCTGCCTGCTTTCTCCCATCAGTGTGATTTCTAACCCAGACCCAGCTGACCCTGTAAGGACTAGTTGCTCCCCAAGCCCCACCCTAGACTCCCTAAAGCCTCTCGTGTGGGTGAGAGAGAAATCCACCCTGTAAGAGGCGAGGTGGGAGGGGACGGGCAGCAGTGGTGATGGTGGATGGAGGGCCGGAGTGGCCTGGACAGCAGCCCTGCCGGCAAGGAGGCCCCGAGTCGTCTGCTGTCGCATGCAGCACTCCGTGTCAGAAACGCACATCTGGGCTCCGGAAAGCGCGGGTCCTAATTGCATTAGTCATTTCCAAGAGCCCCGTCGCCCTCGGCTGAATTTCTCCATCACTTTGCTTTCTGAACACCCAGGCTTGGGTTATTAGCTGTGGAGGCTGACTTCGTGCAGAGTTTTACAGCCTGCTGGAATACACACGTGGATATGTATTTATAAAACCTAGCGATGGGGGGAGAACACAGCTTCCCAGAAACGCATGTAATTAGCACACCCATAGGAACCCAGGGGGACGTGACGCTTGTGAATGAGGAGTGAGGTCAGAGGGGGGCAGGTGGGTGGCCTCTGCCCCGATCACCACATCTGTACCCAGAGGGCAGCCAGCTGAGGGTGGGCCTGTCCTCTCATTCCAAACACCGTCCTCCCACCCCAGCCTCCCATGTGGCCTTGCCCCCCACCTAACCTTTTCTTTAAAGCAAAACATCCCCTGGAATGCGCCCACCCTGAGGTTTTATTAATCCAGTGAGAAAATTTAATTAGCTTCATAAACCGTCACACTCTCCAGAGAACCCACCCCACCCCGTTTTCCAGCCCATGAAGAAGGCGGAGCCTGGGGCTGTGTGTGTGTCAAGACATGTGCCAGCCTGCAGGTGAATACTAGGGCCTGCAAGGTCGGTCTGGCTCTGCTCTGCCCCCCTGACCCCACACTGGCTGTTCCCGCCTCCTTCCTATGAGTGAGACAGTGACACACCCACCACCACATACATGACAGCAACTAAACACATGGACAACAGACACACATGC
>NW_006399756.1:7037062-7109633 GCF_000299155.1 Elephantulus edwardii | reverse complement strand
CACCCACCACACAGAAACATGTGTGTCACAGAGACACCAGACATGCACACACATGCTCACCCACCACACACATATGCACACCCACCACCACATACATGACAACAACTAAACACATGGACAACAGACACACATGCACACCCACCACACAGAAACATGTGTGTCACAGAGACACCAGACATACACACACATGCTCACCCACCACACCCACATCACACACGTGTGCACCCACCACACATGTGTGCCACACACATGACCACACAAACATACATGCCACACACGTGCATGAACATACCAGAAGCATGCATGTCACATGTATGACCTCACACAGACACACCACTTTCATGACCACACAGACACCAAACATACATACATACTCTCCCCCACAGAGACACAGCAGCAGGTATACATGCATATATCCTACCGCATACAATCATGGAAAACACATACATGATCAACACACATGAATACATACAGACATGCATACCACCCACATATCAGACATGTTGCACACATGCACATACCCAGAAACAGGCATAGCACATGCATGAACACACAGATACATGCCCACCACACTCAAACACACAGATAGCAGGAGTGCACGTACATGTGCACACCCACCATATGTGAACATTTGCAACTGTGGCAAAATGCAAACATGAACCACCCCCCAACATGAGACACACATGCACATAGACAACTGTGACCAGCCAGTGCTCTGATCCTTCTGTGAGGAACACTTGGTTCGTGTATCTCCATGGACTCAGGCTATGAGCTGAGGCAGATGGCCCAGCACGGTCCCCTCTGTCCCCGGCTGCAGTGTGGCCAGTGGCACCTGTTGAGGTGACAGTGCTGCAAACATGACTTGATGGCTGTGTCCACACCTGATGCTTGTCTCAGATGCTGGAAGTCACGACGTGGTGCTCCAGCTGAGGGTCGGGGTTCCTGAGAAAGTGGACAGCCAGGAAAGAGGCCCCACACAGAGGAGGCCTGGACCGTTGTCCTGATTGTCCTGGGCAGCCTTCCTGGCACTCTAGTAACTGCTGCAGCAGCTCTCTGGGGTCCCCATGTGCGTCTGACCGCAAGGCCCTCTGGGCAGGGCATTTGGAGCTAGCTCCCCTGTACCCTGGGTGGACGCTGGCCAGTCCTGTCACCATGGACACGGGCCTGCTTGAGTCACACCTTTGGATGGAAATGGCAGGCTCCTGGAGACGTAGACTCAGGCACTGAGAGCTTTCCAGGTTTCCTGAACGGCGCCACGGGCCTCCCTGTGATGGTCAATCACACACACACCCCTATTTACCCAGCTGCAGCTGGCCAGCCATGGGACAGTGTGCAGAGGGGTCTGGGAGAGGCTCCAGGTTGGCATGCCAGGCTCCTATTGATGGGCACGTGGGTCAAACCCGATGCTTTCTGTGGTTACCACCCCTGCTGCACTGTGTGCTGTTAGAGGCCAGTAGACAGTCATGCCTCCCTGTCCCCCAAGTTTGCTGGGACCCAGGAGGGCTTGCTCTCTGTGTGCACAGCACCATGTCTGCCCCTGACAACAGAGTGTGGTGTCCAGGAATGGTCCTGAGTGTCCTTTGCTGAGTGTCCCGGCACCCGGGATGTCCAGTGAATCTGCTGCAGAAGGAGATGCGCTGCTCCAGCCGATGACACCTTTGCTGCATTGCTGGGTGTGGTCGGATCGTGGTGTCACCTGTGACAGAGTGGAGCTGCCACGTGGGGCTGCTTGTCCTTACAGAACACGTCACCAGGTCTCTCTGGGCACCCGCTGGGTGCTTTGAATCACTGACCTATCAGCACCTGAGAGCTTGACCGTTGCACCCCTGGGACTTACATACTGGCTAGCTGACAGCTGGACAGTGGGTAAGGATGCCAGAAGCGGAGTCTTTGAGCAGTGGTGTTGGAGAGGAGGCCTGCGGTCCTATGGGCTGTCAAAAGAACAAGCAGACACCGGAGAAGGTGCCGCCGCAGTGCTTCCTTGAGGCAAGGAGGGCGAAGCTTTGCTCACACTCCTGGGCATCTGGTCTGCAGGGGCCAGTCCTTCAACAAGGGTCAGAGAAAGAGAAACCTCCAAGGAGGTGGGGCTGACACAGCGACTGAGACAAGAAGCCTGTCCGAGATGGCAAGGATAGTGCGGAACTGCGCGAGGTCTGTCCTGCTGCGCTGAGGGTTGCTAGGAGTCCCAGCCAGCGTGATAGCACCTAACAACAGTCTGAGGGGTGGGTAATGGCCTTTCATTTTAATATAATCTTCATTTCCTATAATTCTGATGTGGCTGGACACTTTCCAAAAGCGTTTAATGACTCAACTTCCTCTTTATGAATTATTGATTCTTTTTTTTTAAATTTTTAAAAATTTTATTATTTTGTGTGGGTGTACCATCAAATCAGATCTGACTGGTACAGGAGGAGATTGTCCCTCCTTCTCCAGTGGAGCATCTGGTGGATTCGAACTGCGCACCTCCGGGCAGCTTCTTGCCACTAGGCCACCAGAGCTCCTTTGATTCATATTCTTTGCATACTTTGCTGCAGAGTCTTACTGCTTTGTAACAATTCTTTTATACATTCGTGAAACTAGTTCTTTGTTGTTTGTGTTTGCAAATAGTGGCTGTGGTCTGTGGCTTTCTCTCTTTTCACTTTGTTTATGGTGTCTTATTGAACAAAATTTTAAATGGACTATAATGGGGGGAGGAATTGAAACTAATGTTACAAAACCAAATGTATATAAATTGTCCCTGAATAGAAAATGAATTTACTTTGTAAACTTTTCCTGTAGCCACAGTATACATAGGCAGTATATATAGGTAGTTGTTGCAATCTTTTTTTTTTTAATGTATTTGTCCTAAGAAATCTTCAGCTAGAAACAGATAAAAATAAATCCCTCTGCAGTCTCCTTAGAATTTCCAGAGTTCTGCTTTGCACACTCAGGTTCTAAATGTACTCGAATTTAACTTCCGTGTATGGTGTGAGGTAGGGTTTTGATTGGAGTTTCTGTGTGGATGATTTAACCACTTAATCCAGCAGTGTAATTTAGTCATCCACTCGTTCTAATGGACCAGCTTTCCATATTTGCTCATATTCCTTCCTGTTAAATGTATTTCACCCAACAACCTTTTAAATTTACTTTCCCCTAGAGGTGCTCAAGGCTGATGGGCTTAGGTGGTGAAACAGGTGTGTCCAGAAGGGCCTCATCTTCCACCCCCATGCCAGGGGCTGTCCCAGATGTTGTCCTCCAGACTAGAGGTAGAAAGAAGGGGTAAAAGTCAACCAGATTAGTAATGTTCCGCTCCAGAGGCATGGCTGATGGAGAGAAAGTCCTGGCGTGCCACCCTCCTCCCCCCCCCCGCCCCCGCCGGAGAAGAATAGAGTCTGGGGAACCAGCACCCCCGCCACAGGACCTCATGGGGACTGCAGTCAGTTACACTACAGGACATGGAGAGCAAGTTCCTGCTGGACCAGGCACAGCAGGAAGTGTGGGTGGAGCTCATCTAATGAACAACAGCCAGCAATGACCGGTGAAGGCCCAGGATGGCTCCAAACACAGGGCACGCTGGGGCCACCTTCCCTTCACCAGGGCTCTGCCCTCCAGAGGTTGGCCACGTGGCAGATGAAGGCTTGACTTCAGCAGGGGCCAGAGGGCTCAGCCACAGTGCTGTCTAGACAGCTCCCACCTGGGCCAAACTGCAGGGACCGGGCCAAACCCCACAGACCCCATGGTCAAGGTGTGGTGAGTGCTAATTGCCATGTGGCCAGGCTCCTGGGAAGGCCCGTCACATTAATGGCCAGTCGAAGGTTGGCGCCCTGGATCTCTCTGATGGAGCCCGGCCCACTAACACAGAGGAGCTTATGCTGGGCCTGCTCCTGTCCACTTCCCATGTCCATGCAGTGCCCAGGGCAGCTTCAGTCCACCGTGCAGAGCGGGTCGGGAGCTTGCTCTCTGGTGCCACAGTCCGCTGAAGTGAGGACCCTTCGAGCTATAAGCTGCAGCCTTTGAGCTGGTGATGAATGAGCCCATTATTCCCCGTCACGGCAGCGGGGCCAGTGGTGCTCTAAGCCTGTCCCCCTGCCAACTCCAGTTGTTTGAATTAATGTTTCAAGGCCAAGTTCTTTCAGGAAAGTTCTTGATCACTCCCACCCATCCCCTTAGAAAAACATGTGTGCAACTGACTGGCTTTGTAGAAATTTGCTCCATTTTTCCAAAGCACAGTGTGAATAGTTCACGTGTGTGCGTCCCATGGCGTTCTCCCCATCCTGTCTTTTGCCCTTTACCTCTGTCTCCCCTCACCCTTTCCCCGCCACCCTCCCCCTCCTTGCAGCCACACAGTGGACAGTACCGAAGAGCTGTCCAGGGGTCAGGAGACAAGCATTGGCCACTGTCTGTGCACAGGAGACACCCCAGCTGCCGGGATGGTGGAGCCGCAGGTAGACCATGGGGAAGGCCTGGAACGTCTGCACGTGGACTTCTCCCACTCAGTGTCCCCTCCACAGACCTCTTTGTGGCTGTGACGTTTCCAGAGGCCTGTTCGCTGCCATTGAGTCAGTTTAGCTCATTGTGCCCTCGTTTGCACAGTAGTAATACTTCACAGGGTTCCCAAGGATTTGACCTTCCACAAGCAGCACACCATACCTCACGTCCGAGGCTCCTCTAGGTGAGTTACGGCATAATCATGACACCACCCAGGAACTGGGTTTGGATCCGTTTATGGACATGACCACCTCTCCTTGGAGAGGTGAAGCACTAACCTCCTTAGATCCAGTCCAGAGCTGAGAGGAACAGAAGTTGGGTCACCCTGGATCACCTGCACAGACCAGCCCAGCATAGATGGAAACATCAGACCTGGGATGAAGGCCCAGAGAGCAAGGACTTGTGAAAGGCCTTTCAACAGGGGGCTGGCCAGGCAGGAGCAGCACTGGGATCTTCAGAGGCGCTGGTGGACAGAGTGGAGCCTGCAGTATCCCGAGCAGACCACTGAGCTCGGGGGGGTCACTGAGCCAGGAGCCGCTGAGAGCCTGGAGCAGGGACACTGAGCATACCAACCCTCTGTCCAGCCTGCCAACCAGCCAGTCAGCCCACCACCAGCCAACTAGCCGGCCAGCCAACCAGTCAACCAGCTGGTCAGCCCGCCGCCAGCCAACAAAACCAAACAGCTAGCCAGCCAGCTAACTAACCAAACAGCTAACCTACTAGCCAGCGAACCAGTCAACCAGCCAGTCAGCCAACCAGCCAACCAGCTTAACCAAGCAGCCAGCCAACTGTTCAGGCACCAATCAGCCAATCAACCCACAAACCAGTGAGCCAGTCAACCAGCCGTCCAACCTAACCAAGCAGCCAGCCAGCCAACCATCAGCTCGCCAGCCAAGTGACTAGTCAACCAGCCATCCAGCTTAACCAAGCAGTCAGCCTCCAGCCAGCCAACCAACTGGCTAGCCAGCTAGTCAGCAAAATCAAGCCACCAGCCAGTCGGTCTGCAGCTAGCCAGTCAGCTAGCCAACCACCAACCAATCAGTCAACAAAACCGAGCAGCCAATCCGCCACCCAACCCTCCAAGCTAACTGAGCAGCCAGCCCGTCACCGAGGAGACCAGCCCGTCACTGCTGAATTGGCTCTGCCTCGTATCAGCCCCCTTGTGCTGGATAATTGCCCCTTGTGGAGATGGGCGTCTGGGTAGCTGACCTGTGGTTCTCATCTGGTGAGAACAGCTGGCCACGGCACCCAGATGGCCGGGAGCTTTGCTTCACACAGGCACCAATCGTGCACGTGGCTCCTCACCTCACCCCGAGCGGGCGCTGCTGTCCACTCACCAGCAGGCTAGTCCTCTTATCCTCAAACTGCACCAGACCCAAACCTCAACCCCCACTGGACCTGTGACAGCTCAAATCTGAGCTTTCCCCAGCTGGGAACTGAGACTGAGAGGGTCAAAAGGGACGTGAATCACTAGGGTATCCCCCAAACTTGGGGAAGAGTCTTAGACCCAAAGTCCTGAGCCTGACTGTCCATGGTGGGGCTCCTCTCGGTCTCCAGTTTCCTGTCTGGACAGCTCTGCAGTGCAGCAGGGATCAGCAGGCATCTGACCACAGCGGTGGACATCTGGGGACTGCTGAACTATGACCTGCTCTTCTGTAGCATGAGCCTCAGAGACCACTCGGCGTGCTTGCTGGGGGCCAGGGACAGTGGTCTCTGACAGAGGTCAGACGGCGCCCTTGGGCTCCTTCTCCAAGCTCACGTCTGAGGTGGGCCAGGACCAAGGTGAAGATGGCACCGTGATGCTGAGCCCATGCTCTGGACAGCAGCTCTGTCCTGCCTGGAGAAGAAACCCAAGGTTGTAGGACAGCATCCAGGACCCGGGTCGGGTGTGGCGGCCCCGGAGCCAGGCCCTGGATGCAGTCCTGTGCTCACAGCCCAGTGTGGGCGCCTGGCTGTGAATGGCCCCTCACTGGGCGCTGTAATGATTTACGAGGTGCTGTCTGGGTCACGATTAATGGAGCAACAACCCTCAGCTTTTCGGGAACCTGGGGTAGGAGGTGCCAGGTAAATACAAGGGAGGGGCGCTGGCCCCCACTGGCTTGCTCTGCCTTGGTTTCCCCATCAGTCAGTGTACAGGACCCTGTTGTAAGTGCAGCTGAGGGGCAAGAGTCCTGGGAAGGAGAGAGCTCAGCTCCCTCCCCCGCCAATACCGGCTTGCCCCTTCGCCTAGCGCCAGGCCCCAGATTCTGGAAAGATCCCAGCCACAGTCTCTCTGGGCGCCTTATGTCTGCCCTTCCCTCCTTCGATCTCAGTTTCCTCATTCAAGAAGTAAGATTGTTCTTGGCCCTAAGGACCCCCAGTTCTTGGTTTAGAGGCCCCCTCAGAGTCTCCCACCCTCTGGCTGTGGCTGGAGAAGGAGCTGACATCCAGGCCGGTGGGCTTCCTGTCCCAGCCCTGTCCCAGGCAGACAAGGGTGTGACAAGCTAGGGTGTGTGTATGCAGATGAACCCCCAACTACTGGGGGCACAGAGTCCCTGGACGATCTGCTGTGCCTGGGCAGAGAGGCCCCAGAATCTCCTCCCCACCGTGGGCAGATCCCTGCCACGGTTGGCCCAGATGGTGGAGCAGGGCGTGTGGCAGGGCGTGTTGCACAGCGTGTGGCACGGCGTGTGGCAGGGTGTGTGGCACTGCATGTGGCACGGCGTGTGGCAGGGTGTGTGGCACTGCGTGTGGCACTGCGTGTGGCAGGGCGTGTTGCACAGCGTGTGGCACGGCATGTGGCACGGTGTGTGGCAGGGCGTGTGGCACTGTGTGTGGCACTGCGTGTGGCACTGTGTGTGGCACGGCGTGTGGCAGGCCTGCCTTGCTCCGCAGCCCCAGCATGGGCCCATTTGTGAGAAGTTGCCCTTCTTGTCCTTCTTCCAAATGCACGGACACTCAGGGGCGGCCTGCGAGGAGCGTCTCCAAGAGGCCCCAGCCTTGTTTTCTCAGCCAGGCGGCAGAGCCCGCATGCTGGCCGTGTGCCTGGATCCCTGTGAGAGGAGGACACCAGGCAGGCACCACACTGTTGTCCAGGTGCATCAGGGCCACGGTCCCTCCACGTGTGGGCGGGCACCTCCCCTGTCCACTCTGCCTCCCACCTCTGCTCTGCTCATGTGGTGGTGCAGGGCTCTGTAGCTTCGCCCTGCTCTGCACCCCTGCCTGGCATCCCCGGGGGGCAGGTGGACTGCATGCTCCTCTCCCTGGTGGATTGGACGCTCCTCTTCCCTGGAGCAGGTGGGCACGATGCCCCCCTCCCTAGGGAAGACAGATGGGCACAGTGCTCCTCTCTCTGGGCAGACAAGTGGACAGGATGTGCCTCTTCCAGGGACAGTGTGGTGGACAGGACACCCCTCTTCCCAGGATGGCACGGTGAACGAGACACCCCCTGTGTGTCCTGCTGCTGTTTCTATGCTCAGGACGATAGGTAATGACCTTCTGTCGCATGTCTCTTTGCTTCCCCCATTCAGATACTTCATGGAAACTTTCATTCCTCCTGACACTGGGCGAACTTCTTCTAGAGCAAGGCATTTGGGAAAGATTTCCAGGAATGGGGTTGGAGAATGTGGATCTTTTTATGGGTTTTAACCACTGCAGGCAAATTACTCTCCAGGGGTCACTGCCTGCTCGCCCTTCTGGAGGGGGGCACTGTGGGGGGTCTGCTGGAGGGGGCCTGTGTGGACCATGTGGTGGGAAGGGCAGGTGGGGGAGCCCATGCTCCCCACCTGAGTGGAGCAGCCCCCCCTTGCAGTCTGGCCCTGGACGCTGCTTTGTCCTCCTCTCACATGCGACCAGGGATCCCTCGTGGCTGACCGTCAGCAGCAGGGCTCCTCCCCCAGGCCATCTGTATGACCCTTAGGAAGAGGAGGTGACCGGCTTAGGACGGGACGTGTGTCATGCTGCAGCCAAGTCCTTCCCGCCCGTGGGCCAACTGTGAGTGTGGTCAGAGGAGCTGACCCAGGTCCTGAGGGATGTGCGCGGTCCTGGGCACAGCATCTTTCACCTCAGTAGAACCTCGCCTGGGAATGCATGCGGCTGAGGGGCCCAGTCAAGGGCGAGCCAGCTCACCAGGCCCCAGGAGGTCGGTCCCTCCTCCCAAGCCCTCTGGGGACAACTGGCAATGATGGGTCCCCGGCTTGGACTCAGACTCTCCCACCCCCTGCAGAACCAAGCTGTGCCCTGTGCCCGTGGGGACACCTCAGGGGAAGTGGCCGTTGGGCACAGCTTGTGAGGGGCTGGGCCAGCCCTTTCATCTAAACATGGGCCAGGTGCTTGGCGTGTTTTTATCAAAATATTCTGAGCAGCTGGCAGATTCGTCTGCCTGGAAGCCAGATGTCAACCTGCAGGCCTGACCCTCCGCACCCTGTACACAAGGCCCTGCCCTGCGGCGGGGAGGGCGGACAAGGCTGTGTGTGTGCCCCCTGCACTGGCCCTGTAACCTTGAGGCTGAGGACCCCACCCTGGCCCTATGCGCATGTGCCCTGTGCTCCAGGTCAGGGACCATGAGGCAGAGTGCAGGGCATCCCTCTGTCAGGCCCCCATGGGAGAGTGCTCAGGGAGGCAGTGTCGCAAATGCTGCCATGACTAAGGTTTCCCCTCAGTTTGGAGAAGGCCTGATGGCTGAGGCTGGGCCAGTGCCACTGTGGCGTCACCTCCCTGCAGGGTCCAGGGCACCTCTGCTGTCCCCTGTTCCCGGTGCAGGGCTTGTCCAGCAGGGGCCTCAGCAGTGGGTCCTGCCCTGAGAGCCTCGAGAGTGCCCAGTTCAGGTACCCTTTGGAGAAGCCTCATCTGAAACACTGGGCACCATGGCCTCTCACCTCACCTGGAGTGGTGGCTCCCTGAACCAGGGGCCCAGCGTGTCCAGGGCCTTAGATTATCATCAGATTATCCATCTGTCAAGACATCATTGCAGATGTCATATGGATCTTGGCTGAAAGCATAAAGTAACAGAATGCTTGTTTTACTGATTATGCAAAAGTGTTTTGTGTGGTTCATAACAAAGTATGGCTAATAACAAGAATGGGGATGGATCCCAGAACACTTGACTGTGCTCAGGTGAATCCTGTATGTAGACCAAGAAGTGGTTGTTGGAACAGAACAAGGAACAGTGCGTGGTTCAAAATCAGGAGAGGTGTGTGCCAGGCCTGCGTCCTTTCTCCATTCTTAATCTGTATGCTGAACCAATCATTTAAAAGCTCAACTCTGAAGAACGTGGCATCGGGATTGGAGGGAAATACATTAACATAGCAACTTGTGTTATGCAGACGACACAACCTTGCTTGTAGAAAGTGAAAGCTTAAAGTATTTACTGCAGAAAATCAAAGGCTAAAGCCTTCAATATGAGTTACATCTCAACATCAGAAAAACAAAAAATCTGTCACCTTTGGACCAGTAGGCAGCATCAGGATAGAGAAAGGATTGAAGTTGTCAATAACTTAATTTTACTTGGATCCACAGTCAACACTTGGTAGCAGCAGTCAGGAAACCTGCTGTCACAGACCTATGCCAAGTTCTAAAGAGCAAGGATGTCCATTTAAAGACTAGGATGTGCTCGATCTGAGCCTTATTTTCATTTGCTTCCTGTGTATCTGAAAGTTGGACGGTGAATAAGGAAGACCAAAGAAGAATCCATGCCTTTGAACTCTGGTGTTGGTGCAGAGTAGTGAATATGCCATGAACCACCACAAGAGCAAAGAAATCTGTCCTGAAGGAGGTGGAACCAGAGAGGCCAGGATGGTGAACTTGGGCTCGCTCCTCGGACATATTTTTAGTCCTTAGAGACATCATGCTGAGAAAGGCAGAGGTTCAGTGGAAACTAGGCAAACCCTCCGCGTGATGGACTGATGCACCTCCCGCCGTGGGCTTGAGCCGGACAGAGATCGTGGGGATGATGCAGGAGAAGGCAAGGTTGTTCAAAGGCCTGTTGTTCACTGGTCCCTGTGTGTTGTAGTTGACTTGATGGCACCTAAAAACATCCTTCTGTCTGTCCCTGACGCTGCGCCCCAGTCAGATGGCATCTGAAGCTTCTGATCATCCTCCTCCCCTTCTCCTGTCCTCTCTGATCCTGTACACGGACCTGGCTTCTGTACACGGGCCATCTTGCAGAGTGGTGAGCTTGGAGGGGCAGATCACTGGGGAAGTAGAGACGGCCAGGGTGATGCGTCCAGGTTGGTGTCCTCCAGACAGGTAGCTCCAGGGCTGGGGAGAGCTCCCCAAGGAGGTGAAGGAATCCTGAGCGTGTGTGAACTCTCAGCCAGGCCTGACAGGCCAGCAGGGAAGGTGAGGCCCCCACTGTTAGGACCTTGCCCTGGGTGGGCACATCCATTCTGCCCAGCCACCACGTGCTCCATCCTCAGCTAGCTGATCCTCACGTGGGTTCCTAGACAGTGT
The DNA here is from genome assembly GCF_000299155.1 of Elephantulus edwardii. Lineage (NCBI taxonomy): Eukaryota > Metazoa > Chordata > Mammalia > Macroscelidea > Macroscelididae > Elephantulus > Elephantulus edwardii. The sequence continues at coordinate 7,098,737 of NW_006399756.1, read as the reverse complement.
GGGCTCCCAGCAGCCACATGCCTGGGCAGTGCTACCCTGCCAGGGTGACCAGGATGGAGGCTGCCTGGCTATCTGTTCAGACCACTGGTCAATTGCTCCCATCTCCACTGGGAGCCAAGAGCCTGGTCAGGAGCTCCAAGCCCCCCTGGGTGCCCCCCTGACTCGGCCTGCAAGGGACACTGGACAGTAAGTGGATAGGTACTAGATTAGACAATTACTAGATTGGAACTAGATAGTCACAGAGTGAGCCTTCTCCACGGGGCTGCAGAGTCTTCAGGGTAGGCTTCCTGGAGGAGGCATTGTGTTCTCCCAGAATGGTCTAGATTGCCAAAATGTAGGGTAAGGGCAGCAAATGATGACTTCTGCAGGCTCAGGCCAGAAGGCACAACTGGGGACAGTAGTCGAGATGAGTGGGGAGTATGAAAAACTGTAACCACTTGCTTCATGCCTGGGCAGTTGCCAACTACCTTGGCTTACCAACCCTGTGTGACATCTGCTCCCGCAAGCCACATGGCCAGTTTCCTTCTTATATATTAATCATAACAGTATCATCATTACAAGAGATGGTTGGAAACTTGAATTTATGACAAATGAAAAGAACTGGTAGGTTCTATTTTAAAGAGCAGCCTGTGGGCTTGCTTAGACATGACTGGGGTAGCTGGATCTGGACAGTGGCCTTGTCACGTGTGTGCACTGGGCAAAGGGCCCTCAACCAGCGTCAGAGGTTGCACGGGCCTCATGTCAGCAAAAGCAGACCTGAGGAGGCGGCTGCATGCTGCAGGTGGTCTGTGTCCCTGCTGGCTTGTTTCAGCTGGAACAAGCTGGCCTCTGGTCCCAGCATGCCTCAGCGCCTGTCCAGAGGACTGGAGAAGCAGCTAGTGCTTTGGGCTTTTGGTTGGTAAGGAGTCACCTGGATGAGATGCCATGAACAGACCCAGTGTCCTCCCCAGGCATGGTGCTGGGATCCGCTGGGAGGGCTACCCCACCGGGCTTTGCCCGCCTTTGCTGCCCTCAACCTGGTCACAAACTTAGACTCAGGCTGAGGTACAGGTGGACTGTGGAGGATACCATGGCCAGAGAGTAGACAGTGGAGGCCGCCACGGCCAGGGTGCTTGAGGGCTGAGCCAACCCCTGCCTGAGGCCAGAGTTCTGAGTCTGGAGCCTTGAACTGCGGGGCAGCAGGGCATCCAGGCAGGAGGGCGCTAGGCCTGGGACCCCTAGCCCCACAGAGCTGTGGACACATGACTGCTGTGGTGATTTCCCTGCTAGAGGGGCCAGAGACGCCGGCGTGCCAGCCAAAGTCTGTGTCCTACTGACCACCGCCTCCCAGCGGGGCCCCATATAGACCCAGGGCACAGTGGCCAGACTGGACCAATACCTGCATCGCTTGGCCACTTCACTGGGTGGTCACTGGCCTGACAGTAGGGCCCATCCTGGGCCTCCAGCCTGATGCACGAGACCACACAAGCTGCGGTCTGGACAGCACACAGGGGTCAGGCAGCGGGGCAGCAGGACTCCATGGCATGGATCTGGTCTCAGAGCCGTGGCCAGTGGCGGCTGACTCATGCCAGGCACGGAATCGGCCTTCAGGAATCCCTGTCCCATGAGGGGTGCTGAGCGCCCCCCCACCATCAGAGCCAAGCCAAGCTGGACCTATCCCCTCTGAACACCGCTTAGGCTGTTCCCCATGGAACCCCCCTTACCCGCCAGCTGACCTCAAGTCATGAATGGATGCCCTCTGTCCTTTCCTCCAACTGCGTCAGCACTGTCCGCAATGAGCGTCACCGAGCCAGTGCCCGGGCCCAGGGCCAGTCCACCCCAACGCCCCTGATGTCCATGCCAGGCCTGGTCCACTTTAGTGCCAAGGCTAGCCTGTGCTCATCACCCCTGATGTCCATGCCAGAGCCATTCTACCCCCAGCACTCCTGATGGCCATGCCCAAGGCCAGCCTGTCCCCAGCACACACCCCCAGTGCCCATCCCAGGGCCAGCCTGTCGTCCCCAGCAACCCCCAGTACCCATCCCAGGGCCAGCCTCCTCAGGTCCCTTTGCGTCCCGAGGGCCGGCTGCCCCATCTCCCAGTGGTCAGCAGCACTAGGAGAGGCGGCATAGGCCTCCACATGAGCCCATGAGTTGGGCGTCATGGAGGCACTGAGGCTGGACTTCAGTGGTGGGTTGAGTCACATCTCCCTTCATCCACAGTGATTGTGCTGTGAAGGACCCCGGTCGATACACAGAGCGGCTTTGTTTTCTGCCACTCCTGGGGCCCAAGGCAGGGATAACTAGTGTGGAGGACAGAAACCCAGCCAGCAAGGCAGAGACGGAGAGGGTGGCCTGGGGTGTGGTCAGAAATGCCCTGTGGTTGTAGTGTGGAGATGGACGTGGCGAGGTGAGGTCTTGAAGGGGGCGCAGGAGAGCATCCCCAGGCATAGTGTGGACGGAGGCAGAAGGGCAGGGAAGTCAGGATAGCAGCAGACTGGCCTTGGGGTGACTAGCAAAGTGGGGTGCTGTGGGGTCCAGCCAGGTGTGCAAGCACCTCTGGCCTGTCCACCCCCATCCTATGCCACGCTGTCCCCACTGGAGCGCCTGCCCCTTCACACCATGGCCCCTCTCCTTCCCTCCCCAGTGCCCTCCCGACTGTCCAGCCCACCCCCTCTCCACCTCGCACTCTCATCTGCTCTGTTACAGTCTCTTCATTCCTCCAGCCTGTGTCTGTTCCCATTTCCCCTCGGCCCTCGATGCCCAGGTGTGCTCCGCTCCGCGCACTTGTGTCCTTTCAAGTCTCCAGGGCCTTTCTGTGTCAGCCTCCGTTTGGTCATAGTCCCGTCTGTCCATTTTCTGGGGGCTTCAACAGAGCAGGTGTGGAGGCAGCCTCCAGTCAGCCCCTCACTTCAGCCCTGCTCCCAGCATGCCATGAAGACATGGAATCCAGAATCCCCCACCACTGCCCGCTGCTAATGCACCTTCATTTAATAGCTTCTTGAGACACTAATTATGTAATCACACATAATTGGCCCGGTGGCCACCTGGCAAAGTGAGGTCAGGGAAGGTGAGGCCATGGGAGGTGAAGGGAGGCCATGGGAGGTGAGGGGAGGCCATCGGAGGTGAGGGGAGGCCAGGGGAGGGGGGAGGGGAGGCCATCGGAGGTGAGGGGAGGCCAGGGGAGAGGGGAGGGGAGGCCACGGGAGGGGAGGGGAGGGGAGAGAACAGCGGAGGGGAAGAGAGGTCAGGGGAGGGGAGAGGGGGCCTACTGAGCGGCTCCTAGAAATCTCGTCCTGAGGCACCTCCCATTGTGGAGGCTCCTGCCCCTCTGCTCAGGGAGGTGGTGGCCTACTGGTAAGGATCTGTGCTGCCAACTCCAAGGCCCGCAGTTTGAATCCACCAGCGGCTTTGTGGGATAAAGACAGGCAATCTCTTCCTGTGTGATTTACTGCCTCTGAAAACCCACTGGAGGGTCAGCTATGACTTGGTCCCCCATCTCAACAGCACCTCTGTTCAGGGGTCCATCTGATAGTGACCTGGCCAGACCACACCTGATGAAAGGTGTCCAGGAGGGTCCGATGGACCGCTGGCTGGTCTCTGTTAAAGCGGCGGTCAAAGGGGGGCTATTTGCTCAGCTGGGACTACAAGCAGGCTGGCCCCCGGTGAGGGACCTGGCCACACATCAGCCCTGTGTCTTTGGAGGCAGTTCCCTGGGGCCTGTGATTGGCCTGGAACGTGGACCCACAACAGAGAGGCCTGCACTGCCCGCACCCCCAGCTCTAACAGGGGCCTTGCTGGGGGCGCTGGGCACTAGGACCCTCCCTAGGCTCCCAGTTCCCAGGCTAAAACTTTCCCCTGAAGGGTGGGGCCAGTGCTGTTCCTCGGCTTCTGAACTTGGGCTGACCTGCCCTCAGCAGCCCTCCCTCCTGGGATCCCCAACATGCCATTCTCGGGGCTCCCCCCTCATACACCCCATTTGGGCAGGAGGGCTCCAGTGCCTTCCTGGGGTAGGCTTTGTGGAGAGCCCTAGTTCCCTGAACTGGTACCTCCCGCTGGGCCCAGGCCAGACACAGGGCTGTGGGATGCCCCCATCTTCTGACAGGGAAGCTGGTCACCCCAAGGGATGTCCTGGGAAGTGAGGTGGGGAGGCAGCCAGTGGCCATGCGCAGAAGGGCCAGGCCAGGCCTCTGAAGGGCCAGCAGACGGTGGTCCCTCGAGGTCTCCTCTAACCAGCCAGTGTCCTGCTCCAGGCCCAGCGACGAGCACCATCCTGAAGTGCAGGCCGATGGCTATGTGGACAATCTCGCCCAGGCTGTGGACCTGCTGCTGCAACACACAGACCCCTGAGGTCCCAGAAGGCTCGCCTGTCCTGCACCCTCACCCCACCAGGCCAGCTGCCCAGCACCTTGCCCTCCCGTCCACCACCTCAGCGATATGTGAGTCTCCGGCTGTAACTGGACATGGCTGCAATCGACCCATGGATCCAGGAGGGAACAGCTCTCATTAAATCAATAAATGCCTTCCACTGCAGCTGGCTCAGCTCTGACTTCGGGGAAGGGCTTGTGTGGGGAGCAGTGAGCTCAGAACCCCACCTGGCCTCTTCATCTAGCAGAAGGGGTCCCCCTGCCCCATCTGGGATGGGGTGAGCCAGGAGAGCTGGGTGCTTCCCTGCCCTGGGGCAGCATGGCCCTGGTGACAAGCAGTCCTTTCCAGGGTGGTGCCCTGTCTCTTGAGGCCTCTGGGACCAAATCCACTTGCAGCCACATCTCAGCTTCCAGGCTCCCTCAGCTACGGGGCCCCTCAGATCAGTGCAGACGCTGCCAGGAAGCCCAGGAGACAACTCTTGAGAGAAGTAGTGGCCTGGTCCAAGGGTGTCCACTCCTCAGAGATGGGCATGACCAAGGGGGCACTGACACCCACGTCCCCTGTGTGGTGACCCAGGTTAGAAGGTTGTGTGGGTAGCTGTCACTCAGTGGGAAGAGGTAACCCCTTCTTGGTCCTCGTAGGGACCTGTCTGCAGAGTGACCAGCCATGCTCAGCGCACAGCAGGGCCCGAGGGCACCGTGACTCAGGGCCCGAGATGCCCGGTGGTCTCTCTAGCTTCCCTTCCTGCCTGTCAGGAGCCTGCAGTTGCGGCTGAGTCTCTCAGAAGGAAAAGGCGTGCTCTCTCCCTCCCAGCCCCTGGACTGGCTGAGGGCCACTCACTCCCAGGGGCAGGATGGGAGGTTAGGGGTCAGAGAACTCCTGAGCACGGCCCCTCCTCTGCTCAGTGGGGGCTGAGAACAAGGTGGCCCTGAGCTGCAGGGAGGTGAGTGTTCACACTTCCCACTTTACAGATGAATAAACTGAGGTACAGAGACAAACGGATTCACTCCAGGCTGCGACAGACTGGAGAACTGAATCTCCATCTGACCCCACCTCCTGCTGCCCCTTCTAGAGCCTCGCTTCCCAACAGAGCCCAGCGTCCCCGCAGAGCCTTCCTCCAGCGCGCTGTCATCTACTCAAAAGGACTTGGTGAAGGGCTGAGGTCTGGGTCCACCTGTGAGGAGTCCCTGCACCTCTGGGCTGTCTGGAGTGACCCGCCTGGAGGCGCAGGAGCAGGGATTGAGCCTGGTAGCATTCTGGATGGCCACCTGCCCCCCTTACCTCCATGGCGGATGGTGGCAAGTGCCCCCCATGCCTGGGAGCCCACAGCTGACCCAGAAAGGACCTGGAGGGACATCTGTTCTGAAGTCCGGGCAGGATCCCTGGCTTTCTCTGTCTCACACACACACACACACCCCCGCCATGGCTTTTATCTCTCTCTCACACACACAGACACCCCCCTCATAGCCAGACACTCCCATTTCACAGACAGAAACTCTGTGACTGGCAGGGACAGAGGCCCAAGTCCCCAGAGCAGTGCTCTGGGCAGATCTGGGGGTGGCAGAAAGCACACAACCACTCGCTGCCACGGGATGGAACCAGGAAGCTTTATTAACACAGTAAAAGCAACAAGCGAATTCCTGAGACCAGCGTGGGCTAGTGCAAGTCACGGCGGACGCCAGCGGTCTGTGTGGGGACACACTGTGGCAAGGGTGGGCAGCAGGACAGACCTCGAGGGGCAGGCCAGGCCACCACCATCACCACTGGGGACACAGGCCCTCGGTGGTCTCCAGGGAGCCACTCAAGGGACACTTCCTGTCACAGAAAGCAGGAGGCAACTTCTGGAAGGTGAGGCTTAGCTACCAGACTGGCTGCAGGTGGGTAAACAGGCGGGGTCTCCCCTGACCAGCCCCAGCCGCTGGGGTCCCCGACATAGGGGACCGCCCAAGGCCACAGAGGCCTGAGCACCACACACGCCTCCCACCAGGACACCTGTGTAGAGATTTGGGTTTGTTTCCTTATTTTTTTCCTTTATTTAAATTTTCTCAGCATACAAATTCACAAAACTCTCCTGCTACAAAAACTGGAAAAGTAAGGCTTTCTGAGAGGAAATCTGTGTCACCAGCACAAACCCCTCGGGCCTCGGGGCCTCAGTAAGGCAAGGGGGCTCGGGGCCCTGTACCCCACAGTGAGGAGTGGAGGGGGCATGAGGCTGTGAGCACAGGAAGCCCACCCTGTAGGCAGACAGATGCCCTCACACGCTGTATTCCCTTAGAGACAGGTGTAAAAGGTGTCAGCTACAGAAGGGGGGGGCCTACAAAGGTGGGGTGCCTGCACCAGCTCCTCCAGGGACCCCTGCTGGGGCAGTGGTCTGAGGAGAAGCAGGACCAGAGGCCAGGTGGGCCCACCCAATGTGTCTGTTGCCACCCAAGGCCTGTGTTTTGCCCCTGACAGCGTAGTTACGGCTAACCAAGCCCCATCAGGGACCTGGGCCACTTGTGCCTGGAAGCACGCAGGGGCTGACCTGAGAGGAAGGAGGCCAAGACCCCCCGCCGTCTGCTGGAATCCTTCCTGCCCTCAGTCTCCAGGTCCATGATGAGGGAGGGAATAGGCAGGTCTGAGGACCCTCAGTCCCACCCTGGCCACTCCTCCCTGCACTCGCTAGTCTCGGGCAGCTATAGTGACAGGGCCCAGCCAGACCTCCCTCATCTGGGGGTGGGCCAGGACAGGTGGGAGGTCTGGGGCAGAGGTCACTGTGGCCCCTCCAGGAGTTAGACAGGCCCCCCCAGGGACCCTGACAACACCTCCTGCCCAGGGTCTGCTCTGAGCACAGGGGGATCAGGAAGCTCCTATCCACGGGGCTGCCGGTCCTCTGGCTGGTGGGACACGTCCACGGGAGCCTGGTGGGAGGTGAAGGAGGCTCCACCTGGGGCCCCTCGCCCTGGGTCATGGCATTGGAGGTCTTCGACACCTGTGGGCATCTTAGGGCTGGTTTAGGAGAAAGCGGCCTCCCCCTTGCGGGGAAGGTGAGGACCGAGGTATGCAGGGTCAGCAGGAGTGAGCGTAAGCCAAGGGACCAGGAAGGACCCCCAGGGCTACAATGATTCCCTTTAACCTGGTGGGCAGGCCAGCCCCTCAGCCCCTCTGAGCCAGCCTCCTGGGGCAGAGCTGTGTGCTGGGATGCACAGGCCCCAGGGGGCTGTGGAGGGGGGGACCGGGCCAAGCGAGGAGGCAGCTCTCAGGACAACTGCTCTCCGCTGGGAGAAAAGTGGTTTGCCTTGAGTTAGAGATGCACCCCGATTAGGCCCAAGAACAGAGGAACTGGGGTAGGGGCACTGCAGGCATCTCCCTGGCCCTCCAACGTGTCTCCACAGACCCCATCAGCCCGGGGCCGGCACACACCTGCCTACAGCTCCTGCCTCCTGAGAGCTTACCACACCAGGGCACCTGGGATCCGCTGGCTAGGAGGTGCCCAGCAGCCCTGGCAGTGACACAGGATGTGGTCTCCCCGCCAGGGCCACATGCAGCCGAGAAGGTGCTGGTGACAGACACACACAACCCTCGCCCCTTGGGATTAAGGCCAAATGGCTGTGGTGTTATTACAGAAGGGAGCATCTCCCAAGCGCCCCAGCTGAAGCGGGGAGACGGGAGAGAAGGCACAGAAAGGAACGGAGTGAGTGAAGCCGCGGCCGGCTCCCCTGACAGAACCTGAGCAGAGGCCCAGCAGCCTGGACACAGCCAGGTGATGCTGGCCCAGCCCCGAGCCAGGCCGGGAAGCGGCAGCAAGGTGGGGCGGTCACTGGGTGCATGTGCCCAGCGGCCCATGAAAAGAAGGGGTACAAGACCCAAACCCAGAAGCTGCAGCGGGCTACAGTAGTTGGTGGACCGAGCACCCAGAAGAGGCTGGTACATTCCACAGTGGCACGACCAGGTCAGCCCAGGGCAAGGACTGGTGGGCACTGGTCAGCGCTCACAGCAGAGGGGTGAGAGCAGTGTCTTCTCCCAGGGGATGAGGAAGACTCCTCTGGTCCCAATGCTTTTAGGAAAGCTCTGGCGGGCCCAGAGTGTGGCTCCTGCCCATAAGCGCCCACCATGCCCAGAGGCGGACATGGGCCCTGGCACATCCCTGCCCAGGAGCGCCCTCCATGCCCAGAGGCAGTCACGGGCCCTGGTACGCCCCTGCCTGCCTGGCCTCTGGCCCTCAGTTGTTCTCTATCTGCTCAATGTCCAGCTCACCGTCCAGGGAGCAAAGGCCACTCCCCATGGCCCCCAGGTCCCGCCAGGTCGAGGCCGGCTCTTCCCTGTGGCTTCGATACTCATCCAGGGCACAGCTGTCCACTTCCTCACAGGACAGGTCCTCTTTGCTGGCAAGATGGTCGTCAAAGGCGTGGGGTAGTGGCTCAAGGACCGGGGTCCCAGCAGGGGTCCTGCCACCGGTGCTGGTGGAGGAGGCCGAAAGCAAGGTGGTCCTGCAGCAGGTGCCACTGTGGATGGCGAAGGGGCTCGGGGGGCCACAGTCCTCCAGGCCGGCGTTCGGGCAGCTGAGGCTGCTGAAGGTCTGGCAATTCTGTGGGGAAACAGACACACGGATTCTGTGAGGGCCACACTCTCTGAAGCCACAGAGCCCAGCTGCCAACCGGACCTGCCAGCGTCCGCCCACCAGCAGCCGAGAACCCACTGAGGCTCAGTTCTGGTTCTCATTTTGGTCTGTGTGAACCGGCATGCTCTCTGGTGAGCACCTTTCTAAACGGTGATTTGTACAATCCTCGGGGCCCGTGCAGAGACTCCATGCTGGCCACCGCTGGGCCCGCTGTCAAAGGAGACGAGGGGGCAGCCTGGCCCCAGGAGCTCCACCTCCAGTGAGCGAGCTGGAGACAGAGCGCTGAAGGTGACCAGGAGCCCTGGTGGCTCAGGAGCTAAGCACGGGAACCCACCCTGGAAGGATGGCCTCTCGTAAGATGACAGCCTCTGAGACTCCTGGGGGGAGGCCGTCATGTGCAGCTGTGAATGGACCTCACAGTGCCAAGAACCACCTTGGGGCAGCGGGTACCCCAGGTGGCCTGGCACAGCTGAGTTAATGAGCCCACCAGGAACTGCCACAAAAAAATATATATCAAGTTGATAAAAATGTATGAAAAACAAAAGCCAGAAGTGGTGGTGGGAATGCAAATCGGTGCAGTCACCGTGGGAAGGCTGGCAGCCACGCTAAGTGGAGGCGTTCACGTGGCATGCCGCTGAACAGATGGCAGCAGAAAGGCCTGGCAACCTCCTGAAAATCAACCCACGAGAACAGTGCAGTGTGCATCCAGTCATGGGGATGACAGAGGACCCGTTTCATTCGAGGAGAAGGGTTGCCCGGAGTCAGGCTGTCCAAGGGACCCTAACAACTGGTGCGTGTGACTGTGGACGACCATGCCAACATGATGCAGCGTGGAGACAGACCACCTGCAGCAGGATTCCACTCAAGAACAAGGAGCTGGTGAAATCCAGACACCACAGCAGATTTGCGGTGGACCAGGAAGGCATGACTTGGAGGGGGAAGGGGGCCCTGGGAAGGGATGAGGATTCTTTCTGCTGTGATGCAAACATTCTCAAACAGGTTGTGGTGATGGTCTCACAGTCCTGAATATATAAAACCCACCAACCGTAGACTTTAAGTGAGCAAACTGCAGGGGTGTGAATTATAATGCAATGCAACTGCTAAAAATGCCAAAAGCAGAAGTCAAAAGACAAAGAACAAATTCAAATGCTAAAGTATTTGCAATTCATCTCACAGGCAAAAGTTGATCTTCCCACTTTGAAAAGGGCAAGCTGAACAGAAGCAAGGAGAAGACCCACGTGGCAGCAGCTCTATTCTGACGCGGAAACACCGGAGGGTTTATTATGATCCTACAAAGCTGGGGTATATATGTCATCTTTTGTATAAAAAAGGAGAGAAAAATAAGCGTAGAAATACCCATTTGCGGAATCTGCTTAAGAAACTTAAGCAAGAGTTTGAATTACAGAGGTGGTTCACTGGAGGGCAGGTGAGGGCAGAAGGGTGACGACGTGCGTGGGCAGGTACTGTGCTTCGCAGATACTGCTGCCCGTTACAAACAGAAGGTCTGTGTCCACGCTGCATCTCTAGGCCTATCAGCACCAGGTTCCCAACAGACACCTGCGTGTGATGACAAACCCTTGGCAGAGCAGACGACACGCTGCTCTGGTTCCTGGCAGAGGCTCCTGTCGTTCCAGCCCTGAGGGTGGCCCTCTGGGGGTGGGGGACCGAGGCACGTGCGACACCTCAGCTGGCAAAGTGAAGACCATCTCTGGGTCTCAGTCCCCCGGAGATGACCACTCGGGAGATGCTGCAGGAGGCAGCTACTGGGCCAGGGGCAGCTCTGGGTAGTGGGCGCTGCCTTGTGCCAACAGCCCACCACAACACACACACCCTGCCAAGGTCCAGGTGTCTCCACTGGACGTGGACACAGCCCGCTCCACCTGCTGGCACAATGACGAGCAGGTGAGAAGCAAAGATGTAACGGAGCACGTGAGGTTCAGGTGGCTCTCCTTCCAGCCTGGGGACTCCCCCGCCTCAAAACCAGACATCCTAACAGGAACAGCTGAGTGAGGCTGGGGTGTGGCTACTGATTCATCTGCTCAACTGGCCCTCAGCGAGGAAAACTCCAGAAGGAAATCGTTGCCCCAGCCCTCACCAGATGCCTCTCTCCCTGACAAGCGCTCTCAGACCCTGCTCGGGCTGGACTCTGCCCCGCCACGCCTGCGCACCTGACGTCAGCCACAGGCCAAGGCAGCGCCTGAGCTGCCCCAAACAGCTAGGATCCTTCCAGGGCCCACAAGACAAGATGGGGACTTGCTGGCTCATGTCTCAGCATTTAACCTCGCCACCAGGTGTGTATACACACACACACACACTCTCTCTCTCACTCTCTCTCTTTCCTCTAGCTGTCTCCCCCTTCCCCCTCTCTCTGGCCCCTGTGATATCTGGCAGGGTGAGGTGAAGGAGGCGCTCATAAGTAGCTCTACTGGGTGGCAGAGTACGCAGCACTGATGTCCTGATGGACTGGACACTTATGGGGAGTCCTGCTGGGTGGCAGGGTGATTGGCAGTGACGTCCTGATGGATGGGGTGAGGGGACACGCATGAAAAGCTCTGGTTTAGGGGAGCTCTGGTGGCCTAGTGGCAAGGAGCTGCAACTACAATCCCAGAGGCGCACGGTTCGAATCCACCAGATGCTCTGCTGGGGAAGGAGGGGCAATCTCCTCCTGTACCAGTCAGACCTGATTTGACGGTACACGCACACAAAAATAATAAAAGAAAAAGAAAAAAAAAAAGCTCTGGTTTAAGCACTGTGGAGTCCCATTGGACAAGTGACAGGGCCCAGAACAGAGTGGCCATGGTGGTGGCTCTCTGGCAAGTGGAGCTTTTGTGAGGCGAGGATGGGGCTTGGCCTCCTTGTCCCAGCACGCCAAGCAGGGTGGACGGCCACCAACACGCCCGCCGGGGCAGGTGTGGCAGGACATTGCTGGGAGCATTCCCATCGGCTGGGCTCCAGGAACACCACCCTCCATCCCAGAGAGCAGAGAGAAGAGGACCAAGTGTCCCCGAGTCCTGGAGGCCATGAGAGGACACCCGAACCAAACAGCACCTCACAGGAGCAGGTGGCCCCCTTCCTGATCGGGCATCCTGTACCCCAAGTGCCAACTCTCTGGGCACATCTGAAGCTGACGGGTGGGGCCTGCACCCAGGGCTGTGCTCACATCCGCCTCTGCCAGTTCAGGCAGCGTCCTGTTCGACACTAGCATGCAACCCACAGTAACACAACTCAGGACCAAGAAATCATGCCTACACTTCACCGCCAGTCCCTGGCAACCTGTCTGCTACTCAGAAGAAAATCTGTAGAAGACTCCGCACCAAGCAGGGAAGCAGCTTGGTGAAGAGAACAGAGCCGCAGGAGGAGCCCACCTAGGGCTCTCAGGTCCACGCCTCTGAAGTACATGTCTGCACACGTGTGTGCACACACACAGGCACACACAAATGCCCTACTCGGCCTCACTCAATTCCTCCTGCAGCTATCTGCCTCCCCATGTCCCTCCGGCATCCTGCTGGGTGGGTGACGGGGTAGCAGAGACTTGCTGCAGAAAGGTCTCACGACTGGGACAAACAGAGCCCACAGGGAAGCCCTCTGTTCAGCTAAAGATTTCTCCAGCCAGGGCTCATCCGCCCATCACTGCTGAACTGGGGCCCAGAGGGGAGCCTGGGGACGTGAAACCCCATGGCAAGGGGCCCTCGGAAAGCAGAAACCTCGACTCCCCAGAGGAGCCAGGAGAGGGAGCCCTTCTTAACTCACTCCCAGGCTCACAGGACCCTCACACGTTAGCCCTCGGTATTCACGCCAGCTACGTTCTTCTGTGGCTCCATCAGGTCAGAACCGTAGCTGTTGTGTGCCATCGAGCTGGAACCGACCCACAGCCGACCCGCGAGAGGGTTTTCCCAGAGGCAACAAACTGCACAGGAGGAGACTGCTCATCCTTCTCCTGGGAGTAGCTGGTGGATTTGAACCACGTACCCCTGGGACTGCAGCACAGCTTGCCACTAGGCCACCGGAGCTCCTCCAACACAGCTGGCAGGTACTGAAACCCTGCCCCTCAGGAGCACAGGGCTGGGCTCCTGCAAGCCTCCGGTCACCGCACTCTTGTCTCCCACAGAATCCATAACCTTGTTTCGGGAGAGTCTGGCATTGACGATGCACTTCTGGCCATGACCGTCCACTCCCAGCCAAGGGCACCGGAGCGCATGCCTGAGCCAAGTCTACCCACCACGCAGTCTTCCTCTAAAGGAGCCTCACAGCCTCTGCAGCTCTAGGCTTGGGGACCGTCCTGAACTGTGAGATCCACAAAAGGACAAAAAGGCCAAGGAAGGGGCAGGGCAGCGCCTCGTCCCGGCTCAGGGAAGGGGTGAGGGGTGTGCTCAGTGGCCACCACTGCACTGCTGAGTCGGCCTGTGAACGAACACAAAGTCCCACAGGGGTCAGGCCCTCGGGCACTTTAAGGAGCACACAAACAAGTGTGAACCCCACGCACAACGGGGATTCACGTCCACTGCAAATGCCACTGAAGAGGCACCTACCACAGGCTGCATATTGCACTTTAGAGTCGCCTCATCTGTCCCCAGAACCCCAGGGGGAGAGTGCCAGAGTTCCTCTGCACAGGGGGAAACTGAGGTACGTGTTAAGTCACCTGGCTGGTGGGTGGGAAATCCACAGCTGATCTCTTCTGAACACAACGCCATGTGTGCAGATACACATCTGTACATAGACAAGCACATATGCACACAGTATGTGTGTACACACAATGGCACGCACATGCATACACACCTGCATATAGGTGCACACTCATACTTGTACACACACACCTCAAGCACAGTGGCGGCCTGTAGCTGGTCAGCTCACACCCTCTCACATCTAGGACAGGGCTTGGCAGAAGGCAGGGAGACTACACCTGTGAATGCCACCAAGGTCCTTGGAGGTGGGCAGGTCTCGCTTCTACAAGCCCTGGGCCTAGGGCAGGGGAAGGGTGCATACTGGAGCCAGTGCCTTTTGGGGCAGTCGGGCAAAGGCAGGCTAGCAGCCAGGGCTGGCAGGGGGGCACACGGATCTCCCCGCCACCGGCGGGCTGCCCAGTTCAGCCAGACAGCTCAAGATGCCATCTGTGCATGCCTGACACCTCTGCTCGGCAGGAGAACCGTCTGGGGCCTAGGTGCCATCCCAGGGGCCTGGCAGTTGACCACTAGTCAGGACTAGTCATTCAGTGGTAACTGCCGTGTTGTTTTCATGACAAGGAAACAGTGGGTCAACACCTCCCAGGTGTGCACACAACACCGCACATTCACCCCTACTACGTCCACGCCACCCTCATGTGTGCAATTCCTCACCCCCTCTATGCATTCAACCCCGTGCACACACCTCCCCCCATGTACTCAACTCCCCCCACATGACACACTCGATTGATGCTCACTGAAGCTTAACAATCTACCCCTGAAAGAGAGGGCAGCCTTCTCCCTCTTACACACTTAAAATCAACTGTCACTGCAAAACAGAAAGAGGCCAGGCCTCCTCCCCATGCCAGGTGGCGCGGAGCTGTGAACACACACGGCTCTCGGGTCCAGCCGGCGGGCGGCCTTTCTGCCCCACACTCCCCCACCCTGCCCTTCCTCCTCTAATCTCCTCCATTGTGAAGGCCTCATAGTGTTTCCATGAAAGCAAGAAAAATGGGCATTCCTGAAGGTATTGTGGACCTGTCGAGCCGCGATCTTGCACAGACCCCTTTATTCTCACTATTAGCTTGAGATGATCTTAGAGAGGCAAGAAAGAGCGTGACAAGAAGAAAAGGACACACAAAACACCGACAGAAAGGCCCTTCCTCCCTCGCAGGCCAGAATAAAGGCAGGCCTTGTCTGTCTCCGCAGAGAAACACCGATGTGGCCACTCAGGTTCATCAGAACCACAGAATGAAGCCCCTCTCACCGCTGACAGCAAGCGAGCGACTTGGAATTGACCGGGAGAAAAATGAACTGCAGCTGTAACGGCCTTTCTCTGCAGCACAGGGCACCCAGCACGTCCCATCCAGCACCTGACGGTGGCAGAGCCAGCTCCCCAAGTGACCGGCAAGGAGGCCTGGCCCCCAGGGAGCGCTGCGAGGCCACTCCAGCCCCAACGCCAGGCTGTGTGTGGGTGGGCAGGGTCGCAGACTGTGCTAATTAAGGTCCAGCCCAAGGCCTTTCTCGCTCTCACTTTCATCCCTCCAGATACATTGTGTATCCAGATACATTGTGGCAGTGGTCGCATTCAGGCCCCAGGCCTCCAGGGCCCCTCTGGACACTGGCTAATTAGAAGCCCAGTGCCCAACCCCCACCCTTGTGCCTCCCACAAAAGGCTCAAGATCAAGGATGCCTGTGAATGCCACCCAAGGTCCAAGGGGGCACACAGGTCCCAGGCCCCATCCTCAGAGGCACAGGTGTGTGGCAAGGGCCCAGCTCTGCTGCGTCTCTGACATGCCTCATGTACCTTATTGGGGACAAAAGGGTAAAACTGGTTGGGGCAGGAGGAGCAGTAGATGCCCTGCCCCTTCCACACAGGTCCACTCCTGGCTGGCACCAAGGAGGCCACCCCAAACCCTCTCCTCAGGGGGCCTGGCCCCCCACCCAGCATCCAGCACCTTGAAGACTTCCTGGGCAACTCTTGGCTGGATGAGGACAGGACGTAAGGCAGCTCTGCCATGGCTGGGCAGCTCACGTTCCGCGCTCATTCTGGCCAAACTGTGTGGCCCTGAGCAACACTCCCTTCTCCTAGTTAAGACTGGCAGCAGGGCCCCCCTGGACTACAGGTGTCAGCAAAGAGGACTTGGGGGCCACAGAGACAGACGGATGTCGTGGGGAAGTCCCAGCCCAGCTGCCCACAGCAGCTGCCCCAGGAGATCAGGGCCACCTTGCTGGTACTGAGACCTGAAGGGGGTCCCCTCCCTAACTGGAAGGGAGAACGGCAGTCAGGCCACTGAGGAGGACCCCAGCCTGGTCACAGGGCAGCAGTAGTGGGGGCTTCACCGCGGAGTCAGGAGCCCAGGCTGCTATGAGGTGCTGAAAGGGGCTGCCCAGGCCTCCAGACGGCCACACTCAGGACAGACCTCACACATGCCCCGGGCCACCTGTCAGCCCGACCTGGAGATCGACAACAATGATAACGAACAGATAATGAGGACTGAAGTTGACAATGATTTCATTTTACTTGGATCCAAAATCAATACCCACGACAGCAGCATAAAGAAATCAAAAGGGAGCTCTGAAAGAAGTTCTGGTGGCCTAGTGGCAAGACGCTGCACTGCAATCCCGGAGGTATGTGGTTCAAATCCACCAGATCCTCTACTGGAGAAAGAGGGGGCAATCGCCTCCTGTACCAGTCAGATCTGATTTGACGGTACATATACAAATAATACAATAAAAATTAAAAAAACAAAACAAAAGGGAGCTCTGGTGGCCTGGTGGTAAGAAGCTGCACTGCAATCCTGAAGGCGTGCGGTTTGAATCGATGCTCTGCGGGAGGAGGAGGGGCAATCTCCTCCTGTGCCCATCAGATTTGATCCAACGGTACACAACAACAGGAAAAAAAAATTACAACAACAACAACAAAGAAATCAAAAGATGAGTTACACTGGAAGCATCCACTGTCAAAGATCTTTTAAAGTACTGAAGAGCAAGGATGCCAGTTTAACCACTAAGGTGTGCCTAATGCAAGCCATTTTGTCGTGTGCCGCTGAGTCAGAACTGAGCCCTAGCTGACCCTCCAGTGGGTTCTCCCAAACAGCTAACCTCTCTCCGGTGGAGGAGCTGATGGGTTCAAGCCACGTGCCGTTGGGACTGCAGCACAATTTCTTACCACTAAGTCACCAGAGCTCCCTGAAGTATGCCACTGTTCTGTTTTTTGTTTGTGTTTTTTTACTTTTTTTAAAAAATTTTATTTTATTATTTTTGTGTGCATGTACCGTCAAATCAGATCTGACTGGTACAGGAGGAGATTGCCCCTTCTTCTCCGGCAGAGCATCTGGTGGATTCAAACCGTGTACCTCTGGGACTGTAGTTGCAGCTTCTTGCCACTAGGCCACCAGAGCTCCCCCTTCTTGCCACTAGGCCACCAGAGCTCCTCTGAAGTATGCCACTGTTGTTGTTGTTGTTGTTGTGTATCACTGAGTCAGACTGACCCAAAGTTGACCCTCCAGCGGGTTTTCAGAAGCAGTTAATCGCACAGGAGACTGTCCATCCTCGTCCCGTGTAGCTGCTAGGGGACTCAAAGTGTGTGCCTCTGGGACTGCAGGGCAGCTTCTGGCCAATAGGCCACGAGATGCCTGCCAGTCTTTGAAATTCATAAGGTGCGACTGATCCAGGCCATGGTCTTCGCAATCACTTGCTGTGCATCAGAGAGCTGGACAATGACTAAAGGTGACAGAGGAAGAATTGAGGCCTCTGAGCTGTGGTGCCGGAACACACCACGAACTGCCAAGAGAACAGAGAGGTCTGTCTTTGAAAGGGTGAAACCAAGTTTCTCCTCAGAGGCTAGGATTTTGAAGCTCCGTCTCACGTACTTTGTCACATGGCCAGGAGGAATGGGTCATTGGAGAAGGACATCATGCTTGGAAGGGTGGAGGACGGCACAAGAGAGGAAGACCCCGATGAGATGGACGGACGCAGTAACTAGGCAATGAGGTAAGTGTCCGTGAGTCTGCTCAGGACAGGGCAGGTTTCAGAGCTGCTGGACACAGGGTCGCTATGAGTTGCAGGGGACTGGATGGCACATAACACCACCACCACCACATACATCTATAAGTTGGCCAATGACTACGGAGAAATGAGAAGCTGATGCCTCTGAACGGTGGTGCTGGTGCAGAGGCTGGATCTGCATGGACTGCCCAAAGCACAGACCCGTCTGTTCTGGAGAAGTGCAACGGGGAGTTCCTCAGAGGTGAGGACAGGGAGACTCTGGCTCACATTTCAGGCATGTGGTCAACAGGGGCCAGTCCTTGGAGAAGGACATCATGCACGGAGAGATGAAGAAGGGTCAGCGAAAGAGGGGAAAACCCTCGACAGGACGACTGACACAGTGACTGACACCCTGAGGGTGAACTTGGCATTGGCTGTGATGGTGCCCAGGCGCAACACCACGTGTGTCTGCAGCCTCACCTCACTGACCACACACATCAGCCTCCAGGGTCCAGCTTCACATGTGAGCGCCCTCCATCCCCACAGCAACTCCCCCACTGCCCTGGCCTGTGCGTCTGGGGCCCAACTGGACACCTGGTGTGGACAGGCAGCAGGAGGAGGGGGCAGGCTTGCGGGGGGACGGCTGTGTGTGCTGTATCACCCCTGGGTGTCCTCAGCACACAGCCCAGTGGAGGGACAGCAGCACCACGCAAATGGGGAAAGCGAGTCTCAGAAAGCAGGAGCAAAGGCCCCTGCTGCCACCCACAGCCCCCGGGGCACTGCCTCCCCGGGGCGCTGCCTCCCAGGGGCTCTGCCTCCCTGGGGCTCTGTCTCCCCGGGGCTCTGTCTCCCCGGGGCGCTGTCTCCCCGGGGCGCTGTCTCCCCGGGGCTCTGCCTCCCCGGGGCTCTGCCTCCCCGGGGCTCTGTCTCCCCGGGGCGCTGTCTCCCTGGGGTGGTCCCTGGACCCTCACTGGAGACAGAGGAGGGGAGAGGCTGCAGAGTGCAAGCGTCAGGACCCTGCTCTGACCACCATCCCCTGGTGTCCCCCGGAAAGTGACACAGAGTAAGAGCCACAGGCCAGCAGGGGACAGGAAGTAGGTGTGAGCAAGGAGAAAGTCAACAGGAGCAGTGCTTGGAATGACCCAGTGAGGACCACTCAGTCCTCACTGCCACCCACCCCTCCTGGGAAGAACACAGCCCCGCGCAACTCTGCTCACTCCCCATCCCCAGAAAAGCCTGCTCTCTGGGCCGGGTTGACACATCCCCTCAAGGCTTCGAGGCTTTGGGAATGTTTGCGGAAAAACTCCAAGAGAAGCCCACAGGCTGAGGCACGGCAGAAGGCCACACGCCCAGCACCCACCAGCTTGTGTCCAGTGAGCAAGGGACAGTGTGGGGACAGCTTGGTCCTACCCAGTCCTCACAGCTCTGCTCCCAGAGCCTCTGCTTTTTGTCTATAAAATGACCACTGAGTCGGTGTCCCCCTGGAGGGACTGCTGTGGGGTCCCTGGGGGAGGACCCGTCCAAACAGCCCACTGCAGAACCTGGGTTGTACCAGCACCTGGAGTGCTCTGCAGGGAGGGGACAGGTTTAGAAGTGGATCCCTTGACAGAGGTTATAGAAGGAAAGTGGGGCCACCTGACTTGGGGGGGTCGCATCTGCCCACCTGCTGGGAGCTCCTCTTGCTCAGAGGCCAGGTGGGGTTGGCAGGCGTGGGAAGCTGCTCTCAGGAATGTGCAGCATCCCAGGGGGGCAGGAAGTGGTGACCTTGACCAGAAGGTCTGGAGGCGTGGCGGGGGCTGCAGAGGCAGAGCCGAGCCTGACTTGGCCAGGCTTCGGGATGGAGCGGGAAAGGACAGCACAGAGGTCAGGGTCTGGTCTCCCGTCCCCCTCCTCCCAGGGCCTCAGCTCCGCAGACGTACGTGACAGCCACGTGAGGTCCCTCCCAACTCTGGGACCCAGGGGCTCAGCTAGAACCCTCTGCAGTTACCTTGTCATCCCCAGAAACGAGAACAAGAAACAAACCCTATGTATTTGTAAGTTCTTCTAGTAACTACTTAAGAGGAACGAGTTCCAGAATGGTACAAATGGTTATGCACTTGGCTGCAAGTCCCAAAGGTTGGAAGTTTGAGTCCACCTACAGGCATCTTGTAAGGAGGTTTAGAAATCTTCCAACAAAATCAGCCACTGAAAATCCACATTTTCCCTGACCGGGGGGTGGGGGGGTGGGGAGGGGCGGCAGGTGCCTTCTCAGTGGACACCATGGCACCCCCCCGGAGTGACCCCTAACCACAGGGCACCCTGACTACCACATGACCACGAGGACAGGCACGAGCAGAGAGGGCACTGTCCTGGCACGCTGTCCAGGCATTAAAGGTCGCAGGCGGAAGGAGGGAGGGCAGCCGGACCCACCCCAAGGCCACGTGAGGCAGCAGCTGCCTTCCCCAGCACACTTCTCCCTTCCTGCATACCACGAGCATGCCAAGGGCCAACGGGCACCCAGCTCTGCACAAGGCCAGTTCTCAAGCAACCCAGGATGGGCATCACCCACTGAGACACACACAGGACACCTATCCCAACCGTGCCCACAGAAACCCAGCAATGTCCTACTTGGGACAGTGCTCATGACTGTCCCCACAGACCCCAGGCAGCCAGCACCGGCATGTGATGCCCCAGGAACTGTTCTCACAAGGTCTCAGGAGGCAGAGGCTGTACCCCATTGTCAGGTGGGAAGCGAGGCCCTGAGAAGAGGAGGAACCTGCCCAGGGCTCCATAGCTTGTGTGACCTGAGCTGGGCAGGAACCCCTCACACCCCCACTCCCAGGCTTGTTCTTCCGACACTGTGCTAGTGGGCTCCAGTCACCCGCCAAGCTATTTATAGCACGAGGCACTGAAGTCATAACAAGATGATGTGGCGACAGACCCAGACGACATAATTGTCTGCCAGACGACTCTCCTCTAATGGCGTCAGAATCTATTATTCTATTATTCTGGGTAATATAATTAAGTACAGGATAATTTTAAGATACTGTAGGCTCTGCTCTGTTCTTAGAGAAAATGCTAAGAAGACATACAGGAAGAATTTTCTAGAAATCACAAGAAAATAAAGGTAAAGGGACCTTTCTAAAGGAGGTATGACCCTGGCTGGTGGGGACTCTGAGAAGACAGATGCCTCAGAGAGCCAGGCACGAGGCTGAGTCTCCACTCTCTCCGTCTAGACGCAATGGTGATGGCGATGACAGTGGTGGTGATGGAGATGGTGGTGGCTGTGGTGATTCTGGAGTGGAGGTGATGTCAACGATGATGGCCATCGTGCTGGTGGTGGTGGTGATTCTGGAGTGGTGATGACGGTGGTCGTGGTGGTGACGGTGGTGGTGACGGTGATACTGGCGTGGTGATGACGATGATGGAAATGGATGTGGTCCTGGTGTTGACGGTGCAGTGGTGGTGATGGTGATACTGGCGTGGTGATGACGATGATGGAAATGGATGTGGTCCTGGTGATGACGGTGGCTGTGGTGGTGATGGTGGTGGTGACGGTGTTACTGGTGTGGTGATGACGGTGGCTGTGGAGGTGATGGTGGTGGTGATGGTGATACTGGCGTGGTGATGACGGTGGCTGTGGAGGTGATGGTGGTGGTGACGGTGTTACTGGTGTGGTGATGACGGTGGCTGTGGTGGTGATGGTGGTGGTGACGGCGTTACTGGTGTGGTGATGACGGTGGCCGTGGTGGTGGTGGTGACGGCGTTACTGGTGTGGTGATGACGGTGGCCGTGGTGGTGACGGCGTTACTGGTGTGGTGATGACGGTGGCCGTGGTGGCGATGGTGGTGGTGACGGCGTTACTGGTGTGGTGATGACGGTGGCCGTGGTGGCAATGGTGGTGGTGACGGCGTTACTGGCGTGGTGATGACGGTGGCCGTGGTGGTGATGACGGTGGTGACGGTGTTACTGGCGTGGTGATGACGGTGGCCGTGGTGGTGACGGTGTTACTGGCGTGGTGATGACGGTGGTGATGGTGTTACTGGCGTGGTGATGACGGTGGCCGTGGTGGTGATGGTGACGGTGTTACTGGCGTGGTGATGACGGTGGCTGTGGTGGTGATGGTGGTGGTGACGGTGTTACTGGCGTGGTGATGACGGTGGCTGTGGTGGTGATGGTGGTGGTGACGGTGTTACTGGCGTGATGACGGTGGCTGTGGTTGTGGTGGTGATGGTGACGGTGTTACTGGTGTGGTGATGACGGTGTTACTGGCGTGGTGATGACGGTGGTGACGGTGTTACTGGCGTGGTGATGACGGTGGTGACGGTGTTACTGGCATGGTGATGACGGTGGTGACAGTGTTACTGGCGTGGTGGTGACGGTGTTACTGGCGTGGTGATGACGGTGGCCGTGGTGGTGATGGTGACGGTGTTACTGGCGTGGTGATGACGGTGGCCGTGGTGGTGACGGTGTTACTGGCGTGGTGATGACGGTGGCCGTGGTGGCGGTGGTGGCGACAATCATGAAGAAGAAAAGTGGTAGCTGTGGTGATCACAGTGGTGGTGGCAATGGCAATGGCTGTGGTGTTGGTGTTGACGGTGGAGTGGTGGTGGTGGTGTGGCAGTGGTGGTGGCAGCTACAGTGATGGTGGTATAATATTTAGGACGGTAGTGAGCAATGCGTACAATGGTGGTAGTACGGCAGTGATGTTGGTGCTGACGTTGTAATGATAGTGGCTCGTGTTTGGGGGCCCTCAGTGTGGCCTGGTGTGCTGGATACTGTTTGGCTTGTTTCATCTTCACATCACCTCTGTAAGGTATCCCTGTGTTTCAAGTGAGAAGACAGAGCTCAGAGCAGTTACCAGGCTAGACGGAGATGAGGAGGATTCAAACCTTGGTCCTCTGGATGCCAGAGGTGCTGCATTCTGATCTCCCAGCACTCCAAGGGCCTGCAGGTGGGAAACCTGTTCTTTTGTTTTATCAATTTCCACATTCCATTTCCTCAGACAAATGTCCCCAGCCCCTGTCTCAAGCCACCATCCCTTGTCAGATGCTGTTTATGCTACAAGATAGGAACTTACTAAAAAAGCAAGGAGACACTCTGCATCCTGAGCTCTGGGACCTCCCTTCCTGGGAATCCTGGAAAGCAGAAGCAGACACCTTCACAGTCATGAAGGAAGCAGAGGCCCAGGTGTGAGAAGGCTGAGGGCTGAGCCCCAGGGCTGAGGCCACCATGCCAAAGTGCAGCTGCACAAAGCCCCTGTCCTGCCAGCCTCGGTTTCTGCAATCTGTGGAGACAGGAGGGGGTGACCTTCTCCCAGAGCCTCTGCTGTGCCCATGGCCAGCATGCTTCCAAAAGTCAAGATCCGGACCCCGGAAGTAGGCTGTACCCAGTTCCACCAGACATGAAGATGGAGGGATAGGGCCGGGGAGAACTAGAGCTGAGATGCTACTGGACTTGACCTCCAGACTACAGGGCCAGGCTCTGGGCAGCACCCGGGTGGGGCCACTGAGGAGACGTGGCTGAAGGAATTGCTATAGGTCAGCCAACCTTGACCCACAGGCTTTCACATGCCAAAAGCAAATACCCAAAAATGGGGGCACACTCAGTACTGCGGGTTGTCCCACGGTCCCTAGCTCAGTGGTCCCCGTGCTTCAAAGGGCAGCAGCTCACAGAGCCTGGCCGCAAACTGCGGTGTCCTCAGACTGGAGTGAAGACTACACAATACACACACCAGCCACCTCCCTGCTCAGAGGAGCCCAGCTGCCCGAGTGCTGGCATGCCACAGGGACAGCAGGCCACTGGCGTGTTCCTGCTGTGACTGGACCAGACCAGAGCACGCACAGCTGTAAGGGCTGGCACCGTGCAGAGGTAGCGGGTGACAGGCCCTTCACTGGCCCTCAGTGCCCTGTGCTCACTGGCTCAAGGTCAGCACACAGGCTCTTGGCTTCCAAGGGGACTGTGTAGAGGACGACCCCGGCAGGCCGTACCTCACCAAGAGAGGACAGAAACACACTTGAGGTGGCAGTGACCTCTGCTCCCATAAATCATCAGATGTCCCTACGACTGTCACAGCCCGAGTCCAGCAGGGGTTGTGAAAGGTGGCCAAGGGGGAGATGCCACAGCCTGACATGACTGTCCACTCAGCATTCAGTGGCTGGTGAGGCGGCCCCAGGTGCGGTCACCTCGAGGTCACTGGGCACCCATGTACGTTTCAGAATGTGAGACAGAGAAGTGGTACAGTGTGGCTCTAAGGTCACAAGCACCTTTTAAAATGTGCGATGGAGACGCAGTACAGCCTGGCTCTGCACTGATGCTTAGACATCAGTCTTGTCCCCAAGCAGCACTGTTACCTGAGCCCAAGCACTCCGGGGCCCGGCTATGGGGAGCCCCACTCAGGATGACAGTTATGCAGAATACAAGCATCAATTCCAGGGACCCCTTCCCTTGCAGTGGTCTAGCTGCCCATTTATCGCCACCCTGAACACCCTGACTCATTCACGTGTCCCATCACGGTCAAGCATCCAGCTACCTGCTATGTGTCCACACCAAGGAAAGGGCAAAGCCAACGTGTCACCAATGAGTGCCCCTCAGCGTCACCAACTGTGGCTCCTAGACCAATGGGGCCATGGACTGAGACTTGTGCTGGCATAAGGGGAGTTTCCTCAGGGCAGCCGGCAACACTTTCTATCTTACATAAAAGCAGAGAGAAGTGAGCAGAGAGGGACCTCAGGACCGCCGAGGAGGACGAGCCAAGGGCGGACTGGGTCTGTTGTACCTGGGGCCCCAATGCTGGGAACCTCCTATAAACAGGAAAGATCCAGAGAGGAAGCTGTGCCCTGCGGCCAGCACCCTGAGCTCAGATTTCTAGTTCCTTAATTGTGAGTGGGTACACTTCTGCTGGCTAAGGCCACCCGTACTGTCCCCCTGCAGCGGCACTAGAGGCCTGGGCCACACAGGACACACAGAGGCCGGTCCCTTGGCTTGCTCACGCCTCGTGACCCAGGGCACCCAGCACGGTGATGCCCAGCACGCAGTGGGTCCCCAGGAAGATGTGACAGGCTGTGCACACGTCCCAGGGGCTACACCAGCACAAGTCACTCCAGTGAGGCGTGGCCTGAGAGCCAGGGATGCGGCCACACAACATGGAACATTCTGGACGCCTTGGCACTGACAAGTGACGCACATGAGGCCCCTTCATGAATGAGTGTCCTGACTGGGCCCGGGCACTGCCTGCGGGTGCAGGTGCTTCTGGGCACCACTGTCTGCAATGAACCACTGATGTGCTAACATTACAGTCAGATCAGCCCCCTAAGATCAGGTGAAATTCTTTGCAGGAAACAAAACACAGAACAGCTGGGGATGGGACTGAGGAGAGGGACCTCTTGTTCTTGGACAGCTGGGCGCATTGGTCAAACTGTGCTGTCATGGCCAGGGTGGGGGCCCTTCAGAGGGATCTGGGAACAGCCGACTAAACGAGATGCGATGTGCTGGCCGCACATAACTACACGCGTTCTCCGATATGAAATGGGAAATAGCTGTGTTACAAATAACCACACCAGAGCCTCGGGCCAGTCACCACAGGGCTTGGTCCTGGCGGCCTAGAATGCAAGCGTGTCAGCAGGGCCAAGAATTCCGTGGCCACTTTTGAAAAAACCCTCGTGTCTGCTTCTCCTATTAGGATGAGAAACCTCTATGAGATGCGTGTGTTGTTTTAACGAGCACTGTTTCTGTAGTCCCCTCTTTCTGAGAACAAGTCTTATTTTCTGTCATCTCTATTCTGTTGTTAGGCGTCTGCTGACTTGGTGCCAAACTACAGTGGCCTCGTGCACAAGAGACCCAAGGCCTGGCCTTCCTGCACATCCCTCGCCGCCTCCATTTCACTGAAGGCCGCGGCTGCGGACACCGTGTCAACCTGCCGCACTGAAGGCTGTCCTCTTCTTCAATGACCCTCTGCTTCACCAAGCGTGATCTCCTTCTCCAGGGAACAGCCCCTCCGGATATCACGCCCCGCATATGAGACAAAGTCTGACCACCTTCAGTCCCGAGGACTCTGGCTGCGCTCTGTCCACGGCAGGCTGTTTGCCCATCTGTGGTGAATTCAACATTCTTCACCTTCTAGCAAGGAAGAGAGGAGCTGCTTGTCCACATCAGCGTATCACAGCCAACGTTCAACAACAGTTATCTTTGGGGGTGGCTTTTAGACATACACACTCAGTTGTGTTTTTGTATTTCTGAATGGTTTTACCCTTTTTAAAAACATAGAAGCACAAATGTAACCATAAGAAACAAATAACAGGCACCTTGGAAGCTGGTTTTGAGTTTATACACAAGTCCTTGTCCTTATTCTATAGAGAAGATAGCTGTGTACCATGAACTGTTACGTGCTGTCAAATCACCTGCAACTCACAGTGACCCTAGCTTGAGCCAGTCTCACTGCCTCCGACACGCCTACCCCCATTACCCCAGTCCCTTTGTCAGTCTATCTCATCCAGGCTCTTCCTCTCCTGTGCTGTCCTTTCACCCTGCCAAGCACGATGCCCTTCTCCCTCCTGGTCCCTTCTGGTCCCTCCTGACAGCATGCCCAAAGTATGTGAGCTGGGGCTTCACAATCCTAGGCTCCAACGAGTAGCTTGGTTTCTCCCTCTCCAGGACAGACCTGTTTGTTCTCTTGGAGGTCCGTGGTGTGCTCAAGACTCTACCAGCACCACCACCGCTCAAAGGCGTGCCGTGAATTAGCGTTGGTTAAATGAGATCACTTCAGTCACACTCAGGACATGGCTGTGTACAAACAACGGATAGCCCTGCCAGGTGGGCCGGACACTAGGGACGCAGGCATGCCTTAGAAGAACCAACCACATAAGCTCAAAGGGCAGCAATTACCTCTTCAGGGTGATGCTCTCCCATCACCTGTCAGACCCAAGTCCCAGATCCGCCATGGGCTGGCTCTGCGACCGTGAGCAAGCCAGGCGTCAGTCTCCAAGGGTCCCAACCTTGGCTGTAATGGACGTGACAACCACACGGTCCATTTCTTGGGGTTAACTCAGGGACGACAAGGTGTAACAGGGCCCCCAGGAGGGCGTAGAACTGTGCAAGACTGCGCACCCGGCCTTCTCTCGGGAACTCCAGAATGTGCCGGGGCCTCAGTTTAGCACACGCCTTATTCAGCCTGCACCTGGTTACTGTTTACAGGCTGGTCTGTCACAGAGGGCCGCTGTGCCCATGTCCACCCTGCCTCACACTCAGCACCCACACATAGTAGGGGGTCAGTTTGGGTGGGTGGGACTGTCAGAATTGGTCAGCCCAGGCTGCCAAGCTGTCCTGTGAAAAATGGCCAGCTCCTTATGCTTCTCAGCTGTAGACACTCCAAAACCCTGAGTTTGCCAGCTGCATGATGCCAATGGCCTGGGCCGGAGAAGTGAACTTTCAGGGAGTGGCGCAAGCCAGCGTGACCAACCCCTCCACACTCCTTCTCGTGTGTTGCTGATGTGGCAGGTATTTTTATATGTACTTTCACCCCAGTGAAGACAAGGCCCAGGCTGTGCGGCCCCAGCCATGGTGGAGGTGGCCCCTAGTTGCACTGAGAAATCTGCTGGCTGCACTCCTGGGCGCTGAGGCCTCCGCTGTGGGCTGGCTGAACGTCCTTCTCAGGCACAGGCTGGCTGTGGCCCTGGGCGGCCAGCCTGGACGAACTGAGGCCGAGGTGGAGCTTAAGACACACCCCCAGCCATCTGAGGCTTTTAAACATCTGAGCCAGCCTTCCCCACCCTCCTTGTCTCAGAGTGGCTCCCAAACCACCTGGCTGGGCCAAAGCACACTGACCACAAGTTAATCTTCTCCAGCAACT
The DNA here is from genome assembly GCF_000299155.1 of Elephantulus edwardii. Lineage (NCBI taxonomy): Eukaryota > Metazoa > Chordata > Mammalia > Macroscelidea > Macroscelididae > Elephantulus > Elephantulus edwardii. Next base: position 7,071,317 of record NW_006399756.1, on the reverse strand, counting down.
TCCATGCAGGGCATCTGCCTCGGGGCCAGACCACATCTGGCCGGCAGAGATTTCTGGGTCCCAGCCAAGGAGAACGTTATAGGGGTTTGTCTTGAACGAGGAGCGCCCTGAGGCTGCGTTCGTGCTTTCATTTGGGTCTATTCCCCTGGACTGAGCGGAACAGCCACACCCGGATTCTTCGAGGGACAGGAGAGGCGTGAGGCAGTGAGCGGCCGAGAGGAAATGAGCAGTCCGTGCTCGCTCTGGTCTGAGATGTTCTCAAGCACAGCAGTGACGTGAAGCCTGGAGAAGCCTGACCCAGAGAAGCTGGGTTTCAGAGGCTTGTTATTTAGAAAGTGATGACCAAGCCTGTTTCCTAGTCTGTCTTATCTGAAAGTTCTACTAACATCCATCCAGCGTGCAGCCAGAGTGCTCCCTAGAGGCAAAGGTGACAAAGCTTCACCTTACATACTCTGGGCATGTCGCTAAGAGAGGCTATTCCCTGGAGAGGGAAGTCATGTTTGGAAAGGTAAAGGGTCGGCAAAACAAAGACCCTCAACCTGATGGACTGACGGAGAGATTGCCGCAGTGGGCTCAAATGTGTCAGGGGTGATGGGGATTGCTCAGGACGGGACAAGGCTCAGATCTGTTGTTCCTAGGGTCTCTCTGAGTCGACTCGACGGCCCCGAGCAACAAGGGAACAAAATGGACAAGCAGCCTGGGAAGTACTTGGGGCAGCGCCATGGGCAAGCGTGGCGTCACTAGAAGATTGTGTCTGGGACCTGTGATGTACAGAGCAGGTGTTAGCATGCCAACACCAGGATTCCCTTCAGGGGGACACACAGACACAGGGCACTCCTGCCAGGCAGCCTCCCCTTTGTGGGCATCGTGCTCCCAATGGCTGCCTGAGGGGTTCAGGGGAGGACATGGCAGGTGAACTGTGGACAAGCAGGTGTGCCGCGTCACCACCACGTGCTGACACATGGAATCACCACCCTTCCACGAGCGTGATCATGAGGGAAGGTCCAGCCACCGTCCTGTCTTCCACGTGGGCAGGTGAGGCACAGGCCCGTCAGATGCAGGGCCAGTGAATGTCTTAAAGGGCCACAAGGTAAATATGTCAGGTTTTTCTGTTGTCCCCACTCACCTGGGCACTGCTCAACCCCGAGGCTGTTGCAATGGAAGCCATAGCCAAAACATCAACAACTGGAATCGGCTGTGTCCCAATAAAACTTCACTTGACAAAAACAGGTGGCAGAACAATCTGGTCCACAGCCTGGTAGCCCCTTGGCTCTAGGTGGTTTGCTGTGAAAGCTGTCTACACTCTGGATGAGCTGTCATAACCTTGGACTTCTACTGTCACCTGAACGCCTGTGAAAACCCAAGAGGCAGCACTCTGCCAGCATCCAACTGTGCACCTGCTCCTCTCACAGGTCCAGGGGTTGGTGCAAGGCCCCCACAGATCAGGGGTTCTTGAACCTCTCCAAGGTAATGTTATGCCCCATGAGGCAGGGACAAGTTCTTGGAGCAAAAGAAGTTCAGCTCCACGTGAAAGGCAGCCTCCGAGGACCAAATGTCAGCTCTGATACCTGGGTACCCAGGGCCCTTCCTTCTGGGCGGTGGCTGTGGGATGGACTCCTGGCTATCCTGCACGGAGAGGTCTCTCCAAGACCCCTCACCACTACCTGCCTGCTTTACCAAGGCCACTGTCAGGAACCAGTGTGACCCAGCCAGCAACCCAGGTTCAAACCTGAGTTTCAGATTTCCGTGAGAATCCAATGTTAGCTTCTTCATTCAACACGGTGACAACTGTCACCTCCGGCCGTCTAGACAGCCCTGACAGCTGGCTGGATATGGCCAAGCTGGCCCACAGCCCTGCGAGGGACACTGGCCCCTGGTTAGCTGTCCTCACAGGAGTAACCCACTGCACCAGCCCAGCTCCATCGGCATGGCCTGCCACGCTGAGGGCGGAAAGGTCTGATTTTAGCTGACAGACGCAGGACCCTCTGTTGGCATCCGAGTCCCTGACAAGAAGTGAGGCTACACCTGAGCTGCTCTTCTTCCAGAAGGGCCTGCCACAGCCACGTTCCAGTGCTGTGAGGCAGTGTCGCCCACGGGCACGGCCCCTGGTGCAGTGTACCACCCGGAGCACAGGGCACAGGGAGCAGCAGTGGATGCCAGCTGGATGTCTATCTGCTGCTGGAGGCAAAGAACCCAGGCCTGCACTCTGGTTCACTCATCATTCACTTATTCAGGCTTTGAGGAGACAAGCACTGTGTGCTAAGCACCAAACAAGGTGCTGAGGGGACAGTGCCGGCTGGCTGAGTTGGTGACTTGGACACATCAATGTGACTGGTCGTAGTGGCAGCTCTTTGTGGTCACACCCGGTATACATGTGGCTAGAAGGTATACACGTGCTTCGTGTCCACAGTCGGCTGACTTTACGGCGATGGCCCTCCAGGGCTGGGCCTCGTCTCACCTGCATCAGGCCTCAAGAATGAAAACAGCCTTCTCAAAGCGGGAAGGCCTCTTGCCTCAAGACCAACACCGAGATCCTGCCACGCGTCCAGCCTGCTGGCCTATTCTATGGAGTCCAGGCTTGTTAGGCCCCAAAAAGGAGCTTGAATCCACCAGCTGCTCTGGTGGCCAAGGGCCCAGAAGGTTCCCACGATGGGCAGGGCCATGTTCCTGAGGCTCCAAGCAGGTCTGCACGTCTCTAAACCCCTCCTGGCAGGGAGGGGACCGTCAGAGGCCACACATGCAGCTGCAGAAACACTGGTCAGGAGGCTGCCACATTGCTCTGGAACTTTCTGCACAGCCAGGGGGCTCTCTGCAGATGCCCAGAATGGTCAGTGGTGTCAGCCTGGTCAGTGGCAGCATGGATAAGTGGCCAGGGCTTGACTTTGCAGAGCCTCCTGTCAGCATCACCACTTAGACCCCACAGGCCGCGCCTGGCCTCCTGGCCCCCAGCCCACCCTGAGTCTGCATCACTGAGGCCAAGTTAGGTGGTGTTCCATGGTAAAAGAGCTGTAGAGACAGAGACCCAGAGAAAAAACACAAAGAGACAGAACTCTCTGGGCCCCGCGGGCCCCACCTGTCTCACAAGAAGGGAGCCAGCAAGCGAGCTATCTATGGTGATGAGGGCAGAGCACAGGTACCCCAACATTCACTGTCTGAACCCGGGGGCCTGCCCTGCCACCCCCAGAACAGAGGACAACCTTGAGAACCCAGCATGTCGAGCAGGGGCCTCTCCTCAAGGCCCCAGAAGGAAAAGGGTCTATCTTCCTTCCCATCACCATCCTTCTGCCCCCAGCACCTCCTCCATGAGTTCACCACCAAGTGTCATGGCCAAGGAGTCAGGGACCTGTCCCCACATCATCTGAAAAGGAAGTGACTGGCCACGGGAAGAGGCCTAGCACTCAACGTAAGCCGGTCCCACTGAGATGCACACACGTAATTTGCAAACTCAGCCCAAAGCCAGGAATACAGACACTGTATCCCTCATCTGTGTGTGCAGATTCCAAGTTCTAACAATCGCTTTTATCTGGATAACTAAAACCCTCTTATCCACTGTCGCAGAGTCGGAACTGATCACAGCTGCCCCTCGGTGTGTTTTCTGAGGCTGTAAATCACAGAGGAGACTGTCCACCACTCTCTAGTGGAGCAGCTGGTGGATTCGAACCTCCTGCCTTCGGGTGGGCAACACAGCCCCTTCTCTATGAAGTCACCAAAGCTCCCTGATATGCTGGGCTTTATAAATAAGATACACTGCTGAAATTCATTCCATGTGAGGGTGCCTGCGGGCCCCGAGACTGCGAGCGTCGGGCCACCCTCGACGAGGTCACCCCCAGAGCACGGCAGCTTCGCCCACGTGCTCCTCCCCTGCCCTAAGCGTCAGTCTGCATCTGGAGTCTCTAGTGGGGGACAGGGAACCTCACACCATTTCTGCTCAGCCTGCCTTTGTACTGACGGATGGTTAATGTTCTGCAGTGAGCCCATCTGATCCTAAACCTGATGGCGTCCCAGCACTGCCTCCCTGGGGGTGCTCGGCAGGCGGCCCTGTGTCCAGAGGTGGCTCATGGGGTCCCCTGGCTCCCGTCTTGGTACCTGCTTACATTTTATCAGCTGTCATTTCCTGGAAGGCTCTGTTGTCCTGATGGGCATGTGATGTGGGTTCCCTGGAGGGCTGTGACTAGGTAGGGCTACATTTCAGTCACAGAGTGGACATGGAGGAACCAAGATGGACCAGAGGGTTGGACTGTGACACCAAAATCAGGCAGAATCTGTCCTTCTTTGGGGACACATGATGCCTCAAAACCAAAAAGCTCAAAAGCACAGAGGCCCAGAGTGACCAGGGCCCACTCTTGTCTCTATCTTCCTCGGGCGCCCATGTAAGAAGGGGGCAGATGGGAGTTGGGGCCTTCAGGGAGGCGCTATCGGAGCCAGTGATGGCCAGGTCCGTCTGCCCAGCATGAGGATCACAGACGGCCCTACTCAGTGGCAGGTCAGCAGCACTGTCGCTAGAAGGCGGGTGACCATCTTCTGGGTCGGAAAGCCAGTTCTCAGCCCTCCGCTCTGAATGCCGATGTCTGCCTCGGTGCTGCCTGTGGCTTTCCCTTGTGCCAGGACTCCTCTGGGCTGGCTGAGGGAAAATCCCCAATGTTCAAAACAGGCTACTTCTCCTGAGGGCCTCCAACCTTGTGGTCAGATCCCACCTCCCAGTCCCTCACACTGGCCAGGCCCCAGGTGACCCCTGCTATGTCGCCTGCGCTGTCACACCTCCCCTGGCTGCTCTCCTCTCGGCTCGTGCAGGGCGCACTGAGTCCCAGTCATCTCCCAAAAAGCCCTGCCTGACCTGCCATTTGACCCTGGTTCCCCCTCTTCCCTGCCCTCGCTGAGTGCCTGCGTGACTGCCTTCACAGAACGTCCCGGCGTCCTCGGGGTAGCTCATCCGAGAGGGGCAGGCAAGAGTGTGCCTTACAGAGACATCCCGTGTCCACCAGACCCCAGAAACACCCAACTGAACAGCGAGTCAACGGGAAAAGCTGAGAAAAACACCAGAGCCGAATTCGTGTCCCAGGATACCAGGCAGCCGTGAGCAAAGGAGCCCAGTGTGAGGACACGAAGTCCAGGGCTGTACTCCTGTCCCCCAGGAGTGCCCGGACTGTGGAGCAGCTGCGTCCAGGGTTGGGCCCACATCCCCAGGCCGCGGGGTCAGCTCAGCCTGGGGCCCTGGCCCCCCTGGACATTCAGGGCAGGCCTCTGCAGACTCTACCATCTGCTTCCTGGGAGGCTCTGCCAACAGCAGGCAGACGCAGGCCCGGCCACTTCCTGCCGGCTTCCCAACCCCGCTGGTGCCCTCTGCTCTGCTGACGGTGTCACGGTGCCACTTCCCTAAGACCTGCAGAACCAATGCCCACCTCTCCTGGCCCCCGTCAACCAACACCTCCTCAGAGTCGGGGTCCCAGCCCTGGAGCCTGACCCCAAACATCCCTTCGGTCCTCCTGAGAGGTCAGGCAGGTCCCTGCAGGCCCTCCTCCCTGACCCGTGTGCTTTCTGCACGCCTCAAACACCCCGTCAGTGACCATCAGCACTGCCCACCCGCCAGCACCTCTGGGGGGGTGTGCACCCCTCCACGCCTAGAGCCTGGCCAGGCCACCCCCCACCCCCACTGGCATGAGCCGTCACAACTCCGACTGAGCTCTCAGTGGCTGCAGCAGATTCTGCACCAATTATTTCTCCTATTTTCAAAAAAAGAAAAAAGCCTCTTCTGCCCTCCCCTCCAGAAAACAGGAATTCTCCAAAAAGTTCTACTGTGTTCAACTTTCAAAGGAGGCATTGTTAATCTCTTGGCCATAAATAGGCAATTAACACCCACTCGGAGCCCAGTCGGACCATGTGCCCGCCGGCCTGCGCTCTGCAGCAAAGGCCAGCTCTCCCGGGAGGCAGCTGTTCTCTTTATTCTTAACCGAGGCTTTGAGCCACAGGGGAGGGCGGTCATTCAGGACGGTCAATAATGTGAAATGCTATCGCTGATCGGCTCTTGTCAGCACGAAGATCCCGTGTCAGGACTGTGTTGGGGTGACGGGACAGTGTTGCAAAAGGCAGCATGGGCCAGGGACACAGCCGGCCCCGATGGCCTCAGACACAGGAGGGAGCTGGACAGGCCCATCCCTCGGACTCCCTGCACGCTGCGTCCAGTTCCCATAGGGGTCTCCAGTCACTCCTATTAACCCCCAAAAGACCCTCACAGGAACCCCCCAGTCCTCACATGGGGGCCCCCCCACAGGAACCCCTCAGCCCTCACATGGGCCCCCACAGGAACCCCCTAGTCCTCACAGGGGCTTCCCATAGGAACTCTTCAGTCCTCACAGAGCCCCCCACAGGAACCCCCCAGTCCAGGAACTCCCCCAGTCCTCACAGGACCCCCCCCAGTCCTCACATGGGGGCCCCCCCACAGGAACCCCTCAGCCCTCACATGGGCCCCCACAGGAACCCCCCAGTCCTCACAGGGGCTTCCCATAGGAACTCTTCAGTTCTCACATAGCCCCCCCCCCAGGAACTCCCCAGTCCTCACATGGGCCCCCACAGGAACCCCCCAGTCCTCACAAAGCCCCCTACAGGAACCCCTCAGTTCTCACATGGGCCCCCAAAGGAACCCCCTGGTCCTCACAGGGACCCCCAAGTCCTCACAGGATCCCCCAATTCTCACAAAGGCCCTCACAGGTCCTCACAGGAACACGCCCTAACCCCAGTCCTCACAGGGGCCGCCATAGTCAGTAAAAACTCAAAAGGATGGGTCTGTCCTGGGTGCCAACAATAGACCAGCCAGCAGTGCCATCTGTAGACTGCCACCAGGTCTCACGGTCCGGCTTGGTCTGGCCCACCATGGGGCCTGCCAGCAGTGGACTATGGAGTAAGGAGTCCCTTGGCAAAGTGCCCACCTACTCTGAAAGTCTGACACACGATTGTGCCATACGGGATTAGGGCCAGCCTAGTATGATGGCCTCTTAACTCTAGGACATTTGCAGAAACTCAGTTTTCAAGAAAGTAAAATTCTGATTTCTCGGTAACACCTTTCAGGCTTATGCTATCCCTCCCTCACGGCTGAGACCCGAGGCACAGAGGTCTAACAGAGTGGCCAGCCCAGCAGTGGAGCCCCGCACAGGCCTGGTCCCCCACAAGTCGTCTGCTCCTCTCTGTCACCATGTCCACCCCTCCTCAGCTGCCTTGGAATGACCGATGGACTTCTTGAAATCCTTTTTTTCAGGCCCATGGACTTGAAAGACTGGTCTGAACTGGTCAGAAGCAAGGGGAGCCGTCCCAGAGGCTTGAACACTCTGGCTGCCACAAGGACAACCTGAGACGTCTGACGTAGGCGGTCTGTCTTCCTCCTCCGACTCCGTGCCCACCTACCCCCCAGTCCCTGGGCTGGCCCCATCTCCATTCTGCTGAGCTGAGGTGTCCGAGGCACATTGAGAGTTGGGGTTCACCCTGTACAACCAGCTTAGCATGAAGAGGTCCCCACGCCAGAGTGCCAGGCACCCTGTGCTGCTTCTCCTCCACCTTGCTGCACCAAATGCCCCTCGTCACAGCATGGAAAATCACCAAGTGGCATTAAAAGCTGCCTCCCTGGCCTGTCCCCAGCTGAACTCCTTGCATTTTTCTTTGCCTCAAGAGATCAAAGCTATTCTGTCAACACTCAGCCCTAGTCCGAGTGGCCTTAAGCAGACTGCTTATACAACCTGGTGGCTTCCACAGGGGACAGGTAGCAGGGGCCCAGGTGTATGAACGGGCCTTCTCCCTGAACCGTAAGGCCCCCAGGAGGGGTTCTCCAAGCATGACTCATGTAGCCATTTCTGAGATCTGGGGAAGGGACACTAGCCCCTGGCACCTCCGCCTTGTCCAGCTGCTCCACTCTGACAGGCCATTCACACCACACACCAGCTTGTGTGCTGGCTCTGTCCAACAGGAGCTGTCGGCAGCAGGCTCGGATCTGCCATGAAAGCGCACAAAGACTGAGTACTGACGTCTGTGTGAACGCATGCTGAGGTTTTCAACTCCCTAGGTCCTTACACCAGGAGAAGTGGAACGTCTTCCCATTGTACAGCCCTGGAAATAGAAGCTTCCAGAAACTGAGAGACTGCCAAGGGGCACCGAGTTCAGGGAGGCCAAGCAGGAAGCACAGTCCATTCCTCCAATGCCAAAGTTTGCCCACTCACTGCCCTGCCCACTTCTTCCTGCCAGTGAGGGTCGGCCTGTAGGCAGTGCCTGTTGCAGACTAGGCATTTGGCCGAGAATCCCAGGGCCCACAGGCTCACCAAGTGGGATCAGGCAAGTCCCAGATTCACCTTGGACTCTGAAGGCCTCATCCTTAAAGGAGAGGACAGGTCATACCTGGGATGGAAAATCATGCTTGACCACCAGGTGGCTACCAGATGGTAAGAGGGGGATTCTGAGACTTCTTCAGAACTCACAGGACAGGCTGCCATGACTGACCAGCTGTGTCCGCTGGGGCACAGAAGGACGGTGGGCTTGTGGGGACATCAAGGGCAACAAGCCTCACGTTCTCTGCAGGAGCCTGTCCACAATGCTTCCGAGTCACAACAGCTACTCCTGTGTCCCCACACCCTCCCTTTACTCCCATTTCGCAATGGCATCTTGGGCACTTCTGCTCCCAGGTCTCAAAGTCTCCTGTGCTGCCGGGGGTGAGCTGCACCTCTAAATTCCTCAGTGGACTGATGTACAGCACCCACCTCAGCAGAGTACGTGCACACGGCACTGCAGGCTTCCCGGTGACGTGATCAAGAAAGACGCCAAGGCTTGGACATGCCAGGCCAGCAGCCCAGGAAGAGCACGGCTGGCCTCCAGCTGCCCAGGCAAGCAGAAGGGCATGCAGCCAGTGACTGCAGAGGGCCAGGCTCCCCTGGAAGAGGCTGCCGCTTACCTAAGGCCTGCTGCCGGGACAGCCTGGCCAAGAGGCGGCCCCCTGACAACGCCCCGCCACGACCCCTCATCCCCCTGCAACCCACTGCCGCCCACGACGCCCGCCTCTGCTCTCCTGACTGGTCCTCAGGACCCCAGCACCGTGCCTGCTGGCATGCTTGTCTCAACCTTGTGCCTCCTGCTCCCAAAACTGCCCCTGGCCAGCTTTCCCGGGTCCCTGGGACGTCTGTGAGCACAAGGGACGCCTGTTCTGAGATGCTCAGGGAACTTCGGGGGCTCCACATGTGGGAGCTGCAATCAATCGCCCCTCTGTGTTGGCATCCCCCCACCCCCAGAAGGCTCATTTCTATCTGCAGAGCTGCTGAGAACCACAATCTGCGGCTCTTTCAAGCAGCTTGGAGTTAAGACTCCAGCAGGGGCGTGGCAGCCTCAGGGAATGGGGTTCGTTGTTGTCTCTTAGGAAACCTTTGCTCACATGCATGTGATCCATGGCCACGTCTGGCCAAGAAGACAGCTAGGGCTGGGTGGGCAGACCAGGTCTTAGGGAAGCATCAGCTAGAAATGCTGGCCAAGCACGAGACAGGCTAGGAGGTCCCAGGACCCAGCGTATGGGAGCACACGCAGTCCTCCATGAGAGAAGACTGCAGCGTTACCCAGGAGGTCCCAGGACCCAGCACATGGGAGCACACACAGTCCTCCATGACAGGAGACTGCAGCATTACCCAAACACCAGGCAGCAGAGTCCCAGGGAGACCACATGGAGGTGGAAAGCCCTTCAAGGAGAGGGTGGGGGGCGAGGGCACTGCAGATCCACCTGTTGTAACCACAGGCACCTAGGGCACCAGGCTTCTAGAACAGGTCCCGGCATCATTTCCCTGCACTGGGACTTTCTTCCTTACAATGAGCTTCTTTCACTCAAAGACCAGATGGTTGGGTCACCACAGACTCACCTGTACCAAATCTAAGCTCTGGGGGCTTAAAGATGGGAGCAAAGGCAACTAGAAAGCAATTTCTAACCTGGCAGCTATGCCCATCCTACTTCTGCGGCCGGCACCTGTGCCAGGGACGAAGCCAGGAGAAGGGGCCCCAGAACCACCTATCTCCCAGTGATGAGGACGCCTTGCCCCTCAGCTCTGAACACAGAACATGGAGCGCCCCACAGACAAGGGGGACAAAGAGGCTAATGGCAAGGACAGGAAGGGAAGAGGACGCACAGAGAGGGACTCTCAGGGAGAAGTGGACACACAGCACGCAGAGCTGGGTGCACGAGCCGATTCTCACTCAGAGCGATTCCACGTGACAGAGCAGAGCAGCCCACGGTGAGACTGGTAAAACTGTCTCTCAACTATGGGCAAGTTATTAGGAAAAGACAAAATGTTGAGGGAAAATAGAGGGGCAGAGAATGAGAGGAAGACTCAATGAGACGGACTGACAGATCAGCTACAAAAAAAGACTACGGCCTTCAATACGGGTTACAACTCCACATCCAGAAAAGAAAAGTCCTCATTCCCAGGTGAGGTGGCCTTGCCTTTCTCTCTCACAACTGCTAGGTGGCTTCAATCCATCAAACCTGATGCACACGCATAGCAGACAAAGGCACATACATATACAAACACATTACGCACACATACATGCATCTGCAGCACAGAGAGGGGAAGCAACTGGTCCAGAGCTGCACAGCTGATCAGTGGCAGAGCCGGGCTCTGGCCGAACAGTCTGGGCTGCAGCTGGCCCTCATACCTGCTTCCACCGGCAAGCCAAGCAGCCCCATTCCTTTTTATTCCACCCAGGGCCCCTACCCCATCAGCCCTCCTCTGAATACTTTCTGGTAAATGTGGCTCCGGAGGAAATATCGAGTTCCAGAAGGTTCTGGGTAGACTCAGACCCAGGGGTTTTGGTTTCCTGGGAGAGAAAAACCAGAAAGCCCTGAGCCCTGTCCACTCTGACGTGGTGGCTTCAAGGAGAGCCTTGAAGAGAACACTGAGAAGAATGGGCAGCCCAGAGGACTCCGCTGCGCTGACAGGAAGCCTACACACAGACAAAGCCGCAGCTGCCGAGCAGACGAGTGACACAAAGGAACACGGCACCGTCCGGACTCGGGAAAGGTGTGCGTCAGAGCTGAATCCTCTTTCAACACCGGGACAATCTGTATGTGGAGCAAAGACGTTGAAAAGCTGCACTCTATGAAGAATGTGGCATCAGGATTGGAGGAAGACTCACCAATAAGCTATTTTACGCAGAAGACACACTTTGCTTGCAGGAAGTGAAGACTTGAAGCACTTACTAAACAAACTCGGAGACTCAACATCCAGAAAATAAAAATCCTCATCATGAGATGGAAAAAAGACGAAAGCTGTCAAGGATTTCATTTTACTCGGATCCAGTCAAGAAATCAAGACGTGGCACTGGATAAATCTGATGTCAAAGATGCTTTAAAAAGCAAGAAAGCAGTTTTAAAGACTAGGGTGCCACAGGTAAGGGAATTTTTAGCTGCTTCTTGTGCATCTGGAAGTTGGGACGATGAAGAAGGAAGACCAAAGAAGACCTGATGTCTCCGACCTGTGGTGCTGTCGGAGGGGACTGAAGACAGCGTGGAGTCCAGATCGATGCGTGTTCCTGACGACTGCTGCCGAAAGAACAAACAAGCCTGGCTCAGAGGAAATGCAAACTGGGTACTCCTCAGAAGCAAGACGGGTGAAACTGTGTCTTTCAACTATGGGCATGTTATTAGGAAAAAGACAAAATATTGAGGGGAAAATAGAGGGGCAGAGAATGAGAGGAGACTCTCAATGAGATGGATTGACGGAGCAACTACAAAAATGGCTCAAGCAGGACGGAGGTCATGACGATGGCGCAGGTCAGGTCAAGGTTCATGGGGTCACTGTGGGTCAACACGACGGGCTCCTCTACTTCACAGATGACGCGTTCACGCACCCTGACCTCAAAGCCCTTCTTCCTGCTAAACTAACTCCAAGTGTGGACACACTGGACAGCTGGGGCCTCTGAGCTTGCTGTCCTTCCCAGGCTCTCTCCCTGGCCCCTTCTCTGCTGACAGGCTGTGGGGGCTTGGAGACCCTCCTCCCTTGAGCCACCCTGACCCCTCTGTCCGGCAGCCCCCAGGAGTTCACGAGAGCACCCTGACTTTGTGGCCCCCACACATCCATCCAGAACCCAGCTCTAAGGGTCCCCCTTCTTCAGGATGTTCAATGGGAAGCCTTCTCCTTCCAGTCTCCAAAAAGCAACTGAATAAACCAAGGTCCAAAGACACACGAGAGAGCTCAGAGTCCAGACCAAGGGAGTGAGGGCAGGAGCACGGAGCAGAGCGACAGCTGTGTGTGCAGCTGTGGCTACTTCTTCTGTGGACACACAGGCCCTGCTTGCCTTCTTGGCAGCTACAGGCATGCCAGACAGCGTGCCAGGTGGAGGTACACGCCCAGCTCACTGGACCCTAACCCACACCCCTACATTCCAGACCAGGCCATGGCCTGGTTTTAAGGGCCCTCTGTAAGGCAGGCCATCTCCTGAGAACACAGACCCTGCAGGAGGCAAGGCTGGTGGAACCATGTGAGGGGTGGCTTGGGGCAAAGGGCTCAGGGTCCATTAGCTACAGCTCCCGGGGTTCTGGCAGGTGCCCAGGGCAGAGAGGGAGTCCTGGTGGTCTCCTCCAGCCCCCACCCTCTCCATGAGGACCCAGAGACACAGTCTACAACTCAGGCAGCCCCACTGAGCAACGTGCTTTTAAACCATTTTTGCTAAACGGAGGACAGACAACATCTCTGGTGATGCCAATAGTGTTATTCCAAGTCGTGGCTAATAAAATGTAATAACATATGTAAGTTGTTTTTATTACCTACCTAGCTTATTAGCTAATAAAATAAGCTCAGCATTAAACATCTAACTGAAGCCGTTTACACACCCAGCACGCAGGGATTCTTTCAGAAGGCGCTCAAATCCACCATTACTCCAGGATTTCTACCTACTGACATTTTTTCCAGAGGAAAAAAAAAATCCACTTGTTTGTCCAATATAAACATGTGCTCAATCACTGTCCAGATGCAACATCTAAAATGCCCAGTGCTGGGGGAAGGGCAGGCCAAGCCTAGAGATGGACAGAAGAAATGGACACTGGAGGCGAGGGCCAGAGGGTTGCACCCAGCCCCTCGCCCAGTGGTCTCAGCTGGGGGGGCACTTGGACTTATCTCGAGCTGGTCTTCCAGCAGCCCTGGCTTTTACATAAAGTCTGGAGAGGCCACGGAAGTTCTAGGGCCAGAGAAGGTCTGGCTGGGGGCTCCCCACTTCCTGGAGAAGGGATGGGGCTAGAGAAGGGATCCTACAGAAAGTGCATTTTCACTCAAGTGACAAAAGAAAATGTATTGAAATGTCCAACGCAGAGTGGACACTGCAGTCTCCCACGCCAGGCCTGGCCACTGCAGTACCACACACTGGGCATGCCCTCTCAGCACCTCCTCACCACCTCACACAAACACAAGACCAGAAAAGACTGGGGCACCAAGCTACCTGGAGCTTCCTGAATCCAGGGCCACAAGATCTCATTCTACCCTTCACACTGGCCCGTCCCTGTCATCCCCGACTCCCAGACCTCAAGGCCACCCCGCTTCCCCAGGCCTCACAGCTACAACGTCACCCTGAGGAGCAGCAGAGACTCAGACAACGTCCTGACGATGGAGTCTCAACTCCAGGCTTAATGCAGTCAAACCAACCCCCAAGATCAGTGTCAGCACAGGATGGACCTCAAGACAAAGGCTCAAGTGACAGGGCGTGTGGTCAGTGGACAGAGGACAGCCACAGAGGCTATCCGTCACAGCCTCTCTCTGACCTCCCACTTGCATAGGTTAATCAGAGGACTGAGTGGTGTCCCCTCTCGTCCTCTCTCAGGACACTTGGTCTGAGCGATGTGAAGCTGGGTGTGAACACACACTCCCCACGATGACCACAGGGCTGGGGTCCCAGCAAGCGGACTGCAGGTGTGTCACAGGGAAAAGGCACTTCTCCTTGTCAACTCAGAGAAACAGGCATTTATAACAGGAACAGGACCAGACGGGGGTAACCTCATGTTTGAGTTGGACCCTAAGAGACTGGGGGTCTCAGCAGTGGGGATGGCCTCTCTGGCCAGGGGGCTGGGCCGGCGCAGCTCTCCTGGCATTGCCCCATCCTGCAGCACCTGCCTCTGGGGGTCTTACCTGTGCCATCTTGGCCAGGTCGAGGGAAGGCCTCTGGTCCTGCGTGTCCTCAGGGCGCCGCCGTTTCACGCCGACCTTCTTGTCATTGAGGACGCAGGGCTGCGAACGGCTTCGCGAGAGGCCGCTGGAGCGTCTGGTCAGCTCGGGTGTGGAGGCCGGGGTGCTGCTGGCTGAAGGGGGGCAGTACCCGGAGAAGGAGAACTGCTCGTGGCTGCAGGAGAGGGACCGCTGCACGTCAAGACGGCCCCCTCCCAGAGGGCTTGGGTCGGGGCTCCACAGACCCCCCGCCTGTCCGCAGGTGGCCGGGCCCAGGGACCCCTGGCCGGGCTGCTCTCTGGGGTGGAGGGGAAGGCCGGCCTGGTCGCAGGTGGTTGGGCCCAGGGCCCCCCGGCCGGGCTGCTCTCTGGGGTGGAGGGGAAGGCCGGCCTGGTCGCAGGTGGAGTGGTCGCGGGCCGAGGGCAGCGCACTGGCCCGAGAGGGGAGGCTGAAGCTGGAGCTGCGCTGCACGGTGCTGAGGCCGCTCGCGTAGCGCTGGACGCTGCCCCCGCTGAAGCAGCGCCTCTTCTCCACGGGAGTCCAGACCTTGGAGCCCAAGGGCCGCCACGATGTCCGGCAGCTGGACATCTCATCTGAGAAGGACAGGGAGCGGCACTGGCGCTTGCTAGGGGGTGCGGAAGGGTGGCCATTGCGGTCACTGATGCTGAGGTCCTTGATCAGGCTGGTCACCGCACAAGCAGTCACCGCCTCTCTGTGCCACAGGCTGCCCTCCGGACACCTCTCTGGCAGGCACTCCCAGAGGCTGGCACGTGGCTGGTCAATCTGCAGCGGGCACTTCCTGTCCAGGTCTCGCCAGTGGTCATTTTCTGGTTCATAGATAACAGAGAGAAAGCGGGATTTGAGAGGCCTGTGGCCAGCCTGATGACCACACACTACCAGCCCGCTCGAGACACAAGACAGTGGAGCGGGGTGCACGTCCTACCTCACCCCCAGAGGCGAGGCTGAGACTGGGGAGGTAGGAGTCCCGGGGGAGGGCGAGGCCAAGTAGGACCAAGGGTCCAGGCCAGGCAGCGCTCCTGGGCAGGCCTTCTTTCCAGCCGGCCACAGGGCCTCCTAGGAAAGCCCGGAGTAATGCTTTTCACCCCAGATGCTTTTTCCCTGTACAGACAGAAACCAACCTGCCCTGCTCTGGCCCATGGCGAGGTCAGGGACAAAGCTCTGTCCCGTACTAGCAACACTCTGTCACCTGAGACCAGACCTTGAAGACTAAAACCATGACAGGAGACGTTCAGTCCTTCTGAAGGTCAAGGATGGATGGGGCGAAGGGCATTGCCAGGCTAGACTTGTTCATCTGAAGCCCACCCTTTGAAGAATATGCAAACAGACCCTGAGCTCTTACATACGGGTTATGTTCCCTCCACAAAAACTCTAACATCAACAAAAGCAGCTGCTGATCACATGGTCACTAGGTTCTCACTGAAACAGGATATTTCAAGAAATTATAAACTCCAGGAACCAGTCCCAGGCCACAGAGAGTTAAGCGTACAGTTTAAACTTGCAAGCTCAAGCCTTAAATGCATGAATAAATCAATGACCTTGCTATGAAGTGCTGACTTTGTACTTGGACCCTTATTTTGTGAAACAATCAAGAAGAATCTTCTGTTTTCCTACTGCGGAGTCATGTGCTATGCTGGGAACCGTGAGAGATGTAGAGATAAATCTGACATCGTTCCTACGTTCAAGTTTACAATGTTGAAAGGAAGCTAAGAAACACATAGCGCTGCTAGGCCTCGGCCTGTGAGCGCACTCTCTTTTCAATTCACATCTATTTATACACTGTGCAGCTGTGACTGCAAAGATGACCGTGGCCTGAGTCGCTGGTGGAAGGACAGTCATTGTTATGAATTGGACTGGGCCCCCAAAGTGTGTCCTATGATCCCTAACTCCAAGCCTGCAGTTTAACCCCCTCGGGGAATGGTTTGTCTGTGGTATGGCAATGGACAGGATTAGTGTAGGAGGGTCTTAAATCCATCCTTTCTGAGATACAAAAGAGATTAAACAAGTAGCAGAGACAGGGGAAGAGAGATGCCCAGCCACGTGACAACGGCCCAGGAGCAGAAGCTCTGAAGAGACAAGGACCCTTCTTCAGAACTGGATATACAGAAAGGCTTCCCTGTGAGCGACAGGGCCCTGAGTCTGGGCCCTGGGACTCCAAATTTGTGAGATGGACCTCTCCTTGTTAGAGCCCCCTACCTGCGATATTTCTGTTACAGCAGCTCTAGGTAACTAAGGCCGAAGTCAAACCAGAAGTGAAAGTCAGGAGCTGCTTCCATGCCCAGTGCTTACCAAGCAGCATGTGGGCCTGGACTTCACACATCTGGTGTAGGGGCATCATGACAGCCAAGGTGGGGAAACAGGCTTTTGGAGGTCAAGTAACAAGACCTGTGTTCTTTCCTTCTGCTGTTACACTAAAGGGTTACAGGGGCACTTGACAGAGGTCCTCTCAGGAGTTTAAGATGGGGAAGTGAGGATGCAGCCTACAAAGGGGACCACAGCCAGTGGAGACCACAGCTATGGGGACCACAGCAAGTGGGGGCCACAGCCAGCGGGGACCACAGCCAGCAAGGACCAGAGTAGACTTGCTCCCAAGACCCACCCTGGCACCGAGCACCACACACAACAGCAACTCAGCAGGCTCCAAGCAGATAGATGACCAGGGGCTTTGGGGGAGGTGGTGAGGCAGGTGGGCAAGGTCACGTCAGGCGAGGCCTCAGTCCTTCCGCTGGGGCACTCTGCCTTGGACATGGCGGGCACAGCCTGGGAGGCCCGTGCCCTAAACTGGGCACTCATGGGGAAACTCACAAAGACAGAGCCTCAGGCTGATGCTGGGGAGAGAGGAACAGGCAGGACTGACCCCAAAAGCCCAAGTCACAGCAGCTCGGAAGCTTCCAGGCCTGGCACACGGCAAATCGCAATTCAAGGTCTTTCACTGAACTAGAGAAAGGGTAAACAAAAACCTCCAAAGAACATCTTCTAAGTAGTGTATGTTGCTCAAAATACACCTATCTAACTCATGAAAATCATAGCCCATGACTACAGTCACGCTTTCAAAGCAGCTTAAACTAGTCATTAAGTCGGCACAAGGACAGTTAGTAAAATGAAATAATACAACTAAAATTTACACTGAGTATGATTAAAAGCAGAGTGAGCACTATTCCAAGGACGCAGGGCCATCTGCGCCGGATGATGGCATTTACGAAGGCACGTGCGGCTGCGGCTGTCGTGACCACTGAGTGGGAACTGGCTGGCAGTGGACCCTCTAGTGGGTCTTCAGAGGCAGCAAATTACAGGGGAGGCGACTGCAAATCCTTCTCCCACAGAGCAGCTGGTGGATTTGAACTGCTTGCCCTTGGGGTTGCAATGCAGCTTCTAAGTACCACAGAATGATAAGTATCATTTAAGTGTCTTAAGCATGGGGGTAAGGAGTCCTGGTGGCACAGAAGGTTAAACACTGAGTTCGTTGAAAGGTTGGTGGTTCAAACCCACCCTGGCGGCTTCAGTGGACACTTGGCGGCTCTGGGGGCATGGTCCGGAGGGAGCTGTGCAGCCGACCCAAAGGTCATGATGTCCTCTCTGGCAGTTCAGACCCACCAGCTGCTTCACTGGAGCAAAGCTGAGCAATGTCCTTGCACTTGATTTACAGTTTGTGAAAACCTGCTGGAGGGTCAGCTATGAGCTGGCCATGATTTTTTACTTGACATGGGGGCCAGATATATGATCAGGGAATAATGAGGGGCAAGGAAAAGCCATTTCAAAGACTATTTAATGGTGTGGGGCAATGGTGATGATATAATGCTACGGAGCAAGAAACAAGATAAAAAAACTATCCACACAGTGCGACTTCCAACTAGTGAAACACAGTGGCTAAGCTAAAGATGAAAGGAAAACCAGCCAGGACGCTCACAGCTGAATGGCACAGAGGTGAGAGCTGGAATCGAGAGAGAGAGAGAGAGATTGCCAAGCCAGAAAAACAGCACATTTGGCTAAGAAAGGGGTCCGGGCTAATCACTCAGCTCACGCAGGGTCTGCCAGGACCTCAGCCCAAGCCTGCTCTTGAGTCTTTCAGGAAGTCCCATAGAAGGACGCTGACCACCAACTTCTCCTCGGAGAACAGTAAGGAGGGGCCAGAATGCAGCGGACGGAGGAGGGATCCAGCGTGTGCAGCTATGGAGAAGCCAGAGCCCAGGATGCCAGTGTGGTGGCCACCAGTCAGGGGACGGAGGCTGAATGTGCCTCTGCCAGGCCTCGGGCTGCTGTGTGCCACTGGGTCAGAACCAGCTCACAGCTCAGCCTCCAGCAGGTTTTCAGAGGCAGTAAATCGCACAAAGGAGCCTGTCCACCCCTCTCGGGCAGCGCAGCTGGTGGACGTGAACTGCACTGTCTTCAGGGCTTTGGTGCGGCTTTTTACCATTAAGCCACCAGAACTCCTGGCCAGGCCTCCAGAAACCCACCCAACTAGATGGCCGTGGTTCTGTCCTCAGAGCATCTTCATTTTCTGTTCTCTTTTGATTTCCCTGCCCTGAAAGTCTCCCCTTTCTTTGGTAAATGATGAGAAAGGAGGTGAGGCTGGTCACACACCGGGCTGTGCCTTTCCTAACCTGTAATCTAGATGCTTGGACCCCTCAGGGCCTCCTCAGTGCACCCAGGCTCCTCCCAGTCTCAAGAGAGAAGGTTCTAGGGCACACACCTGGCGCCCTTCCCCTTCAGCAGCGGCCTACCGTCTCCTGGGAATAATACGCATGTTTCAGGCAAGCAGCGAGGCCTCATCTGCTCACCACTGCCTTGCAAAGCCTGCAACCTCTCAACTCAAAAAAGACTGGTGTACAATCAGTGAGGCTTGCAAGTCCTGGACAGCGCCCATATGGGGCTGTGACAGACTCAAGTCCATCTCCTCAAAATAGGTGTCAGCTCAGCTGGGCCATAATGCTCAGTACTATGGGCTTCTCCCCCATCCTGTGAGGTAATTATACAGTGTGCTGAAAATCCTCACCTCTGTGCAGGCATGACACCCACTTCCTAAACAACATGCCTCTAGAAACTCTATGAACTTTTGAGAAATGCTGCTTGTTATAGAAAGGCTTCAGGCCTTTTGTTCATACGGTTGCTGTGACTCATGCTCGACTCGAAGGCAACCAAGCCATGGTGGTTTAGTGGTAAGGAGCGGTGCTGTCAATCCAAAGGCACAAGGTTTGAATCCCCCAGATACTCTGCAGGAGAAAGGTGGGCAATCTCCTGCCTCTGAGAACCTGCTGCAGAGTCAGTCCCATGTGGACAGCAGCATTATGATAATGAGGCAGGATCGGTGGCAATTAGGTTAATGAGCAGGATGTCATCTACAGGATCAGGCTGCTTACGAGATAGAAATTTACTGTTACATATGAAAGAAAGGAAAAGCTGCTTTGAGATATGAAAGAAACCGAGCAGATACCAGAGGAACTGCAGTAACTCCCAGAAAGAAGAGCCTGGAGCAGAGCGTCTCCGTTAGACGCAGGTCCCTGTGTACTGAACCTCCAAGTCCCGGGAAAAGACAGATACCTAGACACACAGAGGAATTAGAGGCCTACAGATGGTGGAAAGAAGCAAAAATCTTCCTCTAGAGCTGAGAAAACCACTCCTTAGAACCAGCACCTTGAATTCAAGGCCCCCCAAGTGGAGCAAACGGCTGTGTTTATTAACACCATCCCCAGAGGTACCTGTGTTACTGCAGCGATCAATGACTGAGACATGCGTGTCCCCCAGGAGAGGGATTCGCATGCACCTGCAGCTCTTGATAAAGCTGGAGTTTCCTAACAGACAAGAGGAGCGAGCACACACAGGGTGGGGGGGCGCATGGTCAGTCTGGAGCGCTGTCCAGATTCTCAGCGTGAGGGGGGCTCCGTGGTAAACACCAACGTGCTCCTGTAACCAGGGGAGATGACTCGATTCGGCTTGAAATTACAAGCCTCTATGTCAGCTCCCTAGGGCTACAGTAACGTAATACCAGAAGGTGGCTTTACAGAAATGTCTTTCACCCAGGCTCTGGTGCTTAAGGTCTAAATCAGGGTGTTGGTAACATCGCTTCCTTTCTCGGCAGCTCTGGGAGCTTCTTGGTGACCTTACATGTCATCTGTCTCCCTTCACGTGGGAGTCTGCCTTGGTTACTTTTTGCAGTTCATGTAACAAAAACCCCACACTTGTTGTTAGGTGCTTTCAAGCTGAGTACATCTCACAGTGACCCTATGAAGAATGTGAACCTTGACCTCCCCTGAACCATGCTCACCATCTCTGCCACGTTCAAGCTCATTGTCACAGTCAGTCAACCCATCTTATGAGGGCCGTCCTGTTTGCTTGATGCTCTATCTATCCCAGCATGAAGCCTTTGCCCAAGGACTGCCCCCTCCCGACAATATACCCGCAGCATATGAGACAAAGACTCCCATCCCTACCTCTACCAAGCACCCTGATTGCACTCCCTCCAAGATGGATTCGTTTTTCTTTTGGTAGTCAACAAAACAGTCAATATTCTTCACCAACACCAAGTTCAAAGGCATCTATTCATCTGTCTTCCTTACTCAGCATCCAACTTTCACATGCACAGGAAGCAAGGACGCAGCAGGGCTTGGATAAAGCACACCTTAGTCTCTAAGTGGATCTCCTTGCACTCTGAAGAGGTCTCTGACGGTAGATTATTCCAAATGCAGCATATTTACTTTTTTTAATTTTTTGACTGCTTCTGCCATGAGTGCTGACTGTGAATCCAAATGAAATGAAGCAGCTAACAACTGACACAGATAAGGCCTAATTAGTATAGCAAACAAAACCCAAACAGGACCGGAGTTAGGGGCAAGGGTTAGGATCCTAACACGTATTCCCTCAAAAACTCAAACTCACTGCTATCAAGCCAGAACCAACTCAGAGCCAACTAATCAGTGGGTTCTCAGAGGTGTTAAATCACAGGGAGGAGACTGGAGAATTCCAACCACCGAGGAGGCACAGCCTTCAGTGTGCAGCGCAACTCCTGATGGACCCGTCACCAGAGTGTAGAGTTTAGGAGACGCAACTGAATCCATAATAGCCTTGAAAACTATGTGCTGTCAAGTCAGAACCGAGTCACAGCTGACCCTCCAGGAGGTGTTTGGAGGCAGTAAACCTCACAGGAGGAGAGGGCCCATCTTTTTTCTCGCAGAGAGGTGGTGGATTTGAACCATGCACCTTTTGGGTTGCAGTGCAGCTTCTCACACAGGCCACCAGAGCTCCCCGACAATGACTCCGGGACATAAGATTTCTCTGTTGTAAAAATCCTGTGTTTCATACAATCCTTCTTTTACATTGTGTGTCATGTAATCATTTACATATTCTCATTTTATACATTCAATTTTTTAAAATGAAATTATTTTATACTAGTTGACGTAAGGAAAAAAAGATTTCTTTGTTGTAGGCGAGTAACGGTCAAGTCAGTCCAACGAAATGTGATGCTAGGAACCAGCGACCTCCCACAGACAGCAGCTCTGTCTCACCTTCACATCTTTCAAAAGCCTGCAATCATCTTCTCCTGCCCTCATCTTACATCCATCAACAGAACAGACTGTTTATCACCTAGAAGCCAAATCAATCATCACTTCCCCAGAGGACATACCTTTCCCTACTCACTCTGGTGGTCCCAGCTCTCAGCCTAGACTTTCAACTACGGGCACGTACATGAGGCTGATGAACTTAATTCAGCTGTTCTGCTGTCTGCTTCTGAGCTAGGAGCCTTGAAATGCCGCTCCAGGGCTGCCCAGGGCCTGGTGTGGAAGGAACCCAGCTCCCAGCCAGTTCAGGCTGAGAAAGGAAAAGAAAGAGGCGAGTGAAGCACTTCTCATGTGTCTTCTGTCCCGGGCACTGACAATCCTTCTATGAATAGACAGGTCCAACCTGTCCTGGGGCCTGCAAGCTCTACCCACCTCGGGCGTTGGGGGCTGTTTGTGTTGCCTAGCCAGAGAAGGGAGGCCCAAGACCTTCAAAATCACAAAGCAGGGTCAGCTACTGAACGCTCAAACCATTTCACCATCCACCAACCTGCCCTGTGCGCCTGGCAAAGACGGTTATTGTTGCTATCTTTATCGCTCAGAGAAAGGACAATACGAGAAAAGTAAAAACAACGTGGGCTATGTTTAGCCTCTGCATTTTCCCGTCGCTCAGGGAACAGAAAATGATTTGCGGGGTCAGGTCACCAGACAAAGAAACAGGAACAGCAGCTCATGTCTAACGAGAGCCTTGAGAGCTGGGCCCTGACGTCCCGGCACAGAGATGGCCGGGGCAGAGCCCTGAGGAGAGGACTCGGCGGGCCTCACCACCCTCCTCCCACATGGCTCTGGAGCTTTGGACCCGCTGTCCACTGAGCAGTAATCCCCTGGTGTGGGAGAAGGGCATGGTCCAGGGTTCAAATCTCAGCTTCGCAAGTTAATTAATCTCACTGGGCCTCAGCTTCCTCGCCTCTGAAGTGGAGAGTAAACAGTAATAACCACCTTGCAGGTCACTGAGAGAATGAGTAAGGTTGAAAGGCAGGCTCTGAGGAAGGGCAGCTATGACTGTGAGGACGACCATTGCTGCAAGGTGCTCTGGGTGCCCGGCTCAGTATTCTGCCCCTAGTACCAGCATGGTGGCACCTGGCTGGGATGGCACGGTGGCACGCTCACGTTCTGCACTAGGGCTTCTCAGCGTGTCATCTACGGATCCTGTGAGAGCAGCCTGGGTGGGGGGGAGGGGACAAAACCCTAGGCCCCTCCTGTCTGCACAGGGGCAGGTCTCTCTGTTTTCACGGGCTCCACATTCCTCCAATGCAAATGCGCTGAGAGCTGCCACTCCAGACTAAACCCTGTCAGTGGCAGCGCACACCAGGAAGCTTCTGGAAGGCTGGGGAGCCTCAGAACATCCTTGAGAGCCATCTGTCTTAAGCATACTACAGAAAGGAGAACTCCCCAGAAGAACTGCTTCATCACTGACGTCCTTAGAAACGGGCTTCCTGTCAAGCTGGGCACGCTCGGGAAGGGGACAGACCCAGGAAAGTCTGTGAGGAGCGTGAGTTTGAGGGCCCGCAGGCTAAGCTGGAGTCAACTTGAAAGCAGTGTGCTGGTCACCCTTCCTGCCCACAGGAGGAACACCGCAGGCCATCTGCCGGGTCTGACAGCTGCACCTGGGCTTCGCAGGCTTGTTGGGCCGCCACACACGAGGACCGCTGCTCAGTCAGCAGTGCCTAACGCCTCTCTCTCCACTTTCCACCTGTCAAGATTCATCCAGAATTTCTCCACTTCCAGTCAAGCCTATCTTCACAAGCATGCCATTATAAACAAGTGTGGGTGCACCAGTATGTGTGTGACAGCGATGATCTAAGTGTACAGACATGAGTGTGAATGCGTGTGGAATGTACGAGTGTTTCCAGCTGAGGATGTACACATACGTGGAGTGTACGAGAAACTGGCTCTGGTATGCCTGAGCGCATATTTAAAGCATATGCACAAGTGAGAATGACCATGTAAACATGTATCCACATTATGGATCTGTGTGTGTTTGCCTGAAGTGTATTCACGCCCACGGGTACACGTGTGTGCGTGTATGTGTGAGATCATGACGGCATCTGTGCACAGACATATGTGCGGCAGTGCACATGGGAGGGTATGAAGGTGTGTGAATGTGTGCACTGAGTGGAGGTGCTCAAGTTCACAAGTGTGTGTGTGTGTGTAAGCAGTGCAGTGAAGTGTAAGCATATAGGGCCCTGTCTACACACAGGAGGAGAGCTACATAAACACCTGGTGGCCACCTCTCTCACGGCCAAGGTCCCTCCCAAAGCTGAAGCTCACTGACCAAGCTAGAAGCGTGTAGAAGCTGACCAGACAGGAGGGGCAGGAGCACCAGATGCCCCATGTGGACACTGGCACCTACTATGGAGACTCCGCCCCGTACCTGGGACAGAGGAGGGCAGAAGGCCCTGGGCGTTCCGAGGCTGGTGCTCAAAGGGAGAAAAGAGCAAAGCATGACTAGCATTTGACCTCACATATTCTTGTTTCTATTTCTGCCCTAGATTGTGAAGGAGAATTCACAGAGGCCCAGATCCTTGGGGACTGTCAGCCTTCTCATGCTGGAGAGAGACCTCCCAGCCCGGGGAGCTGGCCTCTGTGCTGTGCCTCTGGGCCTGCTCTCTCACACTGCCCCAGCATGGCGTGGTTTCCACAGTGACACAAAGAGGCGGGAGCCAAGGGGCTCATGGTCCCCATCCTGGGCCAGACCAGAGCCTCGGGCCCAGCCCTGGCTGGCTCACTGCTGGGCCTCAGCCCTGTCCACTGTGCTGACAGTAGAGACTGTCCCTCTGCTCGGAGACACGGGCCCTGCTGGCCAAGCTGCCAGTGAGATGCCCTGCATACACTGGGAAAGAGCCCGCCACTGCCCAGTTTATGGCATATGCTGGGGACCCTCACCCCATCCTCACCTCACTGAGGTAATGGCTTCTGGGGGGCGACAGGTCTCTCCTGCGGACACACCAGTTGTAGGTGGCAAAGGCCAAGGCCATACAATGAGGCTGGACCAGGCTGCCCTCTCTCCAAGTAGATAGGAACGGGGCTGTACACTGGGGTGACCATGGCCTTTTCTGTCCCTATTGCCATCTCATCCCCACCCACATTATGTCAGGTCATCAAGCCTGGGAGGCCTCTTTCTCCTTTGTTATGTGACCAACTATCATGGCAATTATGCTTTGTATCTATTTCCACTCTGTCCTTCATTCCAGAAATAGGCTGAAGTCGCCAGATGGTGCCAAGGACAGATGAAAACACCGTGTGCTGCCAGGCCCCGCCCTAGCAGAGTTTCCAGGCCCATAAGCCTACAGACTCAGACACATGGACTTCGCATTCTATCCTGTACCTGACAAAGAGCCGGCTTCTCAGAGGCAGCCTGGCCCAGGGATGCTGCCATTCGAGGCGGCCACCTTTGAGGGCTGAGCAGCTCTGCGCTTGGTGGTGTTCATTTGATCTCATCCACACGTTTGTTCCAGGAGATCTAAAATTCTCAACCTCCAAACAACGCATTTTTACACAAGGTTTGCAATCATGTTCCATATCCGGTGACACAAAGTGGCTGCCCCAGACCTATGGAGCCAACATTTCAGCTCCGGGGGATCCTGCAGGAGAGACAAGAAGTAGCCCAGCAGGTCTCCAAGACTACCATGTCTTTCTCCTCCAGTGGCTGGTGGCTTTGAACCACTGACCTTCTAAGTTAGCAGATGAACACTTTAATTACTTTGCCATCAGGACTCCTTACGAACTAATAATAGTCCCAAAATGACCAAATCTAAAAGTGAAGTCTCTTCACGCTCCAGGGCTTCACACAGCCAACTGGTCTACCCTGTGTAACCCACTCCAGAAGGTGGGTGCCCCACGGGAACAACCCTTTCATGTTCAAAGAAGATTTTAACAGCCAAGTAATTAAACAGCTGAGAATAAGGGCTTATCATTCAAAGGCGGACAAATCTGAGCTTGTGACACGAGAAGGACCGCTCGAATATTTTACAATTCCTTTTTTATACATAATGTATGATCCTTCTGCTCAACTTTCCTCTATGGTCCACGTCCGCGAAGTAATTTACATTAATAAATAATTTACTGCCATAACTCCTAAAGTAATTACGGGTTCCAATCCAGGTTTTTTTAGCATATGAATTGTTTTGTTCTCTGTCCATTGACTTGTCTTTACAAGACTTCTGCGCGTAGCCTTTTGGAATAATTGGTACCGCAGACGCTCTCTCACACGTGATTTGATTTCCAGGTCTTCTCCTTGCCTGAGCAGTGAGCAAAATGGAAATGTGAGTGCACATTGTCCTCCCCTCACAGAGCCATTTAATGACTGCAATTAGCCCAAGGGAGGGAGTGAAGCCTGCCCCTACCCCACCTGCCTTGCTTCACCAAGAGAGATTAAACTAGGGTGCACATCACCCCAGGTCAGCTGCAGCAGCAGCCCCAGCCCCCGGCAAATGTGGGGACCCCTGGGAGTTGTAGGGTGTCCACTATTCCCCCACTCACATCCAAGAGAAACCGAACACCAGGACCGGAGCCAGCTCCCTGGCCTGGCAGCTGATCTCGGGGCAGCCATGCCCAAGCAGCTGGCACCTGCTGAGAGCTGTGTCTTGGGCTGGGCACACGGTGACCGGTCAGTCTCCAGTGGCTGCTGCCCAGTGAGGCAGTTTACAGAGGATGTCCCAGCCCATGAGCAGAAGAAGAGCCAGGGCCAGACCAGACCAAGAAGAGGCTGTTTCCTGCGGTCACTGCTGGAGGGGGCACTGGCCCAGGCAGTTAGTCCTCTAACGAGGGGTACTGTTCTCAGGCAGGGCTGACACCCCGGTGAAGAGCATCTTAGTGAGGGCCCTGTTACAAGGCAGGGTGCCCCCAGGAGAAGCCCACTGGTACATGTGGCTGTGGAGTCCCAGCCCTGGGCAGCATGGGCATCTCTTTGAAGCCCTTATTCCTGAGCAGGGTAGGTGCCCAGTGAGGACTCCACCCAGGCATGGAGGGTGCCCAGGTAGGGACCCAATCCTGGCAGGGTGGGCATCCTGGTGTGGTCCAGCCCCAAGCAGACAGGCTGGCGGCCGTTCAGCACTCTCTGCCTGCCTCTCCTATATACAGCTTTGTAAATGAGCAAACACACTTTTCTGTACCAAGCTCCCAAACAGGATGGGCAGCACGGTGGGAGGACCTGAGAGCCAGCTCTTCCTCAGAGCTCCGAGTCCTTCGGGAAGGCCCCTCGCTGAGCGCCCACGACTACAGCGGCCGGGCTTCCCTCCGCACCGGGCAGGTCCGGCAGCAGCGAGCAGGCTCCTTCCTCTCTCACCACCTGCGCTTTCTGAGGGACAGTTTTGGAAATGGCTTCCAGTGAAGCCTTTGCGTGGAGCTAAGGAGCAGAGCCATGCAGATCGCAGGGCCAAGCGGCCCCCTGTTCTCACCGGCAAATTCCACTGACTTGGCCAGCACACTCATCCGCCTTCAGAGGTAAGGCGGCACCTTGGTGGAGCACCCCCTCCCCGGCCCTGGGGAGGCCCGAAGCCTTCAAGATAAGCACCAGGAGGCCAAGGAGGTCCTGTCATCTCCACAGAGGAGCAGAAACACGGAGATGAACTCTCACTGCCAGGGCGGAACTCCAAGTTCATGGCACAGAGTGGGGCCCCAAAGCCATGGTTCAGGGTTAAGTGGTCCAGGAGATAAGCAGAACCCTGGCAGGAGGATGAGGCTGGCGGGAGGCCTGGGGTGGGAGGACTGAGTGGGATGCACACGGCCTGGGTGCACAACCCTGTCCATCCCCACTAAGTGGGTGCTGCATCTGCAGAAGGAAACTGAAGGTCCGCAAGGTGGCACGATTTGCCCCAGGACCCCTGGTGTGGACACAGGTGGGTCCTTGCCTTAATGCAGGGGACGTAGGCCCCGCACTGGGCAGGCACATACTTGCTCTCTGTGCCAGCATGGCATTGACTGATCCCCAGGAGATGCTCGGTGAATAATTACCACCACATATCAGCCTTTATCAGCTGAGGAGGTTAACAGAAGGCAAGAGCAGTAGCTGAGGACAAGGGGGAACTCACAGACCCCACCACACGGGAGCCAGCTCTTCCCACCTCCCTTCCCATTGCCCTCTGAGAAGAGGAAGGCAGGCCCCGAGGAGGGAAATGCACATGGTCAAGGCCTTGAGGGCTGGAATGGATCATGCAGGCTGAGCTTGGAGCAGTGCTCAGTGCTCCCTTCCTGGGAGCCCAGGGACAGAGTGGGCCCTCCCGGGAGCCCAGCAAGAGTAGGGCCTCCTGGAAGCTCAGGTCAGCACGGACAGGCCCTTATGCAGACCCAGAACAGAAGCCCATCCTCCTAAAAGCTCAGGGCCAGAGTGGGGCCTCCTGGGAGCTCAGGGCAGGAGTGGACCGTCCTGAGAGTTCAGGCTGGAGTGCGGCCTCCTGGGGTAGGCGCAGCCCCACAGACAGCACGTGCTCTCACTCACAGGACAAGTATGAGGGGAGTAGCTCCCTGTGTGCTGCTGCTCACTCTTCCCAAGGGGCCTCTGATGTTCCTCCTCAGGGCTGACGGTCACCTGCAACACTGTCCCTAAGGACACTTCTGTGGCCCCTTGTCTGGATGTCAAAGGGTCTGGCCTAGGTTTCATCTGCACTGTAAGCTGTGCGTGTGGCCTCTGGAGCCCATGTTGAGCAACCTTACCTGGAAGGTGAGTCAGCAAGTTTCCAGAGGCTACACTCCATCCTCCCAGATGAGAGGCCCAAGGCTTCTCTGCAGATGAGGGTGCATCTGCCTCTCCGAGCGACTCCATCGCTCCCAACACTGTCTACCGCAAACCTACAGGAGCCCCACCTGATGTATCCAGGGCAGAGCCAAGGAAGCCTGCCCACCCACAATAAACACCAGACACCTTCCCCGCCCAGGGCAGCGCTGGGCCTCAGGCTGGGGCATGCGGGCGTGCGGGGCCCTGCTTCCTGAGCACAACAGCAGCAGAAGCCTCAACTCCCGAAGAGCTCAGGAAGCAGCAGGTGATGGGACAGGGTCAGGGCACCGCGGAGGGTTTGCTGTGTTAACGCTAAAGAGGTGAGGTTCCCCCAAGACCACAGCAACCCTGGGAAAGAGCCATCTACCTTCTCCCCACCCCCAGGCCCACTCTGACCTTCCCAGGCATCGGGTTCCCCAAGTGAACAGACAGCAGTCCCCACTGAGCACCCCTGGGGA
Source organism: Elephantulus edwardii (assembly GCF_000299155.1). Taxonomy (NCBI): domain Eukaryota; kingdom Metazoa; phylum Chordata; class Mammalia; order Macroscelidea; family Macroscelididae; genus Elephantulus; species Elephantulus edwardii. Next base: position 7,042,414 of record NW_006399756.1, on the reverse strand, counting down.
AGTCCACAGGACGGGACACATGAGGAACTCACCCAAAGTGCGGCTGGACACTCAATGTGGTGACCAGCACCCCCTCAGTCACTATCCCTCCAGCCAGGGCCCTGAGCCTGAGGAGAGACCCCAAGACTGCCAGAAGGCAGGGGCTGGGAAAGAGGAAAGACGGTCTTCTGAGGGTCTCAGCAGGAAAACCAAATGTAGAAAACCCACCACCCGACTGACTTCTGATCTGACGGAGATATTACAGAAACCCCTCTAGCCAGGTGTCCCCCAAGGGAGACGGCCAGTCAGGGGGTCCTGCGTGACCTCACAGAGGAATGGCACGAGGAATAGTGACCATCATGCAAACTATGGGGCAACCAATATGGCAATCGGTGTTCTTCCTTTAGAAGGACAGCAATTCACAGCGGTTTGAAAACAGATGACCAAGAAAGCATGGTGACAACATGACAGAGGCTTCCAGAGGCCCCGCCCCCCCGCCAGCATCCCCCCAAGCCATCCTCAAGCACAGCCCTGAAGCAGATGAGCCGTACACACCTAGGTCACCGCTGATATGACAGCACATCGCAGGGCCCCTCTAGCCAACTACCAAACAGTTAAATTGTTAAATTACATTTGTTATGTCCACACAATGAGGTGCTATAAACTCATTAAAATTACTGGAAAGAACAATCTTCTCTGCTTAGAGACATGATGGGACTCACCACCAAAGTGACAGGGACCCACATACACACAGAGGCCACTGGGGAGAGCGCTCAGCATGGCCTCACAGTTCTGGTGTCACGCGCTGCCCACCCTGGACAGGGTGGTCTGACCACTCCATCGCTTTGACAGGTCTGCCCTTTGCATTGGTCCCGGCTTTTACCGGGTGCTGAGGAGCCCCGGGAAATGCTGACTTTATTATTTATATGATGGTAATATTATACACAAAAGCAGGAGTGACTCTGACCATGAAGCAGAAGAGACTAAAATGGACTCTGCCCTGATCCTGCCCAGTTCCTGGGGACCCCAGCCATGAGCACCCCAGGAGAGCCCCCTGGCTGCTCTGGTGGGCCCCCTGCGGGTCACCTAGGAGGCTCAGCCTCACTCGGTGAAGGCCTTGAGGACTGGACAGCAAACGACACACAGACGCCTCCGCTACTTACCCATCACTCCACATGAGAAAAGGGTAGGTCCTTGACTCATCTTCTCGGCCGTGCACTGAAAACAACCAGAAAAGCTATTCACTTCTTCAGGTCATGAAAATCCACCCCAGTCTCTATACTGGGCACTTGCTAAGGTCACCCCTCTAGGTGTGGCCGCCTCAGCCAGGGGACCCTGAAGCAGCAGCCTGAGGAAACAACATCTGCATGGAGTTGGGCTGGACCCCTGTCCAGTCTCCAGTGAGTTACAGGCTCATTAAGAGCATGGCTGTGAAAACATCCCCAGAAAGTCCCATGACTCCCTTCCCATGAGGGACATGAGGGGGTGGGAGTGCAAACCGAACAAACTACACAATGGGAGATGGGGACCTCCACGGTGGCAAGGATCTCCCCTGATGGCAGGAGAACTTGGAATGAGGCAGAGCCTAGGTCAATTCCCAGAGCCCTCTCTTCCAGAGGTGAGCACTTCTCTGAAGTGCGTGAGGTTGGTGGGAGCCCCATCCTGGCTCTTTAAGACCTGGAAGAAGGGTGGGGCTCACCGGGAACATCTGTCCCACCCAGATAAGAAGGTGGCACCAACTCCCCTGGTCCCCACCCAAGGAGGCCCGGAAGTGCCGTCCTGGCCTACCAGGGAAAGAGAGGGAAGTCTCCTGGGCCTGAAGGACACTCCCATGGAGCAGAGGAGCCCATGAGCACACAGACACCCACACGGGGGGAGAAGGGGCTCTGAAGGGTGGGGGCGATCAGGGCTGGCTTCCAGGAGGAAGAGAGGAGCCCACCCTGCTGTGCAAGGCAGAGGATGCCACTCCAATGCCTTCTGTTTGGTTAACAGCAATCCTAGGCGATCAGAAGAGATGGCGCTCCTGGGCCCAACTGCCATTTAAACACCCACCAACACTGTCCTTTTGGAAATACCCGGGGAAAAATTCAACCAGCTGTTCCCGCTTCCCTCTGAGCTGGCTGCGTGCGGAAAGCCCACTGGTGGCTACCATGTGAAGCAGTGATAAGCCCCGCGCCACTAGGGCCCAGCAGCACCGTCCAGCCAGGACTGTGGCCATGCAGCGGACAAGTGCCTCGGGAGGGATGCAGACGGCATTCAGGCTGAGCCCACTGACCAGGAAGCCGGCATCCAGACACCCTGGGGGACTCCCCTCACCCTGAGTGTCTGCCATAGCGGGGGTGGGGATGCCACAGCCTCAGCCGAGGCTGGGAAAGCAGAAGGGAAGACGAGGTGTGTGGCTGGCTCGGGGATTCACTAACAAAAGCAGGAAGCAGCCCAGCGCTGGCAGACAGGGCTGATGCTGTCCTGGTTTTTCCTGCTGCTGACCAGTGGGCTGCATGAATATAGGCATGTGAGCAGGAGGCCACCGCTGAGCGAAAGATGTCACTCCTCCATCGTCCCCACTTAGCTGATCTACACCACCGCGCTGGGGGCCGTCCTAGCCCTCCAGGTCCAGGAGGCATTTCTTCATTCACTTGTTCTCTCGCCCTCGCTCCTCACTCTGGGTGACCAGTGCACAGCTCCTTGCTCGCCCCTGACCATTCCCCACTGTCTGCTGTCCACCCACAGAATGGCCTCCTATTCCCAGGTTGTGGGCTCTCTCTCTCCCTCACCACTCCAATGTCAGACCACCACTCTCCCCTCTGAGAGCCTGACCCCTGTGCTGTGGCCCTATCCCCCACCCAGAAGCCACTCTCATCCTGAACAGAGAGGAGGCCTCACTGAACACTCACGTCCACTGTGGGGCACCTTCAGGAATGGACACGTTGCCTAGATTACACCGTGGGGCCTGAGAATGTTCAGTCCCTAGATGCCCACAGACACAAGTCACACACACCCAGGAGAAATGTCTGCAGGGAGATCTACTCCCGCTGGGAAGTGCAGGGAGACACCTATTCTTCCGTGTGGTGTCTGGAACATAAGAGCCTCCTTAGAATGCTGGGTCCTAGAACACGGGGTCCTTCTTAGGATGTGGGGTCCTGCCTAGAACCGGGATCTTTTGTAGACAAAGTAAATGCTAGAAACCACATGGAGTCTGGGGCAGCAGACCGAGTAGAGAAGCAGCCATCACTCAAACACGGACACAGTCACAGCAACCAAGAGACATGCTCCTGCACCGCCACCAGCCACGACTAGCACAGCCCTGGTCCAGGCATGCTGACGGAGCCCGTGGACTCGGCCTGCTGTGCCCTTCTGTCCTTCCAATGGCCTGGGGCACTGCGGCACAGTACTCTCACTTCTGCTCCAGAGGGATCAAGGGATCAGCCTCCAGACCGAGCTGGCAAGGGAGACCCAGGCCAAGAGGAATACGCCATGTTAAAAAGAGCAAGATCGCTCAGGCGTGTGGGAAGAAGAGGCCCAGCTTCCCAGCTGCGAGGCAGAGGCTCCTGATGGTGAGAGGAGACACGAGGCCCAGCCCCACAGCGCTGGGCAAAAGTTCCCAAGGACAGCGAGAGACAAGGGGCCCAGCTCTGGAGTGGCAAGGCCAACAGGCCTGGAGGCCCTTAGCATGTGTCCACCCAAGATCATAGCCAGTCTCAGGGACACACTCGGAAAACTGAAGTAGGACAGACCTGTAGCTGGCCAGGGGCTCTGGTCAGGATTGCTGAGCTCCAAGTGCCAGCTCAGGGTACCCAACAGGACGTCTGTGAGGACCTTAAAGCATAGGCCACGGATGCCAGGATTGTCACGGTCACCAAATATCAAGATAAAGGAAGTGGCCTAACCTGGGTGCCCTCCTCTATCAGGGGCACAAGTACCTGACCTGCCCACTTAGAAAACAGCCCAAGTTGACTCTGACTCCCGGTGACCTCAGAAGACAGGGCAGAGCTGCCCCACGGGGGGCAATCTCTACAGAGCACACTCTGCCGTGGGAGGGCTGGTGGGTTCGGGCCTTCTAGCTCTAGGCTTCCCTCCACCTTAGAGCGTCTGCTAAGATGACTGGTGGTCACTGTGGGAAGACTCTGGAGGCCTGAGCCCTGAGCTGCCACTGATGGGAGTGATCCAGGCTTGGCCCCTTTGTATCCACTCCCCAGAGGGGCCATCAGGCCTGGCAGGGAGAGGAGAAAAGAGGACAACCCACCAGCCTGCTCACAGGCAGGTAGAGGGGTGTACTGGGTCACCCTTCTGAGTGACTGTCCGGCAGCAACAGCTCAATTAGCATAACCAGGAAGCAGTGCTGAGCCGAGGCCGGAAGATCTGGGACCCGAGCAGGAACCGGACACTGTGTAAGGCTGGGGCAGGCACAGTCTCACGGGTGACAGGCTCACAGCAAGAAGAAAGTGCACAGCGGGGGCAGCCCTTTCCTTCACTCTGGAGTGGGGACAGACCAACTGCCAATTTTGTTTTTGAAAATAAAGAAGAGAAACACGCACCCAGAGGGCGAGGAAGGAGAGCTTTCTCCATCCAGGCCGCACACAACCATGGCTTCTCCACTCTAAGTGACCCTATGCTTCCAGGGGCCTGAGTGACCATCCCGCAGGGGAACCTCACTGGGCCTCTGGGCCTGTCACTCCAGGTGGCTGTGGAGACCCAGTCCCAACCTTCCAAATCATGCCTTCTTTTTTAATCTCAGCCCCCCCTGTTTGATTAGAAAACAAAAGAGGAATTAATTCTTGGCCTTTCCTGTTGTTATCTTGATGGCATGTGTGAGGGTGATGTTAGCTGTTTAGGAAGTGATGTGAGGCCCGTCCACTTCCTCTGTGCCTCTGCCGGCTGCTCAGGTCACATGACATCCTCTCAGGGATGTCACCAGGAGATCAAGACGAATGGGGTCTTTCTTGGATTGTTTATATTGTGCATCTCATTCAGGGCTGGGGAGCCTTGAGGTATGGGGGTCTTAAGTCCCATAGTGGGTCCCAAGTGACAGAGCAAACAGGGCCTGTCCTGGGTGGAGCTGGGCACCATGAGCTGAAACTTCCTGCTGGCTGCATGGCAGACACTGTCAGATCCCTGCCCAGCGGGCACAAGACGGCGCTGTCTATAAAATACTCTAGCACCACAACAAGATAAAGGAGAATAATCCAATTGAACAATGGGCACAGGATATGAACAGACACTTCACCAAGGAAGACATTCAGATGGCCAACAAACACATGAAGAAATGTTCAAAATCCCTAGCTAGCCCTGAGAGAGATGCAAATCAAGACAACCATGAGATATCATCTCACTCCAGTAAGACTAGCAAAATTTAACAGAACAGCAAGCAACAAA
>NW_006399756.1:7016273-7036316 GCF_000299155.1 Elephantulus edwardii | reverse complement strand
ACAATGAATGAATGGAATCCTAAAAAAAAAAAAAAAGTTGGACAATGAATAAAATGTTCGAAGGAACAACAAAAAAAAAAGCCGGCACTGTCCCACCTAACACCTTGGGCTGCCTCATGCAAGCAGACCTCGGACAGGCCAGAGCAGCCAAACCACAAACAGGGGTGCAAAAGGCCCCTCCCTGCTTTCCCTCCAGCCAACAGCCCTCCTCAAAGGAGAGACAAAGTACAGAGGGGAGATGGGCCCAGGAGGCAGGCCACGTGATCGTGGGCCAACAGCGGCCCCTCAGGAGAATGGGCAGGAGGAGGTGAGCGCTGAGTGGGGAGCAGAGCCTGCGAGGAGGCCTGTGAGAGATCACCTGTGGAACGGCAAGTGTGGGCACAAGGGGCAGGGGCGGGCAGGACCCCTTCCTGCCTTCTCTCTGTCACCCCCACCCCACCCCCAGGCCCCGCCTCCGTTCTAGAGGCCAGTGCTCTGTTCCTGGCGAGAACTGGACAGTCACGCTCCTCGGGCAGGGCCTCTGGCACACCTCTCCAAAGAGCGGCCTGGCCCACCACAGGCTCCTACGCTAGAGGCCCAGCCAGCACTGCCCGAGAGAGGGACAGCACAGTGGTGGCCAGTTGGAACTGGCAAGGGGTCCCCCCAAGAGAGGGACAACACAGTTGTGGTCAGTCAGAACTGGGGAGGGGTCCCCCCAAAAGAAGGCTGGCACAGCAGTGGCCCCAGGTGGAACCAGGGAGGGGTTCCCCAGAGAAAGGGACAGCATGGCAGTGGCCACAGGTGGAACTGGTTAGGGGTCCTCCCTCAGCACTTGTGCCAGCCCCTCACCCTGTGGTGACCCTTTTCTCAGCAGTGCTACTCCAGGTCAGTGGTGTCTCTGGGGGTGCAGACCACAGCAGGTGACATTGTCGGGGTGCAGGATGACACCAAAATGACTGACTGTAACATCTCGGTGCAGGGGTTCAGCAGAAAGGTATTAACCTTTTTATAAAATCATCCTTGTTTTATAAAAAAGGAAGTTATGACAACAGAAAACACTCTGTAAACTCAGCTTACAAGTATCAATACACCCAATAAGGCTAAAACTCTAGGCTAAGCACCTTCTGGAACTTTCCAATGGAACCCTGGTGGTACAGTGGGTTAAGTGCTGGGCTGCTAACTGCAGGCAAGGCATGCGCTTTGAGCCCAGCAGCCACTCCAGGGACAAGGCCGAGGCAGTCTGCTCCAGCTAAGATCACAGCCTCAGAAAGCCAGAGGGCAGTCCACCCTGGTCCTGAAGGGTCACTGCACGTCACAATGAACTTGACAGCAGGTTAGGTTTCGTGTACACTGACCAGAGTGGTCATTATTACCCAATGACAACAACAGTGTGGATCACATGGGCTCATCTGCATTTGATACAAGCACCAGCTGCTGTTTTCGTTGTTGCCGGCATTTTTCATAGTCACTGATTTTGCCAAATTTTCTAGTGTTTTAGCTACAGCACTGCGGCAATTACAACTGGGAACATCTATCAAGAACTTTTCTGAGAATGAAGTAATTATTAAAGGAAAAGGAATCAAAGACAGATTTAGTTATTAACAATGTTGTCAGTCATCCAAAGATTTTTACAAAACAACTACATTGTTAATATCCAAACAATCAAAGAAATGTAAGCAATCTAGAACCACACCTACACTATGGTTAAAAGGTATCATAAACTCCTTCAGAATTATGGTCTGGTATGGGAAGCAGCCTCGGTCAAGGTGGGAGTGGCACAAAGCCTCCTGAAGCCACCACCCACAGAAATGAGAGCCGCTCCTCTCTGGACCCAGGCCACCCTGCTGTGACCACCAGCCAGAGAGGACCTGAGACGAGGGCTGGGAGGACAGCAGTGGAGCTGAGAAGCTGGTCTCCTGAGATCATGTACCCGCTCGCTTTCCAAGTTCTCAGAGCACCCACCTCATTCTAGGCCCTGTTTTAAGGAACTAAGTATTCAGCAATGGGCAAGAGAGACAAACTTTCTTGTCTTCATGAAACTCATACTCTAGTCATTCAAGAAGAAAACGTGGAAAAATTTAGAAAGCACAAAGTGCCAAGGCAGAGAACAGTCAGGAGAGATAAAATGTCCATGCGGGATGGAGGGTGAATGGAAGAGAATTTTAGGCCAGCTGGTCACAGACTTGAAGGGACACTTTCAGGCCAGGAAAGAAGTGTAAAGGCCCTGGGGCAGGTGCACAGGCAAGCCTGAGCAAGGTCATCACCGTGGCTGAGCTGAATGGACCACGAGAGAAGCAGAGATAGAATCAGGGAAGGTGGGGGCCAGATTCCACAGGCCGTGTCTATACTAGAAAGGATTCCAGAGGCTTTCTGTGGGGCAAAGAGTCAGAGGATGGGCCTGAACAGAGAAAAGATAGGGTGTGGACTCACATTTGCTCAGGCTGCTGGTTGGAAAAAGAGAGTAGAAGGCAGACAAAGGGAGACCAGTTACTACTGGAATCAAACAGGAAGAGAGGGTATTGGTGGTGGGGATGGTGAGAAGCAACCAAGTTCTAGCCAATCTTGGTCTGTGATCACAGGTGCAGATGAGAAGGAAGCAGAGATAGGCAGAAGCCTGCTTCTTTCCCTGGGACCCAGGGTGTGGTCAACCAAATACATCCTGAGTGCCAGCTCTCGGCTAGCAGAGCTTAGGAAACTGGGACAAGACAGCAGGTCCCTGCTCCTGGGGCTGACACGGACGGGGACTCGGGTCACTCCGCAAGCCCCGTGGACAGAAGAGCTCCACTGCCAGGTCTACCTGGTTAAGCCTAGAAGAGGAAGAGGGCTGTCCGGAGGTGCCAGAAAAGGGATGGGCATGGGTGTGGGGCCGACCAGGGGAGGCAGCTGCTCCAGGCTCCACTGCGTCAGAAGCGGTGGAACGTGGACCAGGCTGCTTCCACTCCCCTCCAACGTCAAGTCCAGCACCTCAGCTCGGAAAGGCGGTCCCTGGCTGAGTAGAGCCAAGCAGCCTTCCCTCCGAATAGACCCTGCACTCCCCCTGGGCCTCTGATCTGAGCCGTGGTAGAGGCAGCAGGGAGCAAACCCACACACAGCTGCCCACAACGCTCAACCTGGGAATGGGGACGAATCAAGGACAAGAAGGTCCAGGCTCCTCTGATGTCCATTTGCTCCCCAGATCCTTGCAGCCCAGACCCCAACACACCGAGGTATTCTGGAAAGGTCTGTGAGGTGGACGTGGGTCTTGGGGGCTGGCCCAACCCTCTCAGCTCTTGGTGGTTTTCAACAGCATGAATGGGGCTGGGTCCCCAGGAGAGGACCCCCCTTCCTTCTGAGGAATCTCACCTGGGTGGAGCCCAGGCTGTGACGGGACTCGGCCGTCTGCTCTTGTTGGGCTCACAGCCTGGCAAGGCTGGGCTGGCCACTTCCCTGACCTTGCTCCTCTCCACACACCGTGGGCAGACGTCTGTCCCCGAGCTGGCCACCCGAGCCCAGCCATGCCTTCTCCCAGCCATCTCCTGCTCCTAACATTTCTGGGTACACCTGCTCTCCATGACCCTGTGGGGGTGTAGCCTTATTCCTGTCCCCCATCCCATCACCCCAGGCTGTCACTCCTTCCAGGAACAGTTGCCTTTGGGGCGGAGATGTGCAGGAATGCAGAGGCCACAGAGCTGGGAAAGGTCCTCCCCTCACTATCCGTGTGTTTGCCCAGCTCCCAGCTCCCAGCTCACCAGTCAGGGGTAAACTGGAACTCGCTCTGGGAAGTTAGCTTGCCCTCCTGGCCTGGATGCTCCCGCCACAGTCCCACCTGCCACCAGCCCTCACAAAGGTCCTTACCAGCTCCGGGCTGAAGGGCCGGCACACTCTGGATTCAGTTCCCTGGTCACTGAGACTTTTACTCAGGACCATCACCATGGTAGGGACCTCAAGGACTGGGCTCCAGCCCAGGGCGGGCACAAGCCATCGTGGGGTATGCAGACGTGGGCAGCGGTCACGTCCTGGGACTTTCCTGGGCACCTGGCATCAGCAGAAACGGCTCCCTACTGGCCTCAGACGCTTGGGGTGGGGCCCTTCTGGAACACAGCCCAGCCTTGTTAAGGCCCTGCAACACAAGAGAAAGGCAGCGGCTTGAGGAGGAGGAAAGACTAGGCCTCTGAGCACTGCCCACTGCGCACTGCCCGCGGCCTGGCCTGCTCCCATTAAAGGGGACACCTTCAGGAAGGTGTAGCAGGGGCCAGGACCACTGTCTGGAGTGTCCAGAGTTCACTCGACTCCCCCAGGCCCAGCCGCCTGGTACCTTTCACCTTTCAGTTCTATCTCAGGGTCCAAGCTGCTAGTCACCTGGGGTCTCTTATGGTGTTGAGCCTGGTGGCATCTGTCACCATGCCAGCTTTCCTGGCAGCCGCGGCACACACCAGGCACACCACTGCAGGCAGAGGGTGACCACTCCAAGACAGCCAAGTGGCGCCAAAGCCCCCCAACAGAACAGCGGCACCCCCAGCCATAACGAGGAGAGGTACCAACCCAACCCACCACCCACCAGCTGGTTCCACTCATGAGGCCCCTCCGTCTGGTTTCTTAAGCTGTAAATCTTTTTTTTTTCCTTTTCATTAGTTTATTTACAAAATTCTAATACAAATTCGAACAAATTCTTTCAACTTCCTTCACCCCCTCACCCATTAAATTTTACAACCCAATAATTAATCCCCTCTTCCCCCTGTACATCCACGTCCCTCTGTGAAGCTGTAAATCTTAATGGAAGAAGCCCATCTCTCTCCCCCGGAGCAGCTGGTAAACTCAAACCGCTAACCATTCGGTCAGGAGCTCAGGATATCACGTGCTGAACCATTAGAGCTCCTCGGTTGGGAGAACTAGTCGGTAGACAATCAACCGCCGTCAAGTTGACTGATACACGAGAATCAGCAGAACTGCGCTCTGGAGGACCTTCTGTGGCAGCGAAGGCTGCAGACCTCCAGGCCTCTCTTCCAAGGTGCCTTGAGCCTCCAACAGTCATAATCTGTGCCACCCAGAACTGCATCAAGGCCCTCACTGTCCATCATCAAAAACACCAGGCTGTTCACCAAGGGACTTGCAGCCCTTGGGTCCTTGTTGCTTTGGCCCTTGCGCAGAAAGGAGCCAAACCAAGTCAGCACCTTAGTGGGGTCTGCCCACTCCACGCCCCTTCAGCCTCCCCATGACACACAGCCCCTCAGCACCCCCTCTCCAGTTCCCACCACATCCTTGCAGCAAACAGCAAGAGCAAAGCTCCTGGGTCAGGAGTGAAGGTTGTTCCTCTGGGCCCAGCTCCCTGTCCAGCCCTCTATGGTCGGAGATCCAGAGAAAGTCACAGGACACGAGGACTGGACAACAAAGCCAGGGCAAAGCTGGACCTCGGCTGCCACTCTAAACACTGTTCTGTTTGGGGAAAAATTAAAAACCAATCGCACCCTGGTGTTTGCCTGTCGTCCGGAGTGTAAATCCTATCTTCCTGTTTACTTCCATTAGACTTTGCAGTGGGAGCTACCAAAAATGCTCCACTACTGGCCAGCTGGCAGGCCCGAGAGAACGACTTTCCACTGTTCTTCGAAAACAAGTTCATGCAAAGTGCACACGCAGGGAAGGGAGGAAAAAATCAATGCATTCTCAAAGGATCGACTGTTCAGGCAGGGGCGCTGACGAGACGGAGGCCCCCAGGCCGCACCAAGGACCCGAGGCCCAGCTCCAGCCCAGCTTTATCTAGAAGTGACACATCGTGACCAAGCGTGACCTGGTCAAGGAAGGAGTCGCCGTTCTGGCCAGAAATGCCCACCGTGGCAGTGTCAGAAGAGGACTCTGGACCCAGCCCTCCAAAGGGGCCTCAGTGCCACCTCAGTGGTCATGGGCAGCATGACAGTTAATGTCCTCTTTCTACATGTTGGACTCAGTTCCATTCTGAGGGCTGAGGGGGGTCTACCTGCCCCCTTCTTCCTGCAGGACGTAGGTTTGCTGGTGACAACTCAGGTCCCGAGTCAACCTGAGTTGAGCTGGAATCTCAGTCTGGAACCAGTGGGTGACCTCTTTCAAGTCTCCCATGTTCTGAGCTTCAGGGACAGAGTCCCTTTCTCTCCCAGCTCACGGAGCAGGTGGAGGCCTGTGCTTAGAGCAAGCTCCTCCTCAAATACTCAGCAAGAGCTGCCGTTATCCCAGCCAAGGCAGAGGCTGTGGGGCCAGGAACTGTCAGTGGCAATTTGGTGCACAAACATCTGCCCACTCAACTCTTTCTCAAAATGAACAAACTTAAGTCCATCACAAGGCACCGGATAGGTAAGGTCCACCATTCCCATGGCTAAGTGCCCAGCCAGGAAGGATCCTGCATGTCTGTCACCATGGAAACAGATGACTATCCCCTGCAGAAACACTGCTTGGGATACTGTATGAAGCTGGTTCCAGCCCCAGCAAGCACCCTAAAAAGGCAGGCACACAGAGGCAGCCCTGTGGGTGAATACCCGAAGCTGCTAGGGGCCAGCAAATGCCCCGGGCACCACAGAGAGAGAAGGTACAGTCCACTCCAGCACCATCTCAGGAGCGGCAGGAGATGGGTCTGCACACATTTACCAGGATGACACAGAGTCCCTACTCAGGCAGGCAGAGGTGGGCTAGGGTGGGGCTCCCAGGGGCACCCAGCCCAGACACAGGGTGCACTGCTGGCAAACATTCAGGTAGGGACAACCTGGATGCCCACCTGCACGGAGCTGAGTGAAGAGGCCTTGCCAGTTACCGATCACTCTGCAAGAGAATGCCATGCTGTGGCAAACATCATTTGAATGTGGAGATTTCAACTGCACGGCTGACAAAATCTCTCTGAGACGCAGGAGGTGAAGACAGCAAGGTCCCACGTGCAGGGTGTGCTCCAGGGCCCTGGAGGCAAGAGATGGGGCACAGACACTTTCCAATGTGCCGACTTGATGCTGTTTGGTCCTTTCACCCTATCCCTGCAATACTTTCTAACAAAACCCCACCAACCAAACAAAAGGAGACACTGTTACACCAGGAAGGGAAGCAGCCTCCAGGCGAAGGGCACATAACACTGGTCTGGTGGAAGCCAGGACGCTGGTGGGTGGAGCCCAGATATATGCACAGGCTGGAGAGGGACAAGGACCTTCAAAGGCAGGTGCAGACCAGGCTGAGGCATGGGGAGCCAGGCCACAGGGGGCATCCAGGCGCAGCTGCAGGGGCTCTGGAGGGGCTGCCCAGGGCTGTGCAGAAGACAGAGTTTATATTTTGAAGCATGTGCGCTACCAAGAATGGCGTCTTCATGAAAGTGCAACAGATGTGCCTGGAATCTGCCTGAAGCACAGCAGCATCTGAAATGAGCCTCAGATCTGGGGAGACTGATCCAGATCCCGTCCTAGGACCCAGTAGAGCCTGGAATTCCTTCAGAATCCTACAGCTGGAGGCCTGCGCCTCACCAAGGTCACCAGCGGTGCCAGCGCCTGGTCGGAAAGGGGGCAGGGTCTCCCTGGGGAGGAGCTGGCCCATCTTTGAAGGGCGAGAGTTCACACAGCCCTCCTGCAGGCTGCCTTCTGGGCCAGAACCTGCTGCGGTCTGCGGGAGTCTCCACTCAGCTCTCCCTGCATCTGTCCTGACCACTGTGCTGGTTTGTTATGCTGTGACACGGGTCAAAGTTGACAGCCTAAACTGGGCTTCCATTCAACAATCCATACACACTTTAATTTATGGCACTTACTGCACCCCCACAACAGAACAGCCCCCTCCCACTTCCACCTTGTGTGTCCCGTTTCTAAGTGTCTGTCATTCACCCTCCGATAGACCTCCCTGACTTCTGAATGTTCTGCACCGTGGCTGGCAGCTGAGTGGTGGGGACGAGCCCCTGGGCTTTTAAGATCTACCTACACAGGAGATAGGTGACAAGAGCACCTTGCAAGACTAGACAGGAACTGCAGGAACAGCAAGATTACGTTAACAGGGACAGAAAGCTCAGAGAAGGTGGGGAGGCCGCACAACTTGGAAAACGTTCTCGCTGCCACTGAACTGTATCTGCAGAAACCACATTTTCTGCTATGCATACTGTCGAGATGACAAAATCAAATTCTTGCAAGAACAGTCTCATTCCTGAGCACCATGTGTCCGGCACACACCTCGGTTCTCAGGGAGACTCCTACTCCACTTGACAGACAGCAACACGTGGATGTGAGCTCAGGAGCCCAGCTTTCAGGCCCAAGCTCCCCAAAAGGGTCCACCAGCAGTAGGATGGCCCCTCCTTGCCTCTACACCACAGATGCAACCTTCAAAAGCCCGTGTGACTCAGGAATGATATCCTGGGCATTCATCCCAGAGTGAGGTCCACAGGAAAACTTAGAGGAATGTTCAGTGTAACCGTATTCCTAAAGATCCTGGAAACCACCCAAACGTCCTTCAACAGGTGAATGGTTAACCCGTGAGCCACCACCACCACGGAGACAGGAGCCACTGCACTTGGCAGTGAAAGGCAGGCAGCTATTGAAGGGTGCAATCAGGATCAACTTCCAGAGAATCATCCACCCCAAGTCACTCCCCAAAGTTACACACTGTCCTTTAGACAAACACCCTTCTCAGAGCTTAGAGGCCGCCAGGGGTTCAGGGAGAGTGGGAAGGGATAGGAAGTGGGTGCGGCCACTAACAAGGCAGCAAGGGGCGGCAGGTGTGAAGTGCAGAAGCGCTGTTGTGTCACTTGAGCATGTCAAGGTCAGTTTCCTGCAATCACAATTTTGCAAAATGTGACCACTGGGGGCAACTGGGTAAAGGATACCAAGATCTCTTTAAGATTTCTTCCACCACCACATGGATCCAGAATTAGCTAAAAGTAAAAAGTTTAAAAATAAGAAAAAGCAAAGGGTTCACTAGGTCTATGCATCTGTCAGAATTCATAGGGTTCAGTATCAGGAGTGAACTGTACCGCAAACAGAATTTCTTTTTCAAAATAAATTTCTTTACTTAGATGAATGCCAGCACCTGTGCCGGGGAGACAATGCCCGACAGCTAGGACAGAATGGACCGTGTTGTGGGACAGGGCACCGGCCTTCGCCCTCTGCAGGACCCTGGACCCCCATTTCCTCATCTTTCATCTGGGCTGCTGGAGGTTAAATCTAGACGTGCAAAGGAGAGGCCCAGCCTTGGGGACTGTTCTCAGCACTTCTCTGTCGGCACCACCCTGGTGTCCCGTCTGGGTCCTTGACCAGTACTCAAGCCTGGACTGCCACTTCCATCCTACCTGTCCCAGGCCCTTAGCAGCGCTCACAGGAGACAGAGGGTCCTGTGCCAGCCCCACACTTGGGGCTGCTTAGAGGAGGGCTTCATGAGAGCCCACCAACAGAGGGCTTTGGCCCCAAGTGCATTCACCCCACAATGCCCGCTTGACTGAGTAGAAGTCACTTCACTTGTCCTGGGACCCCAATGCCTGACCACCCCCTCAACTTGGCTGATGCAAATGACCAGAGCCCCCCAGCCCTAGTCCTCACCTTGGGAGTTTCAGGAGCTCTCCTGTGTACCTGACTCATTTTGTCTCTAAGACGAGTCCACAGGCCTTCAAAGAGAGGAGGTCAAGAGAGAGAGGCTCAGGGGCTACTGCCTCTGCCCCACGACCCCACCCTCTCTGCCTGAGCACCAGCCACAGCTGGGCTTGTCAATCTGTCCTGTCATTTCTATGAGGCAGCTCATGCTCCAGGCATATTCCCATTTTCCAGATGAAAAGACTGTAGCTCTAAGAAAAGAAATCAAGTCAGACTTTGCCTGGGATCCTACAGAGTAGGCAGCACAGAGGCTGAACTTACAAGGGAACATCCCAAAGCCACGCGTCCCCTCTGCCACCAAGGGGAGAGCCACTGCTGAAATGAAAGCTCCCCTGCTTTTGCCCTGCAGCACCCTGGGGTGGGCCAGTGTTCACCCTAGAACAAAGCTGTCTGCTACACTGTGGTCTTCCACTCTCGGTTCCAGCAGATGAAAAGCCCAAGTCCCCAGCTGCCAAGGAAGGCCGCATGCAAAATGAGTCAGGTACACAGGAGAGCTCCTGAAACTCCCAAGTTCTCTCCAAATCAGAGGAACGCGCCCACGTCTACCAGAGGCCTCTGTGGTCCACCTTGAAAGGCTTGCCCTCAGAAAGAAGCCACCCACCCTGGGAGCTGTCATGACGACCAGTGTACCTTCTGGAACGTTCTTTATTTGGCCTGCATTTGCTGCTCACAAGCTGAGGACAATCTCACCACCTTAAGCACAGAGCAAAACTGGCCCAGGCCCTTGCCTGCGAATGCCTGAGGCCTCCAGCCAGCCATTCCTCACAGCCTTCCCTGCGTCTCCCCAGGCTGAGGAAGTGGGAGGGAAAGAGCCGCCCTCCAGGGTCTGGGGAGGGCCTTTTGCACTTCCGGCTCTCCTGGGCTGTGGGTGTGACATAATCAGTGCACAGATCTAGATTCACTTGGTGAACCTTTGCAGAAGTGCACTCTGAGGGCCACTCTGACAGATGCTGAGACAGCCCCAAAGCACGAGGGATGGGTGAAAGGGGCCGCGGGGAGGCCCCAGATCCAAGGTTCACATCTGCTGACTCTGGAGAGTTTCATCTGCCAGGAGAGGCCCTTCGCTGGCCATTGCTGTAACCAAGTCATCTATCTGAGTCTAAAGGATCAATGCTAAAAGCGTCCCAGGAACCTTATCCCAGACCTAGGTGCTACTGGAAGGAAAATTCTGGATTCTGAACATCAGGACATGTGTCGAGAACTAGTGGTTTGCAGGACCAGCAGGCAGAGTTTCAGTGTGTCTTGTGTGGAGTCATTATGAGTCAGAAGCAATCCCATGACACCTAACAACAAACCCTGCAGGGCACACTGACGCCCGCCCTCAGCCAAATGGCCCATCCACAAGTGCTGCTTTAGGGCAACTGAAAAGAAACCGCCTTCAACAAACGGGGGAATGATGGGTGTCCTGCTGGCATAACCAAGAAGCTGCTTCAAACCGACCCAGCAACTCAAGGGAGAATGATATGACAATCTGCTCCCACCGAGACTGCAGCGCAGAAAATCCCACACGCCTTTCCACTCGGCCACATGGGTGTCCACAAAACCACTCAGTGCTGCTCGTAGTGGTGGTGTGCAACCCTGAGTCAGAAGAGCTCCACAGCTGACCCTCCACTGGGTTTTCAGAGGCAGTTAATTGCACAGAAGACTGCCCATCTTTTTCTCGCTGGTGGCCTCAAACTACATACCTTCAGCATTGCAGCGCAGCTTCTTGCCATGAGGCCACCAGAGCTCCCTGATTCAATGGTAGCCAACAAGAAAAATGAATGCTTCAATGCCAATGCTAAGAACGTGCTCAACGCTGAACTTCAGAGCCTCAGAGGTGCCTTACTAGAGGCTGCACCCAGAAGTTTGTGCTTTTTATGTTTCTAGTTCTGCTTGATCTGAATTTGCAAAAATAGTCACCTCTCTACATAGCATGAATAAGACAAAAACCACCACAGTAACGTACATGGCATGGTCAGAACCTCCAACAAGCGGACCCTCTCATCAGCCCATGTGGAGTGGAGGACTGAGATCACACATTACGAGGGACAGAGCAGGGACCTGCTCCCAGTTGCTCAGCTCTGACCATTCTCTGCCCCTTCTGCTCTGGGTCCCTGAGGTTGGGCAGTCTCAGGACACTTGGGTCAAGGTCAATGGCTGCAGCTGAGGCGCAGGCACCAGGTGAGCTGTAGATGCCCCCTGGGGCTCGACGTGGGAACACATGCTCACCCTGTACATGGGTGGGCAGAGGAGGAGGATGTGGGAGGGCGGCACAGCCCCCCGCCCCATCCTTCACCACAGGATGTGCCGCTGTGCTGGGTGCAAGGCAAGGGACCCCCAGGAAGGCCGCGCACTCCCAGGCCTGGAAGGAGTCACCCTGGCGTGTGCTGCCCCAGCTGTAATCCAGGTAATCCATACAAGCCCATCTCCCCAGGCCTCTGGACGCCGTCTCAGCACCTTTCTCTCCAACGCCCAACTCCAGCGTCTTAGGGAAACCCTCTCCTTCATCTAAGCAGCCTGGAAGAGCTGCCTCTGCCACTTTCCAGGTCCACTTCCCTGAGGACAGGCCCCCTGACGGGGAAGTCTGCAATGACAATAAACCTGCTAAGGTGAGAAACGGCACCGGCCTGCGAGTCTGGGTCCAGCTCCGTCCCAGCGGTCCAGGGGGGCCTGGCCTGGAGCCCTAATCTGGCTTAGTCTCCTCTCTTCTGATGTGTCAGTGGGAACCCCAGTTCAGCCTCTGAGGTGAAGGGGGTACCGCCGGCGAGGGTGGCTGGTATGGACCTGTCCAGAACAGCTGGCATCCGTGGCGGAGCCTCACCCACAGCAGAGTAAGCCCCATGAGAGGCCGGTGGCAAGCCACACTCACCCTGCTTCACTGAGGCAGCATCAACTCCAGGGCAGGGACCATGGGCCCGAGTCCGTCCACTGGGGCCCTCAACTCCCAGATGGGAGCTAACAGGGATGAGGGCCACCCTCTCCTACCACAATACAGCCCTCTGTCCTTCCCGAGGGCGGCACACCCAGCACCAGAGCAGGATGTGCCCATGGATAGCGTTTTCTTCTGCAACTGGTGTGAACACACCCGCCTAGGCCAGACCTCCTGAGAACAGGCCCTGAAAGGCCCGCAGAGGGGAAGGGCTAGCAGAGGAGGGAGTTTCTCAAGGGAATGGCTGGAAAGGGACTGGGCTTATCTAGTGCTCCGCTAACAACAATACCACAAGTGGGTGGCTTTAACACACAGAAATTATCTTCTCAGAGTTAGAAGGCTAGAAGTCCAAATTCAGGGGACGAGCTCAAGGGGAAAGCTTTCCCTGCTGGCTCTGGGGGGGAAGGTCCCTGTCTCTTTCCAGCTTCTGTTTTCCTGGTTTCTGGGAGGTGTCTCTGGAGCCAGGCAATTCTTTTACCCCAGCTCGGTGGTTTTTCCTGCTTGCTTAATCTGCTCTTTTATATCTAATAAGAGACTGATTTAAAACACACCCTACACCATTCCGACCTCATTAGCATAACAAAGACAAACAGGCTTACGGCCCCAGGTATTGGGGTGGGGGGAAGGTGTTAGCATTTACAGCACAGCTCAGAAAGGACACAATTCCACACACAGCTGCCCAGCCTTCTGACGACTGCTCTAACCAGGAGGAAAACCTAAGAGGAAGACAATCTGCTCTGCCCTCTAGGAGTTTTCAGTCACTCTCACAGTTTGGGAGAGATTTCTGCCGTTTTCTTAAAAAGCAAACAGCATCTCAAGAGGAAAGGGCAGAATGGCCTGGCTCAGGGACCTGAACGTGAGGATTCAAGGCCAAAACAAACCTGGACACAGGAGCGAGGTGGCCCACGCTGCGGCCTGGCACTGAGACAACTGCGCTCATGACTTGTCAAGAGCACGTTACCAACGAGAGGACCCGGAAAGGGGTTTCCTACAGGGACCCCGGTGATTGCTGCTGCCTTCCCTGCCGCTTTAGCCGACAGTCCCAGTCCCGAGAAAGTTGAGCTGGCTGTGCACAAGAATTGTGAGAAAGAACCGTGGGAGCGCAGGAGGTAAGCGCTCCAACCCTAACCTTTCAAACCCACCTGTGTTCTGCGCGAGAAAGGCACAGGCGGCCCGAGACCACACCCGTGGAACACATGGGGCTTCTCTAGCCTACAGCGTCACCCTGGATCAGAACGGACTCAGCAGTTAGTGACAGAAGTACTGAACAAACGTGAACAGAAGTAAATGAGAGGAGGGAGAAGAGGTAAAGGAGAGAGCAGAAACAATACTTACAGAGGAAGCATGGGGCGTCTCCCTGCCCAGACCAGGGGGAGGGAAGGAACAGGCAGACAGAGAAGCAGAGGGTGGCAGGACACAGCAGGGGCCCACGAGGATAATCCACCGGCACACTAAGCCACTTAGCCTAGATGGCCATGACCCGCTCTTCATCTATTTACAGCACACCAAACTTAATCAAGTCACCACTAAATGCCGAAAACAAGAGGGAGAAGAGTTCAGAAACCGAACAAAACCTGCGAAGCTCCAACAAAAGAGCACCGTGCCCATGGAGCAGGCCCCAGACCCAGGGCTCTGGCCGGGCTCTGCCTCTGGCAGCTCGGTCCAGCCTGCCAAGTCCCGTCCTCCTCAGGCCTCTGTCACATGGGAGGCGGGGCCAGATGACTGCTTTGGGCCCAAGCCCGGGCCAGCTGTGCTGGCTCTTCCAGCCTCCTGTCCTCACCTGTCACATACAGACAGATGGGAACTCGCATTAAACTACTCCCAGCCTGGACTGGATTTGTGAACTGTGAGGAAGGCCACCACTCAGGTAGGCCAAGTCGGGCTGCCCCATTCACTCAATCCTGGCCGCAGCCTTCAAGGCGCTGGACAGGAACAAAGGCCAAGCCTAACTCCCGCCATCAGCAGATGGTCTGCAGCTTCCCAGCAGCCAGGCCAAGAGGAGGAGGCCAAGAGCTTGTGTGCCCATTTCTCAGGAGCAGTAGTAAGTATCTAGAGGCTAAACCAAGGAGAGGCTGCAACTCTCCTCTCCATCAGGAATGGCAGGGCAGAGGAGTTAGAAGGGAGCTGTGCTGCCCCTCCACAGGCCATGCCTCACTGGCCATTTAAATTCACCAGCAGCAACTCTGAGGGAAGAAAAGTGGGCCACCACCTCCCATGCAATTCAGAGCCCAGGAAACTCACCGGAACGTCAGCCATGAGTAGGTTCCGAAAGGAGGGCTTGTGAAAGCCCAAGTCCCAAACACCTGTGTGGTAGGGGTGAGGTAGATGCACGTGACGTCTTCCAATGACACCAACTGTGGCCAACTCTTAAGTGTCAAAGCTGAGCTGAGAACACTCAGGTTTCAGCCTGGAACTTATCCGTCTTTGGTCCTTTACCAAGGATTTTTCCAGTGCTGAAGCTTGACGGCACAAAGCTGAGCTGAGCCCGACAGGATTTTCCCTGATTCTTGGGAAAGCGGTAACCAGGGCTTTCTTTCGAGCTGCCTTTGGTAGACTTAAACCCCAAGCCTTTCAATTATAATTGTTGTTATGTGCCGTCAAGTCGCTTGCGACTCATAGCGACCCTATGTACAACAGCCCTGAAACCTGCTCTATCCTGTGCCTATCGCACTGCCTCTGACACACCCATTATGATTACCCCAGTCACTGAATCAATCCATCTCATTGAGGGTCTTCTTCTCTTGTGCTGTCCCTTCACCCTTCCAAGCATGACATCACTCTCCAAGGACTGGTCCCTCTTTGCAACATGCCCAAAGTATGTCAGATGAAACCTCAGAATACTTGCCTCCAAGGAGCAGCCTGGCCTCAACCTCTCTAGGATAAACCTTTTTGTTTTCCTGGCAGTCCATGGTATATTCAATACTCTTCTCCAGCACCATAACTCAACGGCATCAATTCTCTATCATCCCTAGTCACTGTCCAGATTTCCAACGCACAGCAAGTAATTGTGAAGACTATGGACTAGATCAGGTACACCTTAGTCTCCAGACTGACATCACTGCTCTTCAGTACTCTGGAGAGGTTCCTAACAGCAGACTTTCCCAATGCAATTTGTCTTTTGACTTCCTGGCTGCTGGAACCAAGAGTGTTAATTGTGAAGCCAAAGAAACCTTTCAATTAGCAGCTGAAAATATGAACCTAGAGCACTTTCAAAAGTGGCCCACCGCTATCAAGCTGATTCTAGCTTACAACCACCTTCTACCCTCCAACGGGCTTTGGAGACTGAAAATCTTCATGAGAGCAAACAGCCTAAATTTTTCCCATGGAGCAGTTAGTGGATTCGAACTATTGACCGATCAGTTAGCAGTGCAACCTGTAACACACTATGCCACCAGAAGTCATTGTTGTGGTGGTCGAGCTGGAACCAATTCCTAGCTGACACCTGCGCAGGTGTTCAGAAGCAGCAAATCACACTCTGAAAGGAGGAGACTGCTCATCCTTCTCATGTGGATTCGAACTTCGTACCTTTGGGATTGGAGCTCAGCTTCTTGCCACTAGGCCACCAGCGCTCCCTTAAAAGTACTAGAACCTTCTGGATTGGAGGCGCTTCCTAGAGACAGAAAGGCACTAACACTAGTTTTCACACCTCCTTCTTCATCTCTCACTTCCTGCCCCTAAGGAGATCCTCTTTTTTCCAAAATATCATGTCCCTGAGCAGCTACAGTGTCTCCTCCCTGCCCCCAACACAGGCTGTCCGGCCGGTGTTTTGTGTGTGTGTGTGTGTGTGTGTGTGTGTGTGTAACAACTCTGGCAGGCAGGGGACACCTCAGGGTCACAGGGCGGCTCTCCCAGACCCAGCCTGGGATGCAGCAATCGCTCAGCAAATGGAATGTAGGACACAGCTGAGAGCAGAGTGACCCCTCATCCTCTAAGACCGAGGGCCCCACACTCTGTTCCCGGACCATGTCAGAGGTGCCACACAGACACTGGAAGCGACACGGGAGGGGAACCACTGCACCGTGAGGGCAGTTCCAGACACAGGAGCATCCAAGTCTGACATCTGGCCCCACTCAGACTTCACACTCCGACTTCACTCTCCTAAGTTAATCGAGTTGCCAAGCTGCCTCACAGGGCTGGTGCAGAAATTAGTCAGACGGGTTAGCCAGTGACACCCCTAAGCCTCCGCCCCTGCGAATGTGGTCAGCTTTGTTCCCACCTCCAGTCACCACAGCGCCATGGGACAGAGCTCTGCCCCAGCAAGGGCCTTGGACGCCAAGGTTCCCTCAGATTAAATCCCCAAAGCCATCTACCTGGTGCTTGCTGGGGGAGGGCTGCAAGGCCAGGGGGCTCCAGAACGCTGCCTCTGTGCCACCTGCCACAGCCCAGGTGGGAGGTCCTGAATGAGCAGGCCCTGTCGGCCTGGCAGAGGATGCAGCACCAGGCTCCACTCCTCAGACAAGGAGGCGTGCGAGGAGGAAGCCTGGACGGAGGCCTCAGTCAGAGCAAAGCTGTCTTGTGCTGGGCATTCCTGGAGCCCAGGGAATGGGCTTTTCAGGGCCCAGCGCTAACTGACCTTCAGCGCCTACTGTTCTGTTTTTGGACAAACTGGGGCTAGGAAGGGTGGGGCACCTCATTTGCAAATAGGTCTCCACTTCCTTCTTATACAAGCTGATGCACCGCCCATCCTTATTCAGAGCAGAGACCTCAGCATTGAAGAGGAAATGGTGCGCGTGTACACACACACACACACACACACACACTCACACACTCACTCACTCACTCACTCACTCTCTCTCTCTCTCTCTCTCTCTCTCTCTCTCTCTCTCCAAAGCCTCCAGAACACTTCCACTCTTGCAGAACTAGCACAGCTGTGAGCAAAACCCCAGAAGCAGTTAACCCAACTTGCAAGGGGCTGGGGGCAGATCATCTATCTACGCATCAGGAAGGGCCTCTGCAGCAGAAGGAACAAAGATGCATTCTACTGTTTGCCCAGAGTGGACCCCAAAGCACTCGACTAGCTGCCAGTCTCGCCAGCTGCTGCCTTGTTGTTGGCGACTGTCTTGTTGTCACTGTCCCACCAGTGAGACCACTGGAATTGAGTACAGGGCTGAGTCCCTTGCTCACAGGACGGTCAGCGACAAGAAACTCTGCAGCCAGGGCCCTAGCACCCACCCCAGTCAGTGCGGGCCGTGGACCTTCAGAGGACAGAGGCCTCTGGGCCGAGCAGTGAGGAGCACGTTAGGCATCCGGGAAACATACTCAATGTTCTGGAAAAGGTAAAACTACAGGGACTGTATGGTGGCCAAGGAGGGAGGGCAGAGAGGAGAAGGAGGAGGAGGGAGAGCAGAGAGGAGGAGGGAGAGCAGAGAGGAGGAGGGAGGGCAGAGAGGAGGAGGAGGAGGGAGGGCAGAGGAGGAGGAGGTGGAGGGAAGGGAAAGGGAGAACTGGTCGTGCCTGGGACATTTTTAGGGCTGTGACGTCATTCCGCATGATACTCTAACAGTGGGCAGGAGGCACTGTGCATTTGTCAACACACTCAAGAGAGTCCAAGGCAAAGGGTGAACGAACCCCAACGTAAACTATGAGCTTTGCTGCTGTTACCCAGGGCCAGTCCATCAGCGCCAACCCACAGCGGTCCTGTGAACAGAGGAAGGCGTCGCTGCCTGGTCCGGCACCCTCCTCACAACCAGCACCACGTGGGAACCCTTTACTGAACTCACTGTGTCAATCCGTCTTTCTAGAATCTTCTCTGTCACTGCTCCTCCACTCACCAAACATGTGGTTCTCTAAGGACTGGTCCTTCCTCATAACATGTTCAACACACCTGAGACAGTCTTGTCATCTTCACTTGTAAGGAGCATTCCACCTGAACTTCCTCGAAGCCAGCTTCATCCTAAGTCTTCTACAGCAGAACTGTCCAGTGCAGTCAATGCTCCGCTTCATCTCTTGGCTACCGCTTCCATGGGTGCTGGTTGTGGATCCAAGTAAACAAATATTTGATGATTTCACTCGTTTATCATGTTTCTGCTTACTGGTTCAGTTGTGAGGATTTTTGTGGGATTTTTGGTTGAGGTTTAATCCATACTGAAACTATTATTACAGTTAAAAATAAGGAGCCCTAATGGCCTCGAGGGTAAGGAGTTGTGCTGCCAACCCCGAAGGCAGGCAGTCTGAATCTAACAGCTGTGCCTTCCTTGAGAGAAAGATGGGCAATCTCCACCTGCACAATTTACAGCTTCTACCATTCAGATATATGCACCAACAACCAGAACCAAAGAAGAGGAAATAGAAGATTTCTACCAACTTTTTAAATTTTTTTTTTATTAATTTCAATGAACATCTACAGAGAGTATGGAATTCCATTCCTTCACTGTTGCACTTTTCTCCCCCCCACCCTCAGTTTGCTCCTCTCCTTGAAAAGCAAAAGAAAAATTCCTTCATTGGTACACAATCCCTCCGCACACCCCCATCCCCACCCCAAATACACTCCACTCTGCAACCCTCATTCCGGACTCTTATGATTTCTACCAACTTTTACAGTCAGAGATCGATCGAGCATCCAATTAAGATGCATGGATAATAATGGGTAACTGGAATGCAAAACCTGAGAACAGAGAAGAAGAATCAGTAGTCGGAAAACATGGACTCGGAGACAGAAATGGAGCTGGAGATAGAATGATTTAAGTTTGCACAATGACTTATTCATCACAAACACATTTTTTAAGAGACAAACGCAGGTTATATACATGGATCTCACCCGATGGTATGCATAGGAATCAGATCAATTACATCTGCGGAAGGAACCACTAGAGAAACTCAATATCAGCTGTGAAAACTAGGCCAGGAGCTGATTGTGGAACAGACCACCAACTACTCATATGCAAGTTCAAGCTAAAGCTGAGGAAAATTAAACCAAATCCACGAGAACCAAAATATAACTTTGAGTCTATCCCACCTGAATTTCAGAACCATTTCAGGAACAGGTTTGAGGCCTTGAACACGAATGAGCGAAGACCAGATGAGTTGTGGGAGGATATCAAGAATATCCAAGAAGAGTGCAAACATTCATTACAAAGACAAGAGGAAGAAAAGACCAAAATGGATGTCAGAAGAAACTCTGAATATTGCACTGGAGCGCAGAGAAGCCAAAGCACAACAAAGGTTTCAAGATACCAAAGAGCTGGACAGAAGATTTCAAAAGGCAGTGCGGGATGACAAAGTAAAATATTACAATGAAATCTTCAAGGAGTTGGAGTCAGAAAACCAAAAGGGTCAATTCGCTCAGCATTTCTTAAGCTCAAGGAACTGAAGAACAAATTCAAACCTAGAGTTGCTATAATCAAGGATGCTTTAGGCAGGGTATTAAATGATCCAGGAGGTATCAAAAGAAGATGGAAAGAATATACTGAGTCATTGTATCGAAAGGAATTAACAGACAGAAGAATTTAATGAAACAACATATGAGCAAGAGCCTATGGTGATGAAGGAAGAAGTTCAAGCTGCTTTGAAAGAAATAGCAAAAAATAAGGCCCCAGGAATAGATGGTATACCAACTGACATATTTCAGCTAACAGATGCTGCCCTGGACATGCTCACTAAGTTGTGTCA
>NW_006399756.1:6991101-7015154 GCF_000299155.1 Elephantulus edwardii | reverse complement strand
CATACTTTGGTCATGTTCTAAGGAGAGACCGGTCCTTGGAGAAGGACATCATGCTTGGGAAGGTGGGGCAGGCGCAGGAAGGGAAGGCCCTCTGGGAGATGGACTGATTTGGTGACTGGGGCAATCGGGATGAGTGTGTCAGAGACAATGAGACTGGCACAGGACAGAGGAGACTTTAGAGCTGTTGTACATAAGGTCGCTATGCGTCACAAGCGACTCGACAGCATAAAAACCTAAGGATCACTTATGAATCAACTCTGACTCTCCACAATGCGGTTTCTCCTTAGTAACCATGTATCCCAGCGGCTCACCAATTTTAACAAATGCACCCAAAACCAGCAAGATAGTAAGAAACAGTGCTCTCTGTACAATTTTTCTGTTAACTTAAAACTGCTTTAAAACACAAACCCTGGTTTTTAATTGTACACCAGCAATGACGGCAGCCACAGGCAGTGGTGAGATTAAGGAATCCTGCATAGGTTAACATCTTCAGGTTAATAACAAAAATGTTTAAAGAAGACAAAGCCATCAGGGGATGGGCTGAGACTGGACGGAAGGCTGCAGGTGCTCGCCAGGTGCCAGCCTCCGGTACCGACAGGCCTCACGGCCACGTGGACACACCTGCTGTGACTGGAGCTGTATTCACTCACTGGACACACCAAGTCCTGCGAGGACTTCTCCGGGGTCTGAACACAGACACATGTGAAAGCCACAGTCCTTGCACCCAGGGAAGCCAAAATTACCAACCGAAGCCCAGGTGGACCAGCAGAAGGAGAAGCAGAGGACATTTTAAAAGGAAACAGCATGAACACTAAACCTCAGAGAGTCAGTCCATCAAAGGCTGTATCAGAGGACAGCTGTCCAGGAGCCTGTCTGGGCCCCAGTCGGTTTCTGTCTGCTCCCTTCAATTATTAATATGTCGACAAAACATTGACTAGACTGTGAAATGCAGGAAGCAAGCACACAGCGTAGAGAGTGCCCAGGAGTGCCGCCCCCCCGAGAGCGTGGCAGGGAGTTGGCCACGTCGTGCCCGAGGCCTGCGTAACACCCTGACCTCGTGTGGCCACTGTGTGTGGGACGGGGCTCAGAGTTCAGCCCCCGGCCCGACACTATTTCTCCCAGCACTACTGGGCCAACTCTGGCACAGAACAGGCCGCCTCCCACAGAGGGCTCACCAGCAGGAATACAGGAACTGCGTCCGCAGCGCTCACAGACACTAACAGCAGCGCCCCTTGTCTTCTGCAGAGAAACTAGTCTCCCTCTAGAACCATGAGTGAGGAACACCAGCAGGCAAAAAACGCCTCCACGCCCTTTCACCCCTAGATCCACCCTGCTGCCCTTGAACTCCCTGAGCCTCCAATGGCCAATCAATCTGTCCTGGAGAAAGGACCTGGTGACACCTTAGAGCGCTCAGCTGTAAATCAAAAGGTCACCAGCCAAGAAAGATGAGGCAGCAGAGTTCCTTACAATGTCGTGCTGGTAGCTGTTAAGTGCTGTTGAGACAACTACAACTCACAGCAACCCTGTAACCATGGACTTGAACCCTGTCCTGTCCTGCTCCATCCTCATCATCTACAACACAGGTGAGCCCATCGCTGCAGTCACTGTGTCCTGGTGTTTGTTGTTGTTAAGCGTTGTCGAGCTGTAGGCAACTCATAGCGACCCTATGGATCAAAGTCCTGGACACCTGTGTAACTTACGTCCTTTCTCCAGGTTCACAGGGTTTCCAGAGGCAAGCTATTACAGAAGTGGATGCCACTCCTGCTTCCAAGCATCTGCTGTAGTGTTCCTTGTTCAATGACCCTCCAACCTTTCCAAACACGCTGCTGCTCTCCAAGGAACAGTGTCTCCTAACAACGTGTCCAAAGTACGTAAGACGAAGCTTCACCTTCCTTGCCTCCAAGGAGGCTGCCGGCTGCACTTACTGGCCTTGGAAGTCCTAGGAGACCACTTTCCTCTGGCCAATAAAGAGGGCCGCTGGGGCCGGAATCGACCTGAGAGCAGTGATGTGACTCAGGTACAGCGAGACCTGCATGTGTGCAAAAGGATGTGCACCCCCGGCACAGCCTACACAGGAAGCCACCGAATTGCCTAACAACGTGGGCAGGTGGAGTTAAGTACAGGGACAGCCACACAGGGTCACACGCGGCTTTTCAAAGGCCGAAGGGGCTCCATGGAAGAGAGGAAACCACACTCAGGGGCAGCGTGTCGGTGACAAAAGCAAACAGCACCTGTCTAAAGTGGGGCAGTGAGCTCCCCTGCGAATAAGTAACGACAAGAGTGACAGGAGTCCACGCACGATGCACTGCTGCTTTGTTGTTAGGTGCTGTCGAGTTCCACTCACAGTGACTCTAGGAACAAGAGCGGAGCCCTGCCCTGCCCTGCCCTGTGCCGTCCTCACTGTCTCTGACACACTTGAGCCCACTGCTGCACTCACTGTGTCAATCCATTTCATTGGGGGCTTCCTCTCTTTCTCTGACCCTCAGCATGACGTTCCTGAATCCTCTTCTAGAAACGTGCCCACCGTCTCGCCTCCGTGCAGCACCCTGGCTCTGGCTGTCTTGAGGGAGGGGACAGAGTGGCCTGGAGCAGGGACTGTGTGGGGACGCTCAGCAAAGTGTGAGTGCATGTTTGGACTTTTCAATCACGTGCAGGTGTGACTGCTGCAAAAACATCTTTTCAGTAACGGTACCAGCGTCCATCTGCACTCGCTTGTCCGGGCATGGGACATCTTGAGGCCACAAGTAGCACAGCTGGTCTAGAGAGGAAGAGACGTGAGGAGGGGCGAGCGACACCAGGTCTCACAGTTCATTTAGTCCCACATCACATACTGTCTTTTTAAAAATAATAATTACAATAAAACAGAGAAAGCCAGGAAGTGTGTAAGGTAGGGGACAGTGCTCTCACCATCCAAAAGGGAAAACTCAAATATCTGCCCCCAAAACAAGTGAGAAGTGGCAGGACTGTGTTTGTCAAACACAGGAAATTCAGGAGCCCGGGTAAGACAGGGCAGCCCCTCCACGTGCACTGACACAGGTATCCGGGCAGCTCGAATTCTCACAGCGCTCACTGTCCTTCCCAACCAGGGCTGGGTCAGGGCTCTAGCTCATGCTCCCCAGATTTTCCCAGGTCCCCGTGCCTTCCCACCTCCTCAGCCCGTCATGGACTGCCTTTCCTCATCTCGGCACAGCTAGGGTGTCACCTCCTCCAGGAAGGCCTTGTCCACTTCATGTGCAGCCTGGGTCAGGCCCTCAGTCTCCATGCCGAACTCAGAGCAGATCACAGGAGGATGCTGTGAGCAGAAGTGTGCCCCGTGGGCTGAGGGCTCCCCGAGGGGGCATCAACATGAGGCCCTGGGCCCCCAGCACTCGGCATGAAGAGCTGCTCAGGCAACTTCTAATGGACCAAAGTATACCTTCACCCATCACTCAAGTCTCAACTTTCTCGCACCAAAAGCCACTGACGGTGTTGTAAAGGGGGGTTCCTACAGTCACCCAGGTGCCAGAAGCATCACACCTCCAGGTTGGGCAGAGGAAAGGGGTGTGCTTCAATGCAAATCTAAAGCAATCCGCCAGCACAAAATCCCCAATTCTGACAAGGTACGCACCTCCAGGGAGCAGCGGCAGGGGGGCCCCTTCTCACACCCAACACCTCCAAAACTCACTGCCTTCAAGTTAATTCTGACTTACAGCACCCTTTATCAGGGTGCCCAGTCTGCAGATTTTAATTGGAGCCGATTCACAAGCAGATGGTGGGTTTGAACTGCTGACCCTCCAGTTTTCAGTTAGCAAATTAACCTTCTCACACCCAGTCCTGGAAAAGCCCAGGTCCAGGCCTTTCTCTGACAACTGACTGAGGCCTCCCTCAGGCCACTCTCTGTCCTGTGTACGAGGGGAGAGCACCCTGCAGAGATCACAGGGTGGGATGGGGCAGAATGGGCCAGGAGAAGTCAGGTGCTGTCAGCCACCATACTCCTTAAAACAAACAAGATTCCAGGTTTCACACTGAAACAACCACCTTCCAGGACACCTGGGCTGACGAGGCCAGGCTGTCGCAGCGCTGGGGTCCCTGCCATCCCTGATGCTGGCATGGAGCAGGCTGTCAGCCACCATCCCCAGTCCAGCACTCACTGGGCCGGCTGTGCTGGGCACTCAGGGAGGAAGGTGTCCAGCATAACCAAGTTTACACAAACACCCAAGGCTCAGAGCCACCCTCCACAAGGCCACCCACATACCAGGGTCTGCTAGATGACACCAGAGAGAAGGCTGAGTCTGCAAGATCCCAGCTGGCTTTCCAGAGAATGTGCGGCCTTGACAGATAGTGAGGAGTTCAGCAGCCAGGGACAGGGTGCAGGCACCCCAGGAGAAATCCCACTCTAGGATGTAGGGGAGCTGATGTGAGGGGCTCTCTTCCCAGGTTCTCTTGGGAGGCCACCCAAACAGGTAATACACACACGGCTGATGCTGACTCCCTCCCACATGAGACTGAGGAGAAAGAGTACTGCCACACGGCACAGCCCCAGTCATGCTCCCCCCGCCCGACTCCCTCTCCAGCTGCCCTCCCTCTGCTCACAAGGGCCAGGCCACCAGCCCTGTCCTGCTTCCTGCTGTCCAAGACACCAGGAAGTTGAACTACGTTACAAGGGAACTGGCTTATGGGACACTGAGCAGAGCAGTCACTTGACACTGGGGACCCTGGCAGGGTACTTCAAACCCACCCCTTTACAAAAGGGCAGCGCCCAAGGGGATGAAGGCCCCAGCTACTTCTTCCCCAGTGCACCAGCAGCACTGCCCTCACCCACGCAGCCAACCTAGAAGGCCAACAGACACTACTCCGATTGTTCCTCCCTTGGGAAAGCCCCCCAGGAGCATGCCACCATCGTCCCGGGATCTCGGCTGTCAAGGCTGCGATCAAGGCATGTGCCCAGCACGCGCTCCCACGTGTCTGCATGGGTATGAACGCACAAGGGCCAATGTGCTACAGCTGTGGGGACGAGTGAGGGCCACTGGGGCCCAGGCGAGGATGGAGCCGGAGAGCAATCACACAATGCCTCATTCAAGGCCCTGACTGCGGGATTGTGCCCTGATCTGGAGGGCAGGGAGCGGAGGGAGGGGCAGTCCCCTAGCAGAGAAAGCGCGTTCCTGCCCATGGAGGGGGAGGGGAGAGACACTCCACCAGCTCGCGGGGCTCACGGACGGCACACGGACGTAGACAAGCCACGTTACTCGGGTATGTCACTGGGAAGGAAAACCGAAATAGAATCACCTTGGCGGGCAGCTACCCATCACTGACCTTGGACCATCGTTTTGTTGACCGAGGTCAATAGGGTACATGATGTCCCTGGCTCAGGCCAGTTTTCCAGATGTAATAAAGCCTAAACTGGGGTTCTCTGTCTTTGGGTACCAGAATGATGTGATTGGAGCCTGTAAGCACACCAGCTTTGGCCACTGCATAGAACAACAAACGACTTGTCAGGGCTTGAGACAAAGGCCATGCCCCAGCTCAGGGCTGCAGAAGGGCCATTCCAGTGTCCTGGAAAGCATTCTAAGAGCCTGCAGTTCTAAGACACAGCCGTCACCCTGGGGTGGTGGTGGCCAAAGCATGGTCTGTCCTGGGTCCCCACACTCCTCTCTTGTTTTTCAAGTGCCCCTGACTTTAATGTATTTTACAGATACTATAATTTTTACAAATGTGTGACAATCCCAAGTTGAGCAAATTCGACCAGCACCACCTTCCCACACTTCATCCTCTGTCCTGCACAACTCGGCCAGATCACACGAGGACCTGAGTGTGTCACCAGTGCCTCGAGCATCGGCTCAGGTAACAAGAGCGAGTAAGAATTTTCAAAAGGCCAAAACTGATGTCTGCTCAACCATCCAAATGAGTATAAAGTGGAAGAACTTCCATAAAAACAGCTCATGGGAATACGAAATGTCTCAGGACGCCCAGGTCAAAGTTCCCAGAAACAGGGATGTGAGGTTTTCCACGTGTGCACTCAGCACAGGTGGTTTTGTGTGTGCCACAGTCAGAACCGGCCCACAGCTGGCCCTCCAGGGGGATTCAGAGGCAGGCAATCACACAGGGTAAGACCCATCTCTCTCGTATGGAGCAGCTGGTGGATTCGAACCACATGCTTTTGGGATGATAGCGCAGCTCCTCACCCACGAGGCCACCAGAGCTCCATCTGAACACGGCACAGGTCAGGAAGGGGAAAGGCAGGTCAGGCAGCATGTACGACAGGGATTCCCAGGGCAGCAAGCTGGGCTGAGCCTCAGGGCTGTGAACAGCAGCACCCACGCTCTTTCAGCACCATTTGTTCTCAGAGTGGATGCCCCTGAGTAGCATCACACGCAGCCTGTCAGAAATGCTCCTTCCCCATCTCAGACCCAGTGAGTGGAGAACGCAGCGCACCGGGGGGCTCACAAGTCCTTCAAGTGAAGCTGTGTGAACTCAAGTCCGAGAGCTGCCGGCAGCACCGGCCTATCAGTGGGTCCTGGGCCAGGAGCATGGGCATGGAGACCATCGTGAGAGGACAGTGGGCTCCACACAAGCCGAGGTACATGTTCCATACAAGAGTGCAGCAAGGAGTCCAGAATGCACCCCAGAACGTGGGCAGCCAGGGCCGGGGGCCCATCCTGAGAGCCCTACATGCAGAACGCACCCCAAGGTGAAGAAGGAAGCAGGCCTGGACACCTCATGTCTGCCCCCAACCAGCGAAGTCAGAAAGGGCTATGGCAATGAACTCCTGTTCCCAGTGAAGCCCCGAATGCTGCAAGGAAGCCCAAGAGGCCACATGGTCAGCTACAGGTGGGCACCGAAGACAAGGAACGTGTGGGATATTTGCCACAGCGGAGAACAATATGGGACTGAGCTACAAAGGCAAACGATGCGGGTGAAACAAAAGACTTAGGGGAACGTGAAGAGAAAAAGTATGTTGTTGGGAAAACAAAAAGCAATTTGGAAAATTTTCCACCTTCTTCACTGGGCCTCTATTAAAAAGACTCTACAGAAGTACGTTTTCACTTCCTCCAAGACATTTTCTCCTTTCTACCACCAAAACCGAAATGACTGACAGAGTGACTGCAGCAATGGGCTGACGTACGTGGCTATGAGTCTTATTCGACTCAACAGCACTTAATAAAAAGCATCACCACCAGCAGAGTGCTGGTGGCCTGATGGTAAGGAGTTGCACTGCCAACTCAAAGGCAAGCAGTTCAAACCCACAAGGGAGCTCTAAAAGAAAAAAGTGAGCAATCTCCTCCCATGCAATTTACAGCCTCTAAAACCTGCTGGATTTAAAAAACAAAAAGACTAAACACATATACACACACACCCAAAAAAAACCTGCTGGAGGGTCAGCTGTGAGTTGGTTCTGACTCAATGGTACCTGCTGCAGGATCAGTTATGAAGCAAGTTCGATAGCAAATACCTCAACCACCACCACCAGAAGTTACCTACTTGAAATGCAGCAGCCAGGCTGTCCCACGAGACAATTTCAGGATTGTCGTCATGGACGTGTACTGTGAAGTTGGGATCGACCCATAGCTGACCCTCCAGAGGGTTTTCAGAGGCAGTTCACTGCACAGGAGACAGCTGATCCTTCTGCGGGGCAGCTGGTGGGTTTGAACCACATACCATTGGACTGCAGTGCCATTTCTTACCACTATGCAACCAGAGCAATCACTCATCCTATTGTTGTTGTGAGGTGTCACTGAGTTCAGTATAAACCAGAGAGAGCCGATGAACAACAGATCTGAACCCTGTCCTGTCCTGTGCCGTCCTCACAATTCCTGGCATACTGGAGCCCACTGCAGCAGTCCCCATGTCAAGCCACCTGTTAAGGCTCTTCCACTCCCTCGCCTACCCTCTGCCCTTCCAAGCATGATGTCCCTCTCCAAGGAATAAACTCCTTTAGCAAAATGCCTCAAGTATCTGAGATGAAGCTTACTCATTGCCTCCGAGGAGCACTCTGATGTACTTTGTCTAAGATATATTTGTCTTTTGGCCATCCATGGGATGTCCAGTAACCTTCTCCAACATCACACCTCAAAGGCATCAATTCTTCTGTCATCCTTACTCGTGGTTCAGCTCTCAGGTGCACAATGAGTAATCAGAAAGACCATAGCCTGAATCAGACGCACCTTATCTTCAATCTGGTATCACTGCTCCAAAATAACTTGGAGAGGTCCCTGACTGCGTATTTTCCCAGTACAGCATGTCTCCTGATTTCCCAACTGCTGGTACCTGGCATGCTGATCATGGATCCACAAAGGTAAGACAAAGCTGGTGACAGTTTCAATCTTTTCTCTATCTTTCATAATGTTACTTATTGGTCCAATTTTCTTGATGGTGAGATGCAACCTATATTAAGGCTCTATTCTTTGATCTTCTGCAACAAATGCCTCAAGTCTCCTCATTTCAGCAAGCAAGGTTGTGTCATCCGCACAATGCAGGTTATTGATGAGTTGCCCTCAAATCCTGATGCCATGTTCCTCTTCATAAAGTTTAGCTACTTGAATAATTTCTCAGCATATAGATAGGTTTGGATAGGTATGGAGAGAGAATACAACCCTGATGCATTCTCATTTAAGTGTTCTGGGATTCCTATTCCTATTCTTCTTAATGTTAGCCATAACTTATTATCCACAGTGTCAAATGCCTTTGCATAGTCAATAAAGCATAAACAGATATTCTTCTGGTATTATTTTATTTTATTATTTTTGTGTGAGTGTACCGTCAAATCAGATCTGACTGGTACAGGAGGAGATTGTCCCTCCTTCCTCGGCACAGCATCTGGTGGATTTGAACAGTGCACCTCTGGGATTGTAGTTGCAGCTCCTTGCCACTAGGCCACCAGAGCTCCCCTCTTCTGGTATTCTTTCATTTCAACTAATATCTCTCTGACACGAGCAATGATTAAAGCAGTTGGGATCTGAAAGGTAGGCCTTTTTTAGTTTAAGTAACAGTCAGTTGGGGCCTGGGGCTTCTTGTTTAAAGTAATTAGGACGCAGTAAGTGGGCCTTACAACAAACTGACAATTTAATGTTGTGTACCTTTGAGCGTCCAACTGGCTGTTGATCACAGTTTGTTGTATTTGGGGAATAGGTTGTTCTAATAATGCAGCACTTGTCTGTGAGTTTGCTGTACTGAGATAACTTGTGGGTTGCTGTGATACTGAAAGCTGTGCTACCAGTGTGGCAAATGCCACAAGGGTCACCCTTGGTAGCAAGGTTTTAGTAGGGTTCCCAGAGTAAGACAGATTAGGAAGTAGGATTGGCCATCTACTTTTTAAATAACAGGCCTCTGAAAATCCTATGAACAGTCCAGGAACATGGATAGTTACAGTAGTAGAACCCAGATTGGAAGTCAATCAAAATGAAGAAAAAGTGTGGCAAACATCCTTTAACAATTAGAACAAGAAATGGAAGAAGCATGAATGTTGGAAAACTAAAAATTGTTGAAAAAAAAAAGGAATGAATGAAGATCAACATTCTAGGCATTAGCGAGAAGAGACAGACTAGCTTTGGCCACACTGAATCCGATAATCACACGGTGTACTGTGCTGACAATGAAGAACAGGAATGGTGCTGCATTCAGTCAAAAAGTCAATTTCAGTTCTATCCTGAAGAACAACGTTGTGAGTGATAGGATATTATCCACACACATACAAGGAAGTGCTGTTAATACTTTTTTGTTGTTGTTATGTGCCATCGAGTTGTCTGCGACTCACAGCAACTCTATGCACAACCCCTGTCCGGAGCCCGTCTCACTGACTTTGACACACCTACCCCCACTGCCCCAGTTACAACAATCTATCTCATCTGGGGTCTTCCTCTCCTGTGCTGTCCCTCCACCCTTCCAAACACGATACCCTTCTCTAAGGACTAGTCCCTCCTGGCCACATGCCCAAAGTATGTGAGATGGAGTTTCAAAATCCTAGCCTCCAAGGAGAAACCTGATTTCACCCTCTGCAAGACAGTCTTGTTTTCTTGGCAGTCCATGGTACGTTTAAGACTCTTCTCCAGGACCACAACTCAAAGGCACCAGTTCTTCTCCTGTCCTTGTCTTTATTCATGGTCCAGCTCTCAGATGCATAGCAAGGAACTGCAAAGATCACAGTCTGCATTGACACACCATACAATTCCACAACTAAAGCCGGAGGAGGAAAGTGAAAGTTTTTACCAAATCGTGCAGTCTGAAATTGATGAAACAAGCAATTAAAATGTGTTAATGATAAATGGTGACTGAAATGGAAAAGCTGGAAACAATGAAGAAGGAACAACAGTTGGAAAATATGGACTTGGTGACAGAAATGAGGCTGGAAATAGAATGGATCAAATGTTTTATATTCAATTATTTATTAATTGCAAATACCTTTTTTAACAAACACAGAGTCTGTACACATGGACCTCACCTAATGGACTCCATAGGAAACAGGCTGACTACATCTGTGGAAGGAATAGCTGGAGAGGCTCACTAAAACAAGTCCATGAGAACATAAATATGATCTTGAGTCATCCTATGGTACCTGCTAAAATCTCACCAGCACTAGAAAAAGTCAAATGGGGCAAAGCATCCAGGACTTCATGGGTTGAGGCACAAGGAGAGAATGAGTCCCTGGTTCACTTGACCATGCAGGGAAGTCTCAGAGTGAGCATCTTAGGCTCCTGAGGTCTGTGAGTTGGGCTGCTGACTCTCACTTCCAAAGTGCTCGAGGGTGTTACTTCCAAGAGAACAGGTCTGTCCTGGACAAAGTAAAACTAGGCTGCTCCTTGGAGACAAGGATTTTGAAACTCCGCCTCACATACTTTGGGCCTGTTGACAGGAGGGACCAGTCCCTGGAGAAGGACATCACGCTTGGAGGGGTGGAGGGTGCGCTGTTCCTCCACACTTCTGCAATGTACTTCTAAACACTATGGACCACAACAAAACCATCTAACTTGTTCGTTGTTCTGGGCATGTCATCAGTAGGGGCCAATCACTGGAGGACACCACGCCTGGTGACAAGGAGAGGGTCAGCGACAGAAGGGACACCCTCAGATGGACTGACCTGGTAGCTGCAAGGACGGACTGGAACGGGACAGGGCTGTGCTGTGTTCTGTGGCGTGTGAGATTGTCAGGAGCTGGAGTCAACACAACAGCAGCAAACGAGGACAAGACAGCTCGAACTGAATCTCCACGCACCTCGGACCAGAAGCCCGAGCGCCCAGGTCAGGGCCTTGGAAACGGCTCATCTGGATCAATGGGTCCTGGTAGACCTTCAGAGCTGGGAGCATCTTTGTATGGGACAAGACGCAGTGCCACCTTACGTAAAGGAAGGCCGGGGCCTGCCCTGCCCTCTGGCCTCTCCTGGAAATGCAAGCGTCCCAGCAGCTGGAACAGGCCACCAAGCTGGCACTGGACGGGCCAGAGTGAGCAGGACAGCTGCTTCCTCAATCCCAACCACCCCAAAGGACAGACGACAGGGTTTCGACGACTTCTGTGCAAGATACAGAAACAAGAAGAGGGTTTCCTGCCTTTTATTTCAAAAGAGCCCAAGACTACTTGTACAACAACATCTTATTTGACAAGGCCGGTTTTCTTAAATGTCACCCCACAGAACAAGTTACTTCTCTGTCCACAGACTGTGGTAAAAATTAGACTAGGGGCCATCCAGAGGAGCAAGGGCCAGCTCTTTCACTCTGCCATGTGGTGCTAGGCTGGGGGCAGACAGTGCTGAAGGGAGACCAGGCAGGGGGTAGAGGAGCCTGGGTTCAAAGCCAGGCTCTGCTCCCTCATCATCCACACTCAGGGTGACACTTAAAGGCAATTCCTTTTCTGAGATGAGGGGCTAATTACTCAATTTCTGGAGTTGCTGACAACCAAGAGAATGTGGGTAAACTACTTGGCACATAACAGTACTCACCCAAGGCCAGCTCTTTCAGTTAAAAACCACCTTGCAAGATTCCATGATAGGGCAATTAGTACCAGAGTCCTTTGGAGGTACATGAAATTTCTTACCCCTTTCCTGGGTGGGACAGCAGCAGGCCATTCTGGGAATGGCCTCACGCTTCTACTGGCTAAAGAGGCCACTCTAAGAGCAGTGCGTAACAGGCAAGCTGGGCATCCTGGTGGCAGTGGGCTGGGAGGGCTCCCAGGGTCGCCTTCCAGGGTCATTCTTTTCCCTTTGAAATTAAAGAGAAATGAAAATTCTCCTATAACTCACTCTCATCACATCAACTTCCTCCTTAGCGGACTACCACACGACGGCTGAAAGCACCCAGCTCGTCTGGACTCTCTCTCCCTTCCAGCTCCAGAGCCTCAAAGTTCCTGCCGGTGCTGACTCTTCCCAAAGAACTCAACATGGAAATGCCAGCTGGGTTCCTGACCACATAGCCCGCACTCCAAAGGAAATCCCAGCACAGCCAGCCTACCAGAACCAGCCGGCACAACCAGTCTGAGCACAGCCCACCTGCCTGCCAGCCCACCAGGACCAGCCGGCACAGTCAGCCCTGAGCACAGTCCTCTGAGATCAGCCAGCACAGCCCACCTCCCTATCAGCTCACCGGGACCAGCCAGCAGGAAGCATCCAAGAGGAGTCATGTGCACACCCATCAGCTCCCCCTACGAGGTGGGGTCAGTGCGTGTTTCGAGGACTACAGGTAGTCACCATTACTAGCACGCCTCTCTCCAGGGACGCTGAATGACTGATATACTACTCCAATTTGGTGGGAGAGCCCCGGACACTATTCCTAGTTCCTTATAGAGCTACACAGACGCCAAATGAGTAGGCTCAGCTCTAGCGTGACCTGCGTGGTGCCTTCTTTCTGCTGCCACACAGGATTCACATCCAACTCTTGCCCAGCACAGAATGACAGAGGTCTTCCCTCCACCACCTCCCCTCCACTCTGACTGCAGCGCCAGGAGCAGAAGGTGAACA
This sequence comes from Elephantulus edwardii, assembly GCF_000299155.1. Taxonomy (NCBI): domain Eukaryota; kingdom Metazoa; phylum Chordata; class Mammalia; order Macroscelidea; family Macroscelididae; genus Elephantulus; species Elephantulus edwardii. The sequence continues at coordinate 7,002,235 of NW_006399756.1, read as the reverse complement.
TGTAAGGTGAGCAGAGGTCACACTGCAGAGCTACAGGCTGTGGGGGGGAGCAAGAGGTGGGGTGCCCCCAGCTCTGGTCACTGAAAACAAGCAATGAAGCCCCAAGAGCAGGAGACAACTGGCCAGACTCCTAACTGCATTCCAGGAAGGGACGTCACCTAGTCACCCGAGGCTGGACCCATCTCACAGACACAAGGCGGGAGCTGCTGTATGTGTCCAAGTTCCCACACGGCCCGGGAAGGGTGGAAACGAAGCAGCCAGCACTGCTGTCAAGTCAACCCTGACTCACAGCAATGCTCCCCTGGGGTCCAAGCCTGTAAACCTCCCCAGGTCAGCCCCCCAGGAGAAACTTGGCGTCCCTTGGACGAGGCTCCCTTCGCCCTTTGTCGTAACCACTAATAAGTAAACTGCACTGTTGCCTGTTTGGGAGGTTTCATACAAGGAGCTCACAGCATGTGCGTTCTGGGTCAGGCTTGTTTCGTTCATCAGTGCGTCAAGGTTCTCCCCTCTTGTAGCGTGTTAGCACTCCATTCCTCGGTATGTCCATTCCCTGCATGGGCCCCAGAAACCAATCCACTGCTGTCCACTAGGTTCAGACTCATAGTGACCCCCCATCGGGCGTCTGCGACTGTGAACATTTACAGGAGGAGACGGCTTATCTTGAATTCAAACTGCTGACCTTCTAGTTAGGAGTCCAAGTTGTTACACACTCCACCACCAGGGTTTTTTCAGGTGGACCACACTGTTACTCATTTACCTGCTGATATGAAGGACACGTGAGTTGTTTCCACCTTTTGGGCACTGTCCACAGCGCTGCAATGCACATGAGCATTTGTAAGGGCCGGTCCGGACAGAAGCAGGAAGCAGCCCAGCACAGACCTTAGAGCAGGTGAGGCCCTGGTGACATCCTGGGGGGTGCCACTCCATGGCTAAGCAGTGGAATGTCTCAGAACCGTGGCTTGGAATCTTCTTTAACAAAAGACATGCCTGAATGCCAGACAAGATTAAAAAAAGGAAACTCTTTTCTTCCAAGGCAGGTTAGTACCTATCCCCACACAGTCGGCGTCCCGAGTGTGGGAGGCGCATCGGGTCTCGGCTCCTGCTCCACACGTCATCTCTCCTTCCGACCAGACACTGGTCCACTTGTGTCCTGTCCAGGCTGGACCTTTTACTTCTCTTGTTAATAAGCAAAGGTGGTTCCCATCTCCCTGGAAAGTCCGTATTTTGTGATCAGGCCAAATTCAGCGGCCTTCGTTCCTCTCCTGGGACACGGACGGGAACCCGGATGACAAAGCCTCCACAGAGGCTCCTCCTACACTTTCGCTCCCAGACCTGAGGGGCTCGGTGGCCTCCCCACACCCTCGCTTAGCCCGAGTCACGTGAGCCCCGAGTCACGTGGGGCCTGAGGCTGGCCCTGCTGAGTGGCTGTGGGCACATGGAGGCTGCTGCCCAAGGACAGGGCCCCCCTCAGGGCCCATGTCAGCAGCTCCCACCCAGAGCAGCCAGGCTACATACTTTGCTCTAAAAAAAATATACATAGATTCTTTCCCCCCAACTCACTCTACGCCAAGAAGGTCCTTACGGTTTCTCTGGTTCCGGTTCAGGCAAGCCGCTCTGGAAACTCCTGGGGCTCCAAGTGGCTCCCAAAGGCCAGGGCTGCAGCAGGGGTGGCCTTTCAGAAAAGGCTTGTGTGCTCCTCTGGGCCGTGGTCACCAGCCTCAAGCAGGTCTCCCCGAGAGTGGGCTCGAGGCTGACGCCTAGTACCCAGCTCGCGGCCGTGCTCTTACCACTCCATCCATGGCAGGTCCTGGCTGCCACCTTGCTCCTGGGACAACAGTGGCCTCCGAGGTGCCCCCCACACCTCACTCAGTCCCACTATCCTCCCTAGACAGCGAGCCTAGAAACCAGAGACGTCAGCACATCCTTCTACAGCTCTGCAGAGGGCAAGCCCGGACTTTTTTACCTCACATCCTGACCCTGATCCGTTCAGCCGCACCCCAACCTGCACACCCAGCCCTCTGTCACCCCGCAGGTGCCCCTTTGCACACACTACACTCCAGCTCTCAACTATCTCCTCCCCACTCTTCATCTGTCTAAACTTCTGCACACCTGCAAGACCCAAGCCAGCTGTCACTGCCACTGGGAGGCCGGCCTGCCCTGCTCCCTTCAGCTAGGCCTGGGGGGGCTTCCTATGGCTCCCAAGACGTCTGCCTGTCCTTCAAGCCTAGGAACCCCAGAAAAGTAGAGATTCCCCTTCCTCAACTCTGGGCTCCCCAGGGCCCTGATGCATCTCGCATGCCAAGCTGGACCTTGTCTGTGTTCAGGGGACAACGACTGAACAGCTGAGCCTGGCGGGGGGTGGGGGGATGGCTGAAGCAGATGTGCACACTCACACCACAAAGTTCAAGTCCTGTCCACTCAACTACTCCCGGATATGGACTGAGTTGTGCCCTCTAAAAATGTCCATTCCTGTTGTTGTTGTTAGGTGGCGTCTTGTCGAGCACGACTCAGCCATTCTGAATAACAGGCCTGAAACCTTGTCCTGTGCCATCCTCACACTTCCTGACACACTAGAACCCACTGCGGCAGTCACCACAATCCACCTGGTTGAGGGTCCTCTCCTTCACTGACCCTCCGCCATTCCAAGCACCCTGTCCCTTTCCAAGGAATAACCTCTCCTGGTAACATGCCCGAAGTATGCGAGGAAGCCTTATCATTCTTGCCTCCAAAGAGCACTCCGGCTGCACCCTCTCCAAGACGTATCTGTTAGTTCTCGTGGCCGCCCATGGGATATTCAGTGCTCTTCTCCACCACCACAGCTCAAAGGCATCAATTAGAGATGTACATTAGAAAAATCCTAATCTCTACACCTGGGGTTTAACCCCATTTGGGAACAGGCTGTGTGTTATTTGGGGGAGGCAGGATTAATGCGAGGTGTGTTTGGAGTCAATTTTATTTGAGAGATGAAGGAGTGAACGAGCTTATAGCAGAGATGAAGGCCATCAGGGTGACGACCAGCCACATGAAAACTGCCCAGAAGTGGACACTCTGAAGAAACAAGCGCCTTCTCCTAGTGTCAACAGAGAGAGCAAGCCCTTCCCCAGAGCTGAACCCCGAGTCAGGACTGCTCGTTGTGGTGCCGGTGAAGAGGGCTGAATAGTCCATGGACGGCCAAAAGAACAGGCCAATGTGTCTTGGAGAAAGTGCCGCCAGAGAGCTCCTCAGACGCATGGACAGCAAAGCTCCATCTCTCATACTCTGTCCGTGTTGTTAGGAGAGGCAATTCCTTGGAAAGGGACATCATGTGTGGAGAGGTGGAGAGTCAGAGAAAGAGGAAGACTCTCTATCAGACGGACTGACACAGGGGCTTGCAGCAGTATGTCAGAGATGACGAGGACGGCACAGGACAGGACAGGGTTTGGACCTGTCGTCCGCAGGGTCTCTGTGAGTCACATGTGACTCGATGGCACCTAACAACAACAGCTCTCAACGGTGAGCAAAGAAGTTTCCACAACAGCAGCCCCAGTACACGCACTGAAGACATGAGGTCACCAGGCTGTCCCCTTCTCTCTCAGCCCTCCAGTGTCTTCCCAACACTGAGCTTGCCACAGACTGCATGAGATGCTAACACTGCCGGGTATCTGAGTGTTCCTGGCCACGAATTCCCCAAGTCTAGGAGGCTGGGTGCCTTTGGCATGGCTATCTCCCCGAAGACGCAAAGACTGAGGACAGTCACCAGCTCAAGCTCACACTGTCGCCAAGTGGCGAGCCTGAGGTCTCGGTGAGGCCCTCGGACTCGAGCGCCGTGTTGCCTCTGCCATAAAGGACGCGGATCAGGATCTCTCTCGCTCTGCTCACTCCTGTGTGTTGACAACACAGCTCTTCCTGAGCCCACAAGACGACCCTGTCGGCGTGGCCTGCCTGCTCCACTGACTCTGACCACCAGCCTCGAGTCCCTCACTGTGGCATTCTGTCCTGTGCAAGTGGCTTCACAGTGATGCCATGAGATGGGCCACAAGCCCCAGTGAGATGAAAAGCCAGGGCCTGAATGCAGTGTCATGGCAAACTAACCCAGTACGTACGTGGCACTGTGACCGCTACCTTGCATCTGGAGGCAGACGGTCCCTGGACTGCACAGCGGTTCACACTGCCCTGCATCCCACACCCGAGAGGAGCCCCAGGCCCTCTCTTGTGCAGAGCAGGAGGCGCTAGCACAGAAGCCGAGTTCCACCTCCTCACAGTGCCGGGGCTGCTTGCAGCCAGGGGACAAAACTTCCCTCCACTCCAGGCCCCTGGCCAAGGCGAATGCCAGAGCAAGGGGAATTCCAGGACGGCCCCAGGGCCTCCCAGCTGGGCCCTGTTTGTCAGGCCACTCCAGCCAAAGGGTGGCCTAAAGGACAGTGTAAGGGGGCCAGGGGAGGAGGCAGTTAACTAGAACCCACAGGAGCCACCTCCTATACAGAGCACCTTGTGAGGACAGAGTGGGGTCCCAGACAGGCCCACAGGCCACCCAGGTGGCCTAGCACCCCGTGAGAGGTCACCAGGGACCCCCTACAAGACACACACTTCTTCCAGGAGCAGCCGCATCTCATGTGCAGAAAGGATGCACAATGGAAGGAGTGGCCGCTGCAGGAAGCCAGAGTAAGAGGCAGCTGTCAGGCGCACCCAGGCACAGAAGCACATTCCTCTGTCACTAGAGACATGAGGTCAGTCCCTCAGCCTCAGATTGAGACCAAATGAATCAGTGAATTAAAGTGCCAATTAACTAATGAAGTCCTGGGCAGAGGGGAAACCAGAAAAGGAGCCTGGCCATCTCTTTCCTCCTCCCCTGTTCAGCCAAAACCCAGCAAGAGGCCAAGTGGAAAGCGGCCCTTCTGCCCATCACCTACCCCAGAGACCAGCGGGGCCAAGCCCTTCTCGTCAAGTTCATCCTATGAGGTGCTGGCATTTGGCCCTGAGAGTCATTCTCCAGAAGTACAGTGAGTCATGGGCACGAGTGGTGAGCCGTCCACTCAGCACCACGAGGGCTCCTGAGGATGGTTAAGGTCACCTGCTGGTCTGTCCTGCAGGCAAGGAGGAAGGCCATGTCCAGGGAGTGCAGCACTCAGGCAGAGGCCCGAGGAGACCAGCGCACGCGTCGGGGTAAACTGTGTGACCTTGGGAAGGACACTTGCTTTCTCACCGTTGAGTTTCTCTTGTTTGAGAAGAAGGTTAGTGAATAATGAAGACTGCTCACTCTCCATACCCCCAGAGTCCCTGACCCTTCTGAATACATGCTATGAAATGAGATATTCAAGTTGTTCAGGTGACAGGCCTGAGCGGTTAAGTGGCTGACAGTGTGACCACTACCGCAAACGCTGGCCGAAAGGATGATCGCTCACTGAGAACCAACCGCCCAGGCTAAAGTCCAGCCTGCAACCCTGGGGAAGACTGGGGACCACACCTCCAGGTGGACCAAGAAGCTGAGAAGACTACTGCACGGTGGATGCACGGGGCATACACAAACAAAACGTGCCACCATTCCCCAGAAAGACGTGGCCTGGTGGCAGTGCTGGGCCCTGCGTGGACATTTGTAACCTCGTCCAGAACCATCCACTCCCACAGGCAGCCAGGTCACGGCAGCTTTGCCCAGGGGCGGGCACCTTTCACATTCTCCTTAAACACGACATGGCAGAGCTGAGAGAGTCAGGGGGTTTACTCTGCTCACGGACAGGAGGCCCCTGCTTGCTGGTCTCAGAATGTACATATACACCAGGTAGTTGTTGTTGATTGCTGTCAAGTTGAGCACGGCTCATAGCGACCCTATGAACATAAGACCTGAAGCCTTTCTAGAACTACTGTCATTTCTCAAAGTTCACAGAGTTTCCAGAGGCAGGTTGTTTAGGAAGTAGACGCCACTCCTGCTGGAGGGATGTCTATTTCAGCCTGGGCCACAGAGGCCTCTTCAAAACTTTAAGAACACTGGGGTTTGAGGGCTCCCTCATCTGCCCAAGGTGCAGATCTAACCATACAGGTTTCGGTCTGGGTTTGTGCCTTGTGAAGATGTTCTATCTCCCTGAGCGAGTCCAGCATACAGCCCACAGTCCAGCAGCTATAAACACCGTGCAGGGGGGCCATGGCCCTCTCCCACAGACGCTCTGCAGACAGGAGGAAGAGCAAAGGCAGCCAGGACAGACGTGCACGTCCTCCCTAGCCCCAATACGTACTCGTCTGGCCCAGCCCGCAAAGGGCCATGTCTCTGAGCACTAAACACAGAGCCTCTGCACAGCCTGGACAGCATCTTGTCCCCACTCACAGGACAGTCAATCAAACAACTACAGCATTACCGCTACCATGTAAACAAAACACGGGACTGACACACCTGGGGTGGCAAGCATCACAAAGTGCTTTCCTTTGAGACGTCTGAATAGCCAAAGCAAAGGAAAGAAGAGCGAGCTGGAAGCTCTCTACAAAACGCTCTCTTTGAATGGAAAACAGACCGAGAGTCCATGGCGATGCTTCTAGTGGGTTGCCAGACTTCTTTCCTGCTTCCCCCAGAAGGTCACTGGGAATAATTATATTTTCTTGTGAATCTGTCTTTTATAAAGATGAAGTAAAATACTTCCGTCTTCTGAAATCAGGTCCTGCCTTTGGCCCTCAGGAAAAGAAAGTCTCAGTAAAGAAAAAGAAAAGATGCTGTGGGAAAGGGAGGGGCAGGGCAGAGGCAGCTAAAGTTTCAAAGTTTCTTGTGGTGTTAACAAGACTAAACAAAATTTACCCTTCGAGATAAACCAGAACGCAGCGCACAGCTGGCACAGGGTGGGCAGAGCTCGCCAGCTCTGAGGGGGAGCAGACGATGCCCTTGCCCTGCCTTCCAGCCATGGGCATGGACCAGTAACTCTGCCTCAGTTTCCACCACTAAAACCGCCGGGTTGCTCTGAGACTCAAAAAGCACAGGATAAGCCAGCAGCAACCAGGGGGCGCTGACATCCTCCTTCCGGGGCGGCAAGGCAAAGGCACGAACAGCTCGCACCATCCCAGCTGCACGCCCAGGGGACCGGTGGAGGGAGAGGACTTGTGTAATGCAAAAGGATAAATCGTGAAGACATCAGCAAACAGCCTGCCTCTGCCTTCTGGGGTCACACAGGTGGGATGCCAAGCCGTTCACCCTCCCATGTTTGGGAGGCATGGTCGTCAGCCTTTCATGACGTGCCCCACTCCCCCCAGAGCAGAATGCAGCTTCCTGTGCCGCCCCCACAGCGGGAGAGAGGAGAACCGCTGTGCAGCCCCAGTCCTGTCACACTTCTCCTTAACCCCTGACGTGATGTGAAATTCTACAAGGTAGACCCTTTGAAATGCAAAATCTTCCCAAGTCCTTCAAATGTGTTTTTATTTTCTCCGGCTCCTAGGGCTGCTTTCAGACCCACCCATCAGCATTTCCCCTCTCAATCAACCCACATTTAACAAAAAAGGCAGACTGCAGCAAGGACCACGCTGGCTTCTGAAAAGCTCAAGCATCTCCAGTAGCTGCTGGGGGGAGGGGGGGGACTGGGCGAATTAGAGCCTCGGCTCCAGCCTTCCCAATCCTGCCAAGGTGCCCTGAAGCCAAGTTCCCCTGGGAGACTTTCTCCAGCCTAACGGTCAGGGCACCCCCGCTGCTGCTCACAACTGTGGGACTCCACCTCTCACCCAAGTTTGGGGAGGTTAAGACAAGCCCGTGACACCACTAAAACCACAGCCCACAATTTGTGTAGCCCCAACCTTGATCCAGAGCTGAGCGCACAGAAGGTCTGGATTAAGCATCAAAGAAGTTACCTTAAAACAAAGTTGTCTAGCAAAGAAAATTACTTCACCCTAAGAAGAACCCTCGGGAAGGGTAAACTGCTTTTGAACATGGACTTTTTAGCAGCGCAGCCATTAATCATGCTAATGTAAACTGTGGTAAAACAAAAAGTCTCTGAGCAAGTCTCTGGGCCATCAGCATATCTAAGCCTCTGGGTCTGTTTCCAAAGTTCACATCCCGTTTGCAGTGAGCCTGCTGTTAACGGGATCAGCTATTACAGTGCCATCCCAACCTTGGGCCATAGTCGAGGTGACTCAGCCATGTAGAAAGAACCCTCATAAAGCTGGGCAGGAAACAAACATAGAAATTAACCAAGAAGACGAGTCCAGGGTTTTACAGAGTCGTCATTGGGCAAGTTGGAACAACCACTCTCCCTGACTATGGGACGTTTCAGGATGGAGTAGAGTGAGGGCCCTAAAGGGCCCTGGCAACACCCCTAGCCCCCAGCCAAGCCCTTTTGGAAGGTGGAGGCTGGACAGCAGCTGGACAAGGGGCCAGGCGAGGAGCCCGGCAGCACTGAGCTGTGAGGAGACCAGCCAGAGCCGGCCATGTGCTTCATGTTGGCAATGAACCGGCCTCTTTCAAGAGAGGAAGATTGTGACAAAAAGGACAGCTGTACCAAAGCACATAGCCAAAAGGCAGAGACCTCTAAAAAAGGCCCTGGGTTGAGATTCTCCACTAAAATAAAACAAAAAAATCCCCGTAATCACATCATCTTAGGGGTTTGCCAGGGCAGTTCATCTATTAACATCTCCCCTTTGCTGGATCAATTAAAGCCAGTGCCTCTACATCTGGTTTCTATCTAAAACCAAAACTTGTATTATCAGCATATTACATAACAAAATACGCCTGCGGGTTTATTACACATCAGAGGTGTGCGCGTAGTGGTAATCACCGGGGCTGTGCTGACCAGAGGATTTGCTTATTTCAGTTTTTCCCCCCTCCAAAGGTGAGAACACCAAGTTTTCCACTCTGTGTGCAATGTAACTCCAGAAAGTCGCACTGCCTGACAAGTGAGTCAACCATTCTGAGTAGGGTCTGTGGCTAGCCTCCTCTGCTTGGAGCACGAAGCAGTGGGAAAGAGGTGTGCTTTCTCAGAGCAAAGACACTCCAACGTTCTGAGCAGCGTCCTCTGCTGCTGGCTCCCAGCTTTCCATTAAGGCTCCTTTTTTCTCCAGCTTCAAGGCCAAGAGGGCAGAAGGCCATCCCCTGAGCATCTGTTACAGGTCAGACGCCTGCGAGCAAGACCCACTCGAGACACTCACACTAGACAGCCAGCCCACTGGGCTTCTACCAAAATGTTTATGAGCGTGCGTGTGTATGTGTGCGTACGCGCTTAAAGAATCATCAGGAGATAAGAGAAAGACTAACAGATGTGCAGGAAATAACATCCTGGCTTCCTGTGAAATGTCAATTACATGTGGCCACCATGGTGACCATAAGTTCTCTGAAAGCTCTTCCAAGAGAACTTTATGGATTTCTACGCTCCTAAATTGTAAAGGTCAGGGAGAAAGTGATGGGCACTATTTATCAAAGCAGTAGAAAGCTCAACTCTGTCCTGGCTGGGCATGATCGAGAGGGGTGGGCCCGCCAAGTCCACTTCTTTGCAGCAAACTTGACTGTGCACCAATCTAACTTTCTAGGGAATCGGGTTCAGGGAGGGGCGTCCTTGCACAAAATTATCTGAGCTCCTCTTAAAATTACTTTGTTGTGGAAAGGAACCATGACAAAGAGCAGGGCGGCATTTGGGAGAAACGAGTAAGCCTGCTTGGAACAGTATCCTGGGAACTGGACCAGTGGCGCCCGGGGAGAAGGTGGGCAGCCCTATGCAGACTCCCGTTCAGCACACCCTCTCCACTGTAAGGGCCGGCTAGCTGGAGTAACTATTTTACTATTTCTGTTCATTTCGCTGTCCACAGCTAAAAAGGGGGGGGGAGGGGGAAATCCTGCAGACCCGCAATTCAGTATCAAACTGTAACAGAGAAAAGTCACTGCTAAGTGGATAAATTAAAATGAAACCAAAACCTAGCCAAGCTGCGCTTCATCGGGTCTGCTGACGCCATCCAGTGCCCGGGTCCTCCAACCCGCTGGCGGCTTCCAAGCCAGAGTCCAAGATATGGAGCAAGGAGGCATCTCTGTTCCAACCACCGGGAACTGCTGGGAACACATATGCTAGCACGTCATTTGGAAGCCTGCTAATACGCTGTATGTAAGCAGCACAAGACGCTCGCCTCGTTTCCTAGGCCAATAAACAATGCCATTCCAACTCCTGCGGCAGTCAACAGGAAACAGTGCCTTTCGCCACCATCCAACAATTCCACAAACATTTGTTCCTGTTGAACCACAGGCAGCCTGGCTCCATCTGTACTCGCTCTGCAAGACGAGTGGCGCGGTGGCGATGGTGGTGGCGGTACAGCTGCCCTGCCCTGGGCTGCGGGCCGGAATGGGGCCCACCTGGGGGCCACTACCCCATAGCCGAGTCCAGAGAATATAACGTACAGGAGACTCGCAGTGTGGCCTATAGGAGGCAGAATCCCATTCATCAAATGCCGCAAAGAACTGTTCTTTGTTCACCATCGGACTAAATACTGTACACGTTAATGAGCCTTGGCTCCAGGAGCGCAGGCGGGGAGGACGCAGCAAGCTGGCCTGCGCGATCCACGGCTGCTCCAGTGCTCTCTGTTCCGTGTCCGGAGCATTGTTCCCCCAAGTGCCCGGGCAGAGGTAGGAGACTGGAGGGTGCCCGAGCAAATACTTGGGGCAACGCAAACCGAAAGCCCAGCCGGGATTTGATGAGTCCCCGCTCCTCAGCCCCCCGTCCCACCTGAGAAAGCCCGGGCCGGAAAAGCGCTTGCACGAGCCTCCAGACCCAGGGCGCGCGGTGTGGGGCTCGCCATGTGCAGAGAGCACGGCGCGCGCGGCGCCCCCGCCCCGCAAGCCCCTGCCCCCGGGCCCCGCACCAAGCCGGCGCCCTCCGCTGGGCCAGCCTCCCTGTGCGCCCACCCTGTGTGCCCACTCCCCGGGCGCGAGGCACGCAAACTTCCGTGAACAAAAGAGTTGTCTCCCAACGGTGCGGGAACTTCGGGGCAAGGGGGACCGCCTGCGCCCGGGGCTCAGCGCCGGGACACTGCTCAAGTTGCGTCGTGGAGCAGGGGGACACCCAGCGCCGCCGCCCCACTCCCGCCCGCCGCGGACACACACTCGTCCCTGGTGGCTGTGCTGACAAGTCCCTGCATGGGGGTGGGGGTGGCCCCGGCGCCCGAGAAGCGAACCGACCCAACGCACGGCTCAGCGGAAAAGGAAGCCACCAAC